>NW_028145475.1:4335000-4367500 GCF_977016875.1 Pavona decussata | reverse complement strand
TTAGCCACATATTGGAGCACAGGTAGCCCAAGCTCGAAATAATAGCGCTAGTTACGGAACGGTTGAATAATGCAAAGATTTGTATCGGAGAAAAACGGTTTATTTTAGAGGCTAAAAACATGAACGAATTTTAAATAAAAATCACCCATCTTATTTCTCTTGTGTATTTCGTGCCTCCTATGTGGTTTTTAGGGCGATTTAGCGCGATTCCAGTGAGGTTTAGTTCCATCGCTCTCTCTCTCTCTATATATGGCTCTATAACAGAAATATAACAATAACAGACGGATACCGCCGGTTTCTAGTGCACGCCTCATTTCACGGGAAACAACATCCCCGTTCAACTTTTTTTCCGTGGTTTGGCCGATGGCAAACTCAGCATCAAGGTAGGCTTTCTGAGTGTTATTAAATCGAAAGGGTTTTTTAGGCCCACTCTAGAACCCATCCTTTGATCTTCACGTCGTATAGAACCCCCTCTGTAACTGGAGCAGTGATGCCTAATGTGCTCCACACATGTGTGACACATCCATCTGACACATCCATCTTGAGGGCAACAGAAAAGGGATGTTGCTTCTTCAGTGGCTCCCTGAACGTTTTCCGGTACCACCTCCGCCTTCTTTGTCTTCTCTGTGCACTTTGTACCCCGCGGATTTAAAGCCACGTGGTGAGAACGTTGACGTAAGCCAGCTGTAGCTAGGCTCTGTTGTTATTTTAAACAAAAGTGTGAGATTGTGATGCATAGCTGAGTATAAGCTTTGATCTGCGCACGGCCAAAGTGATCTGTGTTCAAACCGTAACTTGCAATTATTCTCAGGCAGGTGCATGATGCGAGTTTAACAGGAAGCTGTGGTTTATGTCACAAAACTCTCTATTCTGTTAAACACATTTTTCAGGTTTCTCGATCGCTTTTGTTCTGTTTCTTTATTGACTTTCCCAATTTATATCTCGGTATTGAACTGGATCGAGAGAAGATCTCTTGACTGGATATAGATTGCAATGGAGGCTCTTTTGGGGGAATATAACATTGAAAAATATGTGTAAGAAAAGGTTCTCACGTAAAAGCCTCGTATGCAAACTATTTCTAGTTCAATACCGAGAATAAAAATAGGGTCTATTAATGGTTAAAATATTGTAAAAAAAAAAAAAGTTAATACCCATCTACTTTTTAAATCAAGTTAAATCAAGTTTATTCAGCTCTTATAGCTAGTTTAGGAAAACAGCTTTGTTTCTTAGTGCTTAGAAGTATAATGTATTACTATAAATCTCTTCGTATCTGTGATACTGATGGTACAACCCGAAAGAACGACAGACCCTTCTCCCTCCCAGCAGGAAGCACAATGGACGAGTGCAACTACATGCCCTCTTTGTGCCGCAGGGTTTACTGTTCCCAGAAACATATGATGCAACAAAAAGTGTGCAAAGTTAATACCCAGTCCCTTCTTTTGCTGATAGCAGAGATTGGATCTGTCAACAGAGAGACAGGCCTTGATGTAGTAGGTAGCCACTGTATAATCAGAAGGCCGCGGGAATGTGTTAACGTCTAACCCGGCATAGTAAATCGAACGTTCGAAAATCGAACCCAATCGAACACAATCGAACTCAATCCGTGGATTGAGTTCGATTGAGTTCGGTAATCGAACGAAATCGAACACCAGACTTTCAGTGAGTTCGATTTCCGAACAAATCGAATTCAATCGAACAAATCGAACTCAATCGAACTAAATCCATCTGATTGTGTTCGATTGAGTTCGGTTTCCGAACTCAATCGAACACAATTTAATTGATTGAGTTCGATTGGCTCTGGTAAACCTACACAAAGCAAGCAAAAAGCAAGCCCATCAAAGCAGGTTTTTCTTGTACTTTATTACAATTTTTCAATAACAGAAACCCCATTTATAAACTGTCCACGGCAGTTAAGAAAACAGAACAGAACAGAACAAAGCTATCATTATTCCCGCGGGCGTATTCCGAAATTGTCGTACCCTTTACCTTTTCTAGCTAACTTACAATTGCTGAATGACAAATCGAAGGGTTACTTTTATGCAAAAATACAAGCAAATTACTAAAAAAATTCGCCATCCTTGACGTCAAAGCGGCATTCCTGGTAGCCTTTTTGCTACGCATTTGAAGCTTACAATCCACAGCGCATCTGAATCCATTTCTGCGTAATTTCTTCGTTTACGTAAAACACGTGCGCTACACTCCGGACTGAAGTAACTCGAGCTTCCAAGATGGTTAGGGATTTTCAATGTTTTCCTGTTTTACACAAATCACGAATTCGTTCGATTTGGTTCGATTGATTTTTTTTCTTTTCGGTGAGTTCGATTTTGTTCGATTGCCGAACTCAATCGAACTCAATCCACGGATTGAGTTCGATTGAGTTCGATTGAAATTTAGTTCGATTGGGTTCGATTTACTATGCCGGGCGTCTAAGCAACTGGACGATAATCCTACTGGTATACGTTGGATCAACTGTTGATGTTTTTGTTGTTATTGAAATATAGTACACTCTTAAACGTAATTCTACGTTGTATTGGTCTCTGTTTCTCCTATCGTTTAATAAGAGTCTGATAAAAGAGCAATCTTGGCACTCCAAGCTCCTAGCTTTAAACGGTGATTCTAAACAGCACAGTTTGGGGCAGCGCAAATTAGCGTAGTTTATTTAGTTACTGTTTATTAATTTATGTGCAATGGAGTAGCATACATTTGAGGGTTTTTAGACCCTTACTTTCAATCTTTTGACGTTGTCATTGTTTCGATGAAAAACGTTTTATTTTTATTCTTTTTTTTTTTTGACGAAAACATGACGACGGTCTATCAGTAAATATAGTCGCCCGAGGTCGAGTGGAATTAAGGATTAATTCTCACTACAACTAACTACAATGAAAATTAGTCCTTAGATTGTTTGACGACTCATTGCGATTATGTGTTTATAACATAGTTTCTTTCTAGCAAACGTTTCTTGAAACCATCAGGCACTTCGTTAAACAGAACGCCCCGGAGTGAAACTCTCTCCCGTAAGCAAAAGAAATAAACAATTAAACAAACAATTTAGCTAGGCCTGTTTCCGGTGCGTACAAAACGAGAAAAGTTAATTGGTGTTAACGCGTAAATTAACAATGATTAAACTAAATGTTAGACATCAATTTTTAAATTGATTGACTTGCGCTGTGAAGCTTACTAAAACAAGAAAATAATAACGGACACACATATTTCAATTTTTCAACCCAAACAAATCTGGTAGGCGTCTAATCCATTCAAGTTCTTAGCTTTTGACACAATTATAATCTTTTGTCGCTACTTGTAGGACGCGAGAATTCACCTTTAGGCATTTCTTTTCAAGCTGTAGCACTTGATTTCCACGAACTAGCTCTAAGGCGGAGTAAAAGTTAAACTTCCAAGAACTCTTTGCTATTGGGCACAAGATGGAGAACTTGGCATGGCATGCTTAGCCAGTCGGAAGTGGGTAATTTTACTGCTCGGTAAGATGAATATTAAGAAAAATGCCTATATCAGCAATAATTAATTTTGCCTTAATTGTTTTCCAGGAACATTTGACCACATTTCAGCCTGCGAGAGCAGACACCTTTTCACCTTCGAGGTGAAAATTATGCACTGGGCGATAAGCCAACCCGGCCCTATCGCGCAGCAGGCGAAGAATTCTACCGCTGAGCCACCACTGCTGTCGTTAAGTTGCTAATGTTTTATTACCAACTGTTTGATGGCAAAAACATGTTTCCAAAAATCATTAAGGAGGGTCTCAATGGAGTTAACCGTCAGCCGTCACACAGCCTAAAATTTAACTGTCAACTGTCAAAAAAGGGCAAATTTTTACCGTCAACCGTCAAAAATGCAGTTACTATAAAGGCCTGTTTCTACAAAGCACGACCACGAACACGAACGCGTTCTCAGGAGACGGTGCATGGCAGCACACATTACGGGTTCTGGCAGCCCGAATTACCGCGTTCTGTATGAACGGTGGTTCATATGAACTTTCCACCAGAAAGTCGCGTGGAAAGCAGCAATGGCCGCGTTCGTGGTGGTGGTCGTACTCTGTATAAAGAGACCTTTAGCCGTCAAACAGTTTCAAGATCTTTTTAAATACAGTTCACTTTTTTAGCTGCTCATCCAGGTCTTCTGGCTCCCAATCAATCGTTTTAACTGGTAAACCAGTTTCCATTTTCCCAAATACACGTACTTATTAATTCCGTCTGGAAGTACTTCTGGTTTCAAAATAGTAATGATTTACTACATTTATAACGTATTTCTGACCAAAAAAACAACCTCCAGAACATCGACAAGAGCCCTAAAATGTAAGTAAACCGTCAGCTGTAAAATTCGATCGTCAACCTACCCTCTTGAAACCCTTGTGAAGGTCCTTTTTTCTTAAAATTGAAAAAACATAAATTAAAAATAGAGCAAACAATTGATGGAAAGTAACGTAACTGCGCAGAAGATCTGCGCATCTCAGGATGGTCCAGACACTGATTCATTAATTAAGTACGCTGCCTTCTAACGGCAAAGGTATTTTTGCGCAGTTTATGACTACGCAGAGAAAGATCTTAGCAAGCAGTTGTTGAAATACAAAAGGGAAAATTGAGGACAAGCACGCATTTTTCAGTGACAGTTAAGCTTCAATCTGGTATATCAGTAGCCATCGAATTTTATCTAGTTCTAGAAATTTTAAAATATTTTTGTAAGTTTTTAGTTAGGGAAATTGTTTTTATACAGGGTTAACCTCACGATTTCCCTATTCAGGATGTTTTCTTTTTGTGTTGAAGCCTCCTGAATAAAATGTTATGCTATGTTATGTTATGTTATGTTTTGTTATGTTATGTTATGTTATGTTATGTTATGTTATGTTATGTTATGTTATGTTATGTTATGTTATGTTATGTTATGTCATGTCAAACTGGAAAATTGAATACCATACATATGTACATTGTTATGAATTAAAAAGCTTCTTAGAATGGTTATCCCCAATTTTCTTTTTAGATTCCAGTACGCCTTGCTAAGATCTGCTTCTTCCGCATAGTCAGAAACCAGGCTCGCCAAACAAAAAAAAACATATTAGGAGGCACCGTCTTTAAATCCATTGCCTCGCAAAGGGCTATCTAGAAGAACGAATTCTCACGGGTGTTTGATCTGACATCGACTGACGTTCAAACAACCCGAGCATAAGTCATCATCAGAAAAAAAATAAGAGGATTATTGAATAAATGTACAATTAAATAGAATAAGTCTCTATTTCCGTATTTTTATTAACTTTGGTCTCTTTGGGTCCAAGTAAACTGTGCGTAATTCAGTGTCCGTGAATGTAGAGTGCCGAAATAACGAATCTGCGAAAATAACGAATCTGCTTGGTTCTTTGTATATCTATCTAATAATATACACGGTCTTTACAGGTATCTTTCTCAACAATCAATACATGGTCTCTGAGTCTTTTGTCAGACAAGGACGATTTGGAAACCGCTTCACGACCAACACGACGAGCGTCTACGACAGCTCATTGATATGGATTGTTATCCGGCTTTGGAGCATCTTTAGGAGCATCACTATTTTGGTTAGGTACATAATAAAGCGATTGTTTTAGACGCCTTAAAAATCTTCGATCTTCCAGACATGCTCTTTCTTGTGGATATCGAAGCACTTTGCTTTCCACACTCTTTAATTCTTTTGCGGTTTTCCTTGCCATGTCTTCCATCATCTTCTTTTGCGCGATGTTTTCCAGCTCGAGTTTTTTCACTGCCACTGACAAACTTCGAATCTCAGCACGGCAGTCTCCAAAAGACTCCGCCATCTTTTGATTGATTTTTTGTACTTCGTCCGCCATCTTTTGATTGACTTCTTGTAGATCGTGAAACTTTTGTCGCATGTTGTCGAGCTTTTCGTTTGTCTGTACCAGTGAACACCATGTCATTTCTAAATGGTCATCCACGCTCGCCTCCATGTGGTCGTTCAGATGAGCTCTCTTGTCCTAAAAGAACGAAAAAAGACAACCGTTTTGAGCAGGGTTTCGTTTGAGACCGGAGGCAGGACGCAACGACCGGTTGCTTGCTTCGTGATATCCGTTACTTTGATGTGAGTTATTTCTATTTTTAGTCTTTGTTATGCATCATTTATTTTTTAACCAGTGAATAACACAATCACATTAACTGAAGGACAGAATGAACAATTAAATTCATCTGTAGCTCATACAAAGTACACAGTGCCTTCTAAGAATCAGCAGCATAACAGTAATGGGATTGTGATTGTGGATGCCCCATCCCCAGAAGCTCGTGCCTTGGGCGCTCTCTTCACGCCCCATAGCGTAAAAATCCCCGTCCGTTGCATTTCAGGATATAAACCCGATATTCTCCCAATCTGCCAAGAACCCTGGACTATTTGAATCGTATAGCTACTAGAATTTTCGCCTCTTCTTCAGGCTTCGTCACTCGATTGTTTTGGTATCTATTTCTAGTATCGCCTTTCGTACTTTTTGTTTCTGAAATGGGACTGGTAGACAAGTGGCAGTGGTAATGGTGATGATGGTGGTAGAGAAAGTGAGAAACGCAGTTTTTCCTTTTAGCTATTTGCAATCTATAAATAAAAAATAAGAATTTAAACTAAAGCAAGTTAAGACCTGCTCCAAAAGGATTCTAGTTGGTAAACAATCATAAAATAAAATAGTGAAAGTACGCTCAGTTGAAAGTATGATGGTATCTCAAATGTAGTTAAAGCAAAAACAAAATAAGTAACACTTTCTTTAAGTTTAAGAATTTTTCATTTAGGGTGCCAAAACGCAAAGAAATCTGTTAAATCTTTCCTGTCAGAAAGCGCGATTCAAAAATGTCACCAACGCGCCAACAAGAAGGAGCAGGCCACCTTTAGTACACTGGCGTTCATTGGCTAAGTACACAGACGTTCTCTGAATTAGTTACAGACCTGTAACGTAACTTCACAAGCAGCATGGCTATTTCTGTTTTGGATAATCGTGTCGTTCATTGGTAGTAGGTCAACAGTTTCCTCGTTATAACTAATGATATTTCTAGCAAATGGAAATTGAATTACAAACCTGAAATGGACAACCAGCACTGGCATAACCACACGATACAATAGCCATAGGGCACTTCTCTGAAATGTGTCTGGCCATCTATTAAAAAAAAAAAAAAGATAAAATAAAAGTGAATGTACTCATGAGAACCTGATCGTGTCCCATTTTCTTGAAAGTTTGCTTTTTCAGAGACAACTACCTCCTTGGTGTGTAAGTAGCGTTTGCAGTTTTCTATTCTAAGTTAAAAAAGTTGTTGTTACTAACACTGAACAAATTATCTACAAGGAAAGCAAATGAAATCATTACCTCTTCCTGGGGTATCCCTTTATGTCCACAGTTGTTTTTGCACACAAGCGGAAAGCGTTTGCAGTACATTTTCTCATGTTCCTGTTTGTTGAAAAGATCGTTATTTCAGATCAACACTTCGCAACGTGGCAAGTTGAAAAAAAAAATAATAAGATAGAAATTGGCCCTAAGCACTGTTGTAGTACAGAACAGAATAAGGCTAGAGGTTCCAAATACTGTACCAACTATTATAAAATGTCCTGCTGAAGTCAAACAATAATTGTGGCATGCATAGCTCGCACTTATGAAGCTCTAACTGTATACTGTAGTGCTGAGAAGAGTTCCTATTATGTAAATCAAGCTGTTAAACGTGCCTGCTTTTGGACAAAAAAGAACTCATCATGGCAATAGCCACATTCCACAATTCGTTTGGGACATTCTTCGTTTATGTGAGTCTCCATAAGTCGCCTCTGCACGTTGCCTTGACACGAAGAGCACTGAGTGTCTTCATACGGGCAGTCATCTTGGTGCTCCTGGCAAAATAAAAATTTAAGTGTTAAGAGACTAAAGTATTCCGCCTTATTCCGATGGCATCTCTTTAAACTGTAAATAATGGAGTTTTGGTCATACAGCTATCAAAGCTACTATCCGTTTCACCTGTACACAATTGTTAGGGTTTGCGACTTCGATAAAAATAAAATAAGTACATCAGCTTTTGTTTATAAACAGATTTAGCAGGAAATCGAAATACGATAAAAAAAAGGAACAAGAGCGACCCAAAACGAGTTCGGGATTACTAATAGGCAATCTCAGAGTTAGTGTGAACTTTGATTTCAGTTTAATTATCAATAAAAACGACTTTTGCAAAAGATTTTGGCCATTAGTTTTGACTAAGACTGTACTTTAACTGAACATTATAATTAGCTTTCGAAAACATTTTCTGCAAAGGCAACAATTTGCGAATGTGCGAAGCCCTATAAACTGGCAACGTATTATTAAATTCTAAAACTCATTATCAATCACGAAAAGAAAACAAAGGGAAACGGTTTATTAATTATCATAAAATTTGGTGAGCTGTTGCTTGAAATTTCTCAATGAATTATCAATACTTTCAGAAGCTATGTGAAACACTCGAAAGAGTGTTTCATTCCCAGGTGAAAAAGCTAAGCCGCGTTTCTTTTTTTTTTTCAACCCACTTCTCGATGTTTGGAATTGGATGAAACACTCTTCCTCTTGTTTAATGGTAACTGGCCGTGGTGAAGCTAGAGAAGAATCGTGGGATCAATCAGTCCAAACTTGCGGAACAACCAACTCAGCCCAGTACAGCATTAATTGAACATTTTTATTTTTTTGTTCAACCAACTGCCAGTTCTGTTGTCCTTTGGGCAGCTCGTTTGTTGAAAGCGGCATTGACAACGTTCTTGGAAATGTGTTGCAAAAAATAAAGTTATCAAATAAAAGCTAACATTTTGCCTCAAGGTTGCTTCACAATTTCAATACATACCATTTTTATTAATAATTTAAAATGTTGAGCAAACATTGGCGCAAATTTAACGACCATTTGATCGGATCTTGGGTTCAATAAGTGCAATCCAGTCCTGGTTTACCTTGTAACTAGGCTTCAATTAAGGAGTACAGGGTTTAGAAAAAATACTATCCACTTTTGTAATTGGAGGCCAGCGCGCATCAAACTATGCTAACCTTACTATTTACAGTCAATGAATATAAAGCCACTAGTTGTACCTCGGTATGTCGCAGTTCACCAATCCAGTCACATCCTCGGGCATTC
Organism: Pavona decussata; assembly: GCF_977016875.1. Classification (NCBI taxonomy): domain Eukaryota; kingdom Metazoa; phylum Cnidaria; class Anthozoa; order Scleractinia; family Agariciidae; genus Pavona; species Pavona decussata. The sequence goes on along the minus strand of NW_028145475.1, from coordinate 4,358,396 downwards.
TGCTGGCACTTCACGCGGAGGGATAAAATATCCCGAGCCCAGGCTTTGTCAGAAAAGAACTACAAAATGAAAATTCCTTTAGTCAATAAACCTGCTTTCTTAATCATCGTCCCAGAATCCTTGGAACAAACAACATCAGGAGTGAGGAATCTAAGGATGCTTAACAGATACACATTATTTATCTTCCGTAAGTATAAAGTGGATTATTTATTTAGATTTAAGTCCAAAATTTCGAACCGGTTGTTTCACAGAACCAACCACTTCATAAGCACCGATATAAACTCAATGCGCTAAATTCGCTTTACGATTTGGGAGGTCGCTGTTTCTTAGCTTGTCATGAATACTTACACCACCTTCCTCTTTAATTTCTGTCCTATCATTTGGACAAACTGGATTACCACTCCTGTAAAAGTAAAAAAAAAAAATAAATAAATAAATAACCCTAATATTTACTATTATTATTATTATTATTATTATTATTATTATTATTATTATTATTATTATTATTAATTATTATTATTATTATTCAGTTATCATTTTTTAAAACAAGACTGTTGCATCCTCTGTTAATTTATTTGTTATGCTCCAACTGTAAACGATATACTCCTCAAACGCGCTATATTTTTTTCTCATCTAAGCATGGTTCTCCGGTAACTGAACTGTCCTTTAACTAGCCATGACACTCCACCATCTTTTTTAGTGATATCCCATTGAATCTCAATTGAAACAGAAACGAAAACCTGTTCCCGCATTAAACTGACCAAGCCCACAATCTTTGTGAAGGGGATCCTGCAAGGTAATAGACAAGCTGTAATGCTCTATCAACTGCAACACTTTAAAGCAATTTCACGGCGATAAATTTGCAAAAGACTTGCCTGCTTAAACTAGATTCTGAAAACAGACGTCACGATTTCAGCATACTTAAATTATACCTTAGCCTAATCCAGTCTCTCAAATTCAGTAAAGATTCTGGGGCCGACGAATGGCTTAAATCAGAAAGCAAACGGACCACCTTTATTTTCCGGCGTTCGTTAATCGCCATTTTGAACCCACAAGAAATGCACTTTATGTATCATGTGAATTTCCGTAAACGCAACATTATCCAGTTCGGAAAAACTTACTACCTGAAAATACCATTCCGCTGATTTAATTGCGGGATAAATCAGACACAGACCATTTTACGTACGAAAATGCACGCTTTGCAGTAGTACTACAACTTTCAGTTTGCTGAACCTTATAAGGCCAGTTTTCCACACTAATAAGCAATTTTTTAAAATATGTGTACCATAATGCTGTGAAATAGTTATTTTTCAGCTTACCAAAGTAGAAACAAGATAAAAGAAAGAGAGAAAATATGTTTTCTGCATCACTGCATCTTAATTATCCATATGCAAAACTACTTTCACTTTCAAAACCTATCGCCATAAACACAGACAGTGGAATTGTAATACTAAGTGTAATAAGCTTGAATTCACACGGATAGTAAATTGTAGATTACAAGGTATTAACCCATTAATTTTAGCCAGTTTATGGCTGCTTTCTTGTGGCGCCATGTTTCGACCAAGAATGTTCCATTACTTTAAGCCGGCGACTACCTAACGACTTTCACCGATCTTTGCGATCGGCGTATAAAATCGCCGATGTCTGTCATGTCAGATATCGGCCATTAAATTCGCCGGAATTCGCCAATGCAAGTGTGCCCGCCGTTCCCGTGATTTTCTACGCTCATCGCTGCGAACTGAATTTCCGGTAATTATAAAAGTCAATCAATCAGGTTGGGCGATTTTATCACATGAACAATGTTGAATCGCCGCGATCGGCGAAAAAAAATCGCCAGGTGTGTCCACATCAATTGGTGGCGTGAATCCGGCTTGCGATCAAATTCGCCTCGATCGGCGTATAAAATGCCAGGTGTGTCGCCGGCTTTAGCAAAGAGATTCAATTGCGAATGTTTTGCTCATTCGTGCTTCAATAATAATAAAGTTTGTGCTGACGTAATCAGAACTACTGTTGACCGACTTTGCTACATGTTTGAAGGTTCAAGCTTATTTCAAAGTGACTAACATAAAATATTTTGTTTTCGGTTACCTTAGAATCCCGTGTAAGCAATCCCTACAAAAACGATGACCACAGTCGGACGTTTGCACAGCATCTCTCATCGGAAGCAGGCACACCACGCACTTTTGATTAGATGATACCTCGTCCACAAATTCGTACTCATAACCTCCAAACCGGGGCTGAATTTCTTCGCTGTCACTGACATAACCGTCAAAGACATCAATGAAATCCAGTTCAAAATCCTCCTCGACATCCTCGTCGTCGCTGATTGAGCTGTCCGAAAGAAAGTCCACTAAGGCCATTTCCATCACCGCGGCTCAGAGGTAAAATCGAAATGAATAGATGATTCAAGTGAAGAGTTGATGGTGCGTTACTGGCTGTCAAGAGTTCCACCAATCATACTGAAGAAATCTGACTGGAAAATGCAGAAAATGTAGAAACCCTCTAAAAAATGTAGAAACCCTGCAGAAAATGTAGAAACCCTCCAAAAAATGTAGAAACCCTGCAGAAAATGCAGCTCTAAGCACTTTCACTTTCAACTTCCGCAACTACTGTTACGCTCTTCTCTCTTTCACTGAAAGCTTCGATCATGAAACTGGAAGAGCTCATTGAATACCGTACGGCTATGAAGACGGTACGTGCATGAACCCCGATTTGGAGGATATGATTTCGTGTCGTAGACGAGTTGTCTTCAGGCCAAATCCGCTCAATTTGTCTTGTCAGTGTTGCCATGGGGAATCTAGTCTCCTATGAGCCGCTCGGGCCGAAGTCACGCAACGCTCCCCCTCCCCATGTGGGGAATCGGGAATCGTTTTCTTAACACACTACAGTGCCAAGTAAGGATAATATCAGTGGCAATAGGCTTATTTTGAGGTCTACCATTTATTCCACATTTAGTTTTACGTGTTTAAAAGGACAAATTAAAAATCAAAAAAATACGAAGTGCCTTCTCTGGAAATAAGAACAAATAATTATACTGTCTGTTACTTATATGACACCCGAATTTTTCCAATTTTTTGACCAATTCCGTGATGGCATCATGATCTATTTTTAAAGGCAAGGCAATGTTCGTGTCTGCGCTATCCTCAAGAAAGGAATCCCATACCTGACGAGGAAAGGTTAAGTAAAGCTATGACAAACATGATTATTACTCGGGCTTTCACAAAGGAAATCGCAAATCGCTCTCTGACGTCTTCTCCGCGTGCGCGAGATATAAGAGTATGGGTAGAAAAGGTCAGCGGACTTCGGCGGAGAACATGGTTTGCTGAGTGTTTGCACGCTTGATCAAGTGAAGCTATCTGTCTTCGGTGAAATTTTAGGTATTGTAAGCTTGAATACCGTGATTAATTCATGGTAGACCTACACTAAAACATGACGAGTGTCTATTTTGGAACGGGCCGGCCTATGAACTTTACGAGAGACCTCTTCGGGCGAACTCTTCCGAGTGAATCCTCTATCAAGAAACCTAGATTTAGTGAGCTGTCTATGGAGTTTGAAACGCTTAGAGAATCATATGTAACTTCCGAAACTGACGCTGTTGAACGCTTGAACATTGAAAACAACTGGACTACTGAAATGCAACAGAGTTGAAAGAGAAAGTTTCTACCGAGATGCGTTTTGCCACACGACAACTTTTTGCTTGTCGATCGTACTGCGACTCGTATCAAGTCGATAGCATTGAAAATCACTGTTTTTTGGAGAAAAAAGAACTCACCATGGCTGTAGCGACATTCCACGATTCGTTTGAGACATTTTTCGTTGAGATGAGTCTCCATAAGTCGCCTTTGCACGTTATCCGGCTAAACAAGAAGAGCACTGACTAAGCCGGTCTTCATACGGGCAGTCATCTTGGTGCTCCTAGCAAAAATATTTTAAGTGTAAATAGACTGAAGTGTTTCATCTCATCTCATTCTGATGGCAACTTTTTAAACTGTAAATGATGCAGTTTGAAAGTTACTAATTGTTTCGATTGACGTGAAATTCTGTGCCTTTAGAAGTCCGACAAAATTAAAAAATGAAATAAATACGTCAACCTTTATGTTTTCATAAACGGGAGTGTTAGTCTATGGAGTTAGTGGCATATCGAGAGAAGGTGCTAAAGAAAGGAAGAGAAGCGACCCAAAACGAGATAGAGAGGGAAAAACACCGGAGTCGAGTTGTTCAAAGTACGATTATTAATATTTAGCTAACTCAGAGTTAGTGTTAACTTTGATTCCACTTTAATATCCATCAAAAACATTTTTTCTCTCGGTTTTGACTTAGACGTTTCTGAAATTGACATTAAAATTAGCCTTTAAAAACAACCTCAGTAAATATAACAGTTTACACGGGATTTGTGAAGGCTATTGTTACGTCATAACACTGAAACCCGCGAAAGCAGCGTTCTTGTATTGACGTCACAGGCCCACTGTCCCCAGTCACCCGCCTTGCGCGGTTTTGTACACAACCGGAAGTGAAATTTCACGTCTTTGACCGCCTCAAACGAAGGGAAGAAAAATCGATAGCGACTTTATTTTTTCGATTTTCATACGAAAACGACATGAAGATTCGATCAAGCAAATAAAAAAAAAATCTGTCATGTACACTTTAAAAGAAATTTAAGTGATGGTAATTGGCGAAGCTGGAGAAATTCAAATTTAAAATTTTGACTCGACAACGCTTCAAAATTTAAAAAACATTCTGGTAAGCCATCAACAGTTATTTAAATGTTCAGCGAATGTTGGCGCAAATGTAAAAACTGTTTCATCGGGATTTTATCGGGTTGAAGTAATGAGATCTAATCCTGGTGTTACCCAGTTCCTAAGCCTCAACCAAGGCGTACAGAGACTAGGAAAATCACTATCCACTTTGGTAGTTCGAGGCCAGGCTGCATCAAACTGCGCTAACCTTACTGGTACAAGCAATGAATACAAATCTACTGGTGATACCTTGGCATGTCGCAGTTCACCAATCCAGTCACATTCTCTGGCATTCTGTTGACACTTAACGCGGAGGAATAAAATATCCTGAGGCCAGGCTTTGTCAGAAATGAACTGTATAAAGAAAAATCACTTGGTTAAGCCAGATTAACAAGTGAACCTGCTTTCTATATCATTATAAACTTGTCCCAAAATAGTTATTATTAGACCCACTTATCACGAGCAATACACAGATGCTTACCATTTACACTGCCAACTTGGCAATTCCGGTTGGAAAATCAGTAATAAAAGTCTTTAACGTTCTACCGCCGCCCTTTTGGGCACACTAAATTATTTAATATTTACTGTACACCTAAAATATCAAATCAGTTGGTTTGGAGAAGATGGGTACGTTTATTTTAGATCGACATTATTTGGTTTGGCCTTTCAACCAAGAAATAAAAAAAAATTCATAAGCGCATATTTATTAAATGCCGCGAAATTTACTTACGATTTAGGAGGTCGCTATTTCTAAGGTCTTCATGAATACTTAGACCGCCTTCGTCTTGAATTGTTGTCCGATTATTTGGACAAACACGATAATCACTCCTGTAATTGTAAATTATTATCATTATTATTGTTATTATTAGATAATAATTACCATTTAACAAGACTTTCCCACCCCCTGTTATGTTCTCACTGCGCACGATATAGTTCCCCAAAGCACTACAATTTACTTTTGATAATGTTTTTCCAGTGACTGAACTAGCATGAGGATAACCTCGGCAGCCATCTTTTGTCACATTGCTGCTCATGTGAAACGTACGCGAATATCTCTTCCATTTAACTGTCTAAGCCCAAAATCTTTAGGAGGGGATCCGGCTAGGCAACTCAGGCGCGGATCCATGATTTTGAAATGGGGGGTGTAATAGAACGAAAGCCTGGTTGAGGTGTTTGAGGTCTGTGTATTAGCATGATTCTGATGATTGATTTCCGATCAATAATTAACATTTTCGATTTTTAGGCGAACGCAAATGCCAATTATATTATTTTAGATTTGTAAATTCGTTTGCAAGGAGCCAATCGAATTGCAGGGTTTTCGATCCGAAGCATGGGTTTATAATTTGACAAGAGAGCGCGTTTGTTAAAATGATACCGAGAACTCATCTCTATCATTTCTGAAGAATCGGCAACTGAAGAGATCCACAAGATTAGGATCGAAACCGCGGTCTTGCCTGACCATTGCCTTAAATGCTACAGAATTTATTAACGGCCGAAGGACTCGAAACAGCCCCTGGCCAGAGCACGTAATCAAAACACAGGAAGAAAATACTAAGCACCCGCAACACAAACCTCACAGTTACAGAGCTTAATGGAGCGATAACAAAACACGCAGCCGTAACTTAAGCGGCCTTTAGCCCTCAATTTAACGCATTGCATAGCTTTCAAAGAAGCTACAATGCTAAAGAAAGCCGGGAGAAAGGATCAAGAGACAAATAACCGTGATAAGAAGCACAACATCTTGCAACAAAAGCAAATAGCCAGGACCAGAAATCTGACAAAAGCTGCAAGATAATGTATAGTTGTTACACGGTTCAATTCCTATCCTTACAACGATAAAAAGAGAGGCTATACCGTCTCCAGACGCACTGAAATGAGCCATTTCAAGCGTAAACTAAATGCCACAAACGGCATAAGAACGACAGTCACTAAACAGAAACGACAAGAGGTCAAAATGACCTTTGAGTTCAAAATTCAAAACATGCAACAGTTAAACACATTGCTTTGTTCAGTGTCTATCGTGCAAATCCTCCTTAATAAGAAGAAAATCCAGCGCTAAAAGAAAATTTAACACCGCTCCTTTCATAGAGAATAGGGTGTTCTCTGAAAGAAATACCCGTGAGGGCAAAACTATTATTTAGGCTAAACACGCACATGGGAGTCGCAGGCCTGTCAACCCCATTATTTCCAAAAAAAAAGTAAGAAGGGGGCTCATAAAAAAGGGTGGGGGGGGGGGGGGTGAAAATTCACCCATTTCACCTCCCATGGATCCGCGCCTGCAACTAGACGAGCTGTAACGGTTCTACCAACTACAACGGTTTATGGGAATTTAACGAGGGCGATAAATTTGCGAAAAACGGACCTGTTAAAACCATATTCTTTTTACAGACGTCACAATTTCAGTACTTAAATTAGATCTTAGATTGACCCGGCTCTCAGACTAGTAGGACTTCGAGAGGCGAAAATCATAACCCGAACGCCAAAATTTATAGACGCGCATTATTTGGAAAATGCCTACACGGAAAAACTTGAGAAAAACCTGAAAATACAATTGGAGGTAGAAACTGTGCCGCGAAGGAGACTGTTCCTTTTGCAGTTTTCTGTAATTTTGTGCTTATTTATTCGCGGGATAAATTGCAGGCAGCATTCTCCAAAAAAAAATGCACGCTTTGCAGTAGCACTATTCTAGGTTACCTTCAGCTCGAAAGCTTTCAGTATTTCGAAATGAAATACGGCTAAAATAATTTGACATCGGCTCTCCACATAAGTTATGTATTTCGCATGTTTGCCGCATGGTCAAAATGGCGTTTTGGACCGTGAAACCACTTACCTACTGACTGTGAGACCACTCGGCCCTTGCTCGTGAAAGGGAAACATCAAAACATTTTTTTGACAATAATATATGTACTATAACGCTGTGAGATAAAATTATAAGTTTGCTCACTGCAAAGGGAACGAGATAAGAGACAGTAAATAATAATGGGTTTTCTGCACCAATGCATGGTAGACCTCTTACAGTCAAACCGGATGTTTTTTTCCTCGCAACTTTGCAAACTTCCGTCGCAATGTTAATAGTGTTTGGCAGTTTGCTCCGAGCAATTTGCAACTGGCGCGATCAATTTGCAACCGTCGCGAGCAAATTGTAATTTTCAGTTCCAGTTCACTGTTGGACTATCTCTGAAGCATTTCAACCGGCGCTTAAAAAAAATACGGTCAAGATTGCCTTGTTTCAATTTTAGAAAAACGACCTCGGTTCAAAAAGGGAGGAAATTTCGCCCTTGAGATCGTCTGCTGGAAGAAATTTGCAACTGGCGCGATAAATTTGCAACCGGCGCGAACAAATTCTAATTTTCAGTTCCGGTTCACTGTTGGACTGTCTAGCGCGCGATCTGTGAAACATTTCAACCGGCGCTAAAAAATAGCTTATATCCTGGCACTAAAAAATGGCTTATATCAATTGCAGAAAAACGACTTCGGTTGAAAAAAGGGAGAAAATTATTGCCTTGCGGTCGTCTGGTGTTAGACAAGCAGCAATTCCTGAACGTGTTGGCCTTTCAAGAAAAACCGCTACCAACATTGTAATAAGTTTTTGCAAACTGGAAACTTGTTGCCGGGTAAACCTGGCTGGAAAGATCGAACAGTTTCAACACCCGAAGTTGTCGAGTTTGTAGAATACTGCAAGACTAAGAAACCAAGTATTCAAACTTCAGAAATTCGGCAGTCTCTTGTCGACGAGGAAATTTGTTACATCGCCAATCGTCCTTCTCGTTCAACAATTGGTGACATTCTGAGAAACGATCTGGATTTTACTTTCAAGAAAATTACCGTTACCCCTGAAGAGTCCCTCACAAATGAAAACCTCATGAAAACTCCAGATTATCCATATGCAAAACTATTTTTACTTTCACTGCAAACATATAGACAGTGTAATCACAATAAGCTTCAGTGAAGCTTGAAATCATACGGATAATAAATTGTAGATCGGAGATATTAAAGTATCAATATAAGTCATTTTTAAAGCTGGTTTCTTGCGGCGCCATGTTTTGACCAAGAATGTTCCATTGCTGTAGCAAAGAGATACAATCGCGACTGTGCCAACGGAATCAGAACTACCCGTTAACCGGTTTTGCTACCTGTCCAAAAGCTTTTCTCAAACTGATGTAACCATAAAATATTTTATTTTCGGTTACCTTAGAATCCCGTGTAAGCAATCTCTACAAAAACGCTGACCACAGTCGGACGTTTGCACAGCATCCCACGTTGGAAAAGGGCACACCATACACTCTTGGTTCGGTGACACTTCATCCACAAATTCATATTCGGAGCTATTCGCCGGTCATCAATGAGAGACACTTCAAAATCCTCGTCGTCGCGGAATGAGCTATCGCAAGGATTGTCTACGAAGTCCATTTCTGTCACCCGCAAAGGAAGATCGAAAGTACAGACTGTTCCGCCAATTTGCATGTAAAGACGCGAGGCAGGGATTGGTTAAGTTGATAGTACGTAAACATATTGAAAAGATTTCCACCAATCATATTGAAGAAATCTGACCAGTCCTCTCCAGAAAATGCATCGTTAAGCAACTTCCGCCCTTTTCTCTTTCGCTTGAGCTTCGACCATCATGGAGCCAGAGAACCCGATTGAATACGTTGAAGAACATATACATGAACCCAGATTTGGAGGCTATGATTTTATGTTTGCAGACGAGTTGCTTTTAGCCCAAACCTGCTCCATCTGTCTCCTTGCCATGCGGAATCCCGTGCAGACAATATGCGGCCACCGCTTCTGCGAAGATTGCTTGCTAGGAACATTTAGGTACGTACTGTTATTCATTTTCTACATGCTCCTTTTCTTGCTATGTATAATATTTCGCCTGATCGCGCATGATCATAAGTTGATAAGGACACTGGCTTTAAGTGTCATCCTAGACTGTGAGTATGAATCAAGGGAAATCACGATGGACCAACAGTCGGTTATGGCAATCTAGACCAGCACCTCCAAGTCGACGGATGTAGGTTACAAATTAGAACTTGTCCTGATTTCTTCGGTTTTGTTTTTATCTAGATCAAACGGAAACTGTGCGAGTTATCTTTGCCAGTGAATTTGAAGCCAAATCAGTTCCGTTTTACAATAAATTTCTTCTTTTCAGGCAAAGCAATGAACGTGTTTGCCCACAAGACAGAAATCGTATTCCTGAAGATAGAGGAGTGAGTAAATCTGCGTGCTTTATTTTTGGCAGCATTACTATATAATTTTTCTTCATTAGAATAAGGTTAGAATTCACAGACTCGGGGCACTGTCTCATCACTTCAACTCTTAGAATGCACACGTTTCATTTACGTTCGAAATTGAATAGCTTGAATTTAAATTGCTTTATCGGTACATGTCGTTAGCAAGACGATGACTAAATCGGCTCAAAGCGCGGGTTTACACAGTTTCAAGCTCAAAATGCCAAGATCACTTCCAGTACTGTCATATAAGATTTGTAATTCATTTTCGCTCCTGGAACTTGAAATTCTATTGCTGATAGCATAGAGTAGATGGTATATGTAGTAAATTGAAATGCATTACGTGGCAAATGCTATTCAAAATTTGCTTGTGAAACACATGAAATCACTGATAGACTATAAATAAAACATGACTGCTTACAATTTTCGTATATATTTCACAAGAACCACCCGCAGAGCTTCTACCAATGAACACCATAAATCAGCCATAACAGACCACGTCTGTCAGAACAATCATACTATGAATTGGGAAGCAAGTGAAATAGTTGAGCAGGACGGCGACAAGTTTAAGCGATGAATTAAAGACAGCATATGTATTAGATCGAACACTCCTACGATGAACAGGAACGAGGGAGCCTATCAGCTTTCTCCCATATGGACACAAGTGATCTCCACCCCCAAACCAGGGGGAAGCGGGCGTCTACAGAGTGACTTTGCGCATTTATCGCAATAATCAACACCTCCTCAAAAGCCTATTTAAGGCTTCTGACACTTTTCATGCTTTTCAAGTTTTGATAAAGATGGCTGACAGTCATCGAAACTGTCAGCATTAATAAGACGGTAATATAAGACTGGCCATGTTGTAAGAACATTTAAATCGACCGTATGTATTCTATTCTAGTATTTTTTTTTTCAAGCTCACTGCTAGTGAATTAGATAAAATTTTAAAAGTTAAAGTTATTGTTATTCATTGATACAGAGTTAACCAACAACAATAAATAGTGTTGTTCGACTTTTCAATATATTCATAGGTACAAAATTAAGAGATACGGCTTGATTTGTGCTTATCAGATTTTAAAAACTTCATTACGGTGGATTATCAGATGCGTCAGTATTATTGGTTTAGTTCCGAGCCCGGCATTAATTTTATTAGCATTGAAGTTCGATTTCAGATATTACATGTAACTCCGGGACCGCGTACTGAACACTTATCTGTTTGATAACAAAAGCCAGCCGAGGATTATATTTCTCATAAAATTACATTTGAGTGATCATAGTATGACTGAATTTCATAATATTATAACTAAAAAATATACTGATTAAGTGTTCAGGAGGACGTAACGGAAATATCTACTTGATTTCTTTCTTCTTTCTTTCTTTCTTTTTTTTTTTTTTTTTTTTTTTTTTTTTTGTATAGTTCTTTCGAGATGTGGCTTGGGAGAGGGAGAAACTTTCGCTCCGTGTCGAATGTAAAAAGATTGATTTAGGATGTACCTGGATCGGAGAACTACGTCATTACGAGGTTAGTTTTCGTTTTTTTGTGTGTGTGTGTGTGTGCTGCAGATATGATTTTGTTATTTATTTGCAATAGTAAGTATACTATTCATAATCACGAAAAACTTGACGCTATTTACAAGATGTTACTTACAATGCACAACTACGGTAGCAAGGAACTTTGGAATAAAATTAACATGGCAGCGGAAGAATCTATTTCCCTAAACAATTTAACAAAGAAATAAGTATACAAGAAAAAGAGAAGAAACTGTAAGATAGTTGTTTTATATATATATATTTAAAGAAGATGTTGTATTTTACGCTTGTAAATGATTTTATTTATAAAGTCCGAGATCGATAATGAATCATTCTGGAGTTTTCTTTTCTTAATATAGTATGCTACAGATATGATTAACAATTATTCTACGACTAAGCGTTAGGCCGATGGCCGGTATGAGATGAAAGATAGTCGACGAGGGGCATAGCGCCGATTTGACTATAATAATCGCATTTCCGACAAGATGAAGTGGAATACTTGTTTATTCAAAGAAAATAAGAAAAATTGTTTAAAAAATCTTGCTGATTTCATTTCGTGAGAAAGATCAGAAGACCCTTTAATGGCTGATCTGATCCTACGTCCGCTAAGCCAACAAAAAAACTATCCAATGATCGGTTCTTTATAGCAAGAGTTATCATAGCAGAGAAATAATATTTAAGCCTATATTTGATAGTAATTATTGCAAGGGCAGAGACTGGGCTGCTAGATGATTATTAAGCCAAGCAGCCGTAGACTGAACTTGTTCAAAATAAGAGTTATGATATATCTTCTTAAAGAGCACTACTAGATCTGCTTTTGATGGTGTCTTTCGATCCATGCGTTGTCACATTTGTAAGTGCACAAATCTTGGCTATTACTGTAGTGTTATGCGTTGAAACTATCGATCATAAAGCAAGTCTAGAGAGGAGGGCTGCCTTAGACAATGTATTGTTTTTAGTTTTGTGGTAGCCACCAAGAGCAAAAATTTGTTTTGTTTTTTTTGTGTCTTTTTAATTTTTGTGAAACTGATAACTAACCCACCGCGAAAAGAAAAAGCTACCTGTGGGTTCAGTGTATTACTTTTCGTTATTTTGTTGTTGTTGTTGTTGTTTTTGAAGGAAGTAGCTATATAGCTGGTACTTTTCTCGCATTCACCGATCCATATTCCTTTACTTCGCGACTACATGTAACTTTGGCGGCAATAGCAACCACGTAAAAAAAACGCGAGATGTTAGCTGGGTGGTACGTGAAATGTTATTCATTGAACGAGTTCAGAAATTCAGCTCGAACTTCCCTTAAGGCTGGTTTTCACTAGCGACGGAGTCGGAGTCGGAATCGTAAGCGGAGTCGTAAGAGCGCTTATGACCTAGTGAAAATCAAAAATCAGAGTCGTAAGCGGAGTCATAAGCGCGACGGAATCGGAGTCAGAAGAATCAGAACGTTTCCATTTTCTTCCGACTCCGCTTACGACTCCGTCGCTTACGTTCCGGAATCGGAACGCTGTTTTCACTAGATCATAAGCTCTACGCTTTTGATAACGACTCCGACTCCGACTTCCTCGCTAGTGAAAACCAGCCTTTACAAGCTCCAACAATTATTCCACGAGCGCGCGTTGGATATAAGATGATAGGGGACGGACCATTAGAAAAGTGATGGAGGGGGGGGGGGGGGGTGGGGAAAATACAAAAAAAAAAAAAATTCGTGCAAGCCAAAATGCCCGAAAAAAAATTCTTGCAAGCCGAGACGGAAGAAAAAAAATTCTTACAGAAGGAGATTAAGGAATTATTATAGAAAATACCTTTTATTGTTTTAATGACAGAAAATTTCTTCCAGAATGCCCCAAAATGGCCTTTTTAATATTTTGAAAATCTAAATTTTTTTGTGGAAGTTTGTTTTGTGCGAACAACAAACCAACCCCACATTTTGTGTCGTGGCTGGAATTTACCCTTACTACAACTCAGTATTTTGTTTTGTGTTTGTAACTGGTAGTAAGCCCAGTAATCACGAACAATAGTTCTCAAACTCATTAATAATTCACCAAGAGAAAACAAAGAAAATCACTACCGTGACCGTGGTTTGGATATGTGATCCTAATTACCATAAAATTTTGCCAACTTTAGCCTTGAATTTCTCCAAGAATTATTGATCATTTGAGAAGCCATATCAAACACTCGAAAGTGTGTTTCATCAGATATCCAAACACCTCGAAGTCGTTTGAAAAAACTCGGCTTCGCCTCGTTTTTTCAACCTACTTCTCAGTGTTTGGATATCTGATGAAACACTCTTCCTCGTGTTTGATATATTACGTCAATTAGTTTTGAAGAAAAACGATTTTGTCAGTAAAACGCTTCCAGCATATCTGCTTATCCATAACGCGCTTTGTAGTTTAATTCGTTGGGCCACAGAGTGCTTTATGGTTACAAAATTTAAAAAACTGAGTCATTTTCAAGAAGTCCTGTTAAACGCAGTGTGTATGAGAAAGGCACACGTGGAAAGAATTGAATAGTTTCATTCATCAGCATCATGTTATAACGAAAGTGTTAAGGACGGTGCCTACTAATACAGAAGTATTTTTGAGCGGTTTATGACTGTGCAGGAAAAGCAGACCTTTGCAAGGGCTATTGGAATCCAAAAAGAAAATTGGGGGTAACCACGCATTTTTCAGAGATAATTTAGCAACAATATTTCTAAAAGGCACCAAAATATAAAGAAATGTATGGCAGTTTTTCCTAAATTGAAGCTTAATTATCTCTGAAAAATGCATGGTTAGCCCCAATTTTCTTTGGGGATACCAAGAGCACTTGCTAAGTTCTGCTTTCTCCGCATAGTTTTAAACCGCGCATTAATATCCCTGTATTAGTGAGCACTACCCATAGGAAACCCGACTATCTCGAGATGCGTAGAACGTATGCGCAGTGACGATAGTAGGCACCGTCCTTAAAGAGACAAATTCTAGTAATAGTAGCACCAACACATAACTGAAACATTCTACAAAAATATATTTAAAAGAAGCAAGATCATACATAAATTAAGTCCGATCATATACAAAAAAATATGATTTGCATTTTAATCATTGTGATATAAAGTAAGAATCAACATTTCACTGTGCTAATGATACTCTATTGTGTATAAAATGAAAGGGGACTGTGTCTGTACTAAAAGAGTATCCATGTAATATTAAGCAAAAACATTAACAATCCCACCATGGATTTGACTTTTAAATTTTAAGTAAATTGAGATTATATACTACTTGAAGTGCTTGTTATGAAACATTTCATAAGATTTCTTGGCGCCAACACTTTTGAAAAATTTTGAATCAATTGTTATTAAAATGTGTTAAAAAGTAAACAATCAATAAACAGACAGTACATGAAATTTGATTTAAATTATTTTAAAATGATGACCAGTCTTGTAATTAAGTATGAGGCTGATTTTGCTACCAGCTCTAGATACTACTTAGACACTAATTTCGTTGTTTTTGTTTAGTTTTGGCCATTATGCTGTAATTTTTAGATATTGTCTCAGGGGTTAAAGGTAATCATTCCAAGCCCACAAAGTACAACTTTTTTTAAAAATCTTGTATTTAAAGTTTTTTTTTTTTCTGGAAAACAACAACAACAAAAAATTCGTGCAGAGGGTATCAACCGAAAAAAAAAAAAATTCCTGCACAAGTACTGAGTAAAAAAAAAAAAAAAAAATTCCTGCAAACTGAAAATCCCCCACCCCTCCCCTCCCCCCCATCACTTTTCTAATGGTCCGTCCCTAGACAGCCAAAGGGGCACAAAGGATCACAAAGCGCCGAGTTGGTTATAATTATCATCCGAAATCCAACAAGCGTGGGTGGAATAATTGTTTTATTAAAATGAGAGAAAGAAAACAACAACGAAAACAAGAAGTATCGTTACTTCTTGCTGATTTCATTGATAAGAAAGACCAGAACACGATTTAATGGCTGCTATTTCTCAGGCGTGGCCGCTGAAGCCAATCAAAACTCTTGAATTGCGTCATCCAAAAATCCAGCTTCTCCCAAAAATGCTTTTGAAATGTGAGCAAAATAAAGCGGAACCAGGAAATTTTCATTTTTTCTCCTTTCAATGATATAGAGCTAAAGCAAAAAAAAAAAAACGACACCATGATTTACAAGAAGAGGATAGGGGCGCAGGAAATACAACGGAATAGCTGGCGTGATCATCCCTTTTTTTTTTTAACGCGACGGATCTGTTTTAAATGTTACTCGTCATGTAGTGATGACGGAGGCATTTGCGATAAAAAGCGCTCACGGTCCGGATTAAAATCTGAAAGTTAAAATGTAAAGCATGAAGGCTACCGACAATATGCAAGTTTTAACATCTAGAACGTCAGTTTTCAATCAACAGCATAGTTGTGATAGGCATGCATAAAGCTGGAAAAGATAACTTTTGTGCTTGAAGTAGGGATTCCAAGTGTGACATCTTGGACCTCTATTTATCGGTAATTTTCCTTTCACTTTGTCATAAGAATTTCATATAAACTTAAAAAATGTGTTTTTTTGGAGGAAGCTTTCTTCTAAGTGGTCTGTAGCGTTTATAAATGAATAAAAATATATTTCCATATAAAGCTGGGATATAGGCTATTTTCCCTATTCGGCTATCTGAACAAGTAGTTCAGGCTTATTTATTGCAACTAGTTGACACCGGTGTTACTCCTTTCACAGAGCCACTTCAACCTGTGTGAATATGAAGAAATTGGTTGTGATGACTGCGATGAGGAGATGGAGAGGAGGTTCCTATCCTGTCATATGAGATTACTGTGCCCCAACAGGATTGTGCAGTGTGAACACTGCTCGGAGGAGTTTGCTTTCTGGCGCTTAGAGGTGAGGCGATTGAAAGAAATTTTATGAATCCTTATCTTTTATCATAGGTATGGCCCCTTGTTTCTCGTTTTTCTCGTTAGAACACAAGATATGACGCCCTTTTTAGCAAGAAGGGACCACTCTGACTCGCATTCATTGTAAGAGTCAGAATTCATTGCAAGAGTCAGAATTGAACATGAGAATTTCCTCTGTGTTTCATAAGAAAAACAAAACAAAACAAACAAACAAACAAACAAAGGTAGTTGCACTTTTGAGACTAGCCCTTCAAAAGCTCCGGCTGCAGTGGTTTTAAAATAGGTCTCAGGTTGTTAGAGAACGGACAGAAAAACACACTCGCTTTTTCTCTGTCGCTTTTTTTTCTTGAACAGGATCATCAATCTTACGAATGCACTCGTTTCCCCCTGGAATGCCCTCAGCAATGTGAAGTGCAGGCCATACCCCGAGAAGAGGTACAGTAATAATACATTTATACTGAGTTTAACGTTTCAATAGGCATACACCTTCTTACGCTCAGAAATCACAATGACCGTGGCGGCTTCCATGGTAGTACTTGGTTGGAACGAACACTGAATATTGAAAGAGCAAACGGGAAAATTCTTGATACATTCGTAACGCGTCCACTGTTAGTTCATTTTTCTTGTTCCCACTATCGGGAACACTCGCTACAACAATCGCAGATATACAAGTCTTGAACTCAAATCATTCAGCAATCATGCAGCCTGTATCATTAGTCCTAGGGAACGCGTTGTTGAGCTAGCTACTATAATTTTAATGCTACTAGTAATGCTTTTTATTAAAAAGAAACTCTTCTAAACCACTGACTGTAAAAACATAAGAATAAAAGTTCGTTCTGGATTTTTAGCCTATATTATAAAGGTTTATTCAGCAGCCGCGTTATAGCCCTCTCTACGCTCATCAGCTATTTAACTTCTCCTCCAGGAGATTGAGCTAATTGAATATCCCGAGCCTGGGATCTGCATAAAATTTGTATATGACCAAATGACGTGTCAAATACAAGATGGCGGATGCAAGACAAATGGCTGAAAATAAGACTTAAGAGGCTGTCCGCCTTAGAACGGATAAGGCAAACCGATTTTGCTGAATTTTTCTATGGACATCAATCATTATATCCCATAAACAAAAATCACATTTACTGAGCTCAATGCGATTTTTTTCGTTGTTGGCGAGGCGGTTTACAAGGTGACCTCAAAACTACTCAATTTACCTTTGGGGACTCCACAATTTATCTATACATTGCCGGTGCTGCCAAAAAGTAGTTCGTTGTTCAAACAGCTTCAATATTTTACACATTGAAGTCCCATTTGTAAATAACAATTTCAAGATTTAACTTTTTTTGTTTTGTGTGAATTTTTGGCTGAGTTACAATTTTTTCAAAATACCTCCTCCTTAACTTCAGAATGCAATAACCATAACATACATGTAGTTAAAGCCTACTTTCACAAAAGTGGGACCTGACCTAGGGTCCGAAGTCTATTTTATCTCAAAAGCACTAACACCAGTCTACTAACGTATGTAATAAAATTTCAGGGGGGCACTTTACGCTGCGTGCCATACAGAGCTCCGCGATTTCCCTAATATTCATGGATTTCAATCGAAACTAAACATAAAGCCGTCAGACCGATAGACACATTTCTGAACCGAGCTGTTTAAGAAATACAATGATAATCACTAGGTAAATATTTCTGGCCATTTAGCCATATTTTACAAAAGATCTGTCCTTTTATTGGTATTTTAAATGAAACCTCTTGAGCTATTTTTCTTTTCCATCATGTGCTATAGCAGTGTTTGTTTTGCGTGACTTTCAAGGTATATATTCAATTTGAAGCGATACCTTTCTTGTATGTATGAATAAAATCGGTAGTTAAAAATTCTCTCAAAGACAAAGAATTAGCCGGGGAAAAGGTTCCTTTCTCCCTCTCATAGTATGTGAACTGGTTTCTTTACGTTTTGTGACGCAGTGTTTTCTATCAATGTAACAAGACTCCGTTGTTCATTTCAGTCGTATTCAATTAAAACCCAGAGGTGTTTTAATTTGAATATTTTGTCAAAACCCTCCTAGCACATTCCGAAAGGTTGGTATTACTTAAAAATGTCTGCTATTCCATCCAGTTGTTCCCTGCATGAAAAATTACAGACTCATAGTGGATCCAGTAGAGACAAGGAGAGCTTTGTTTTGCTTTCTGAAAGCAACTCAAATATATTGGCGCATTTGGCGAGCTGTCACTTATCAAAATGCGGCGATATTACCGAGGTCGAGCTTATCTTCGGAAAAGAGCGGATATTTGTGGATCGTCATCGACATAGCTCTATAAGCTTTAATTTGATATAAGGGTTTAGGTATCTACAGTTTAAATCTGACACGCTACATGGCTTGGACGTGTGACACCTCGAAAGGCATTCGGTAACCTTAAACAACAACATACTTCTTTTACAGGTGGAGTCTCATGTAAGAGATGATTGCTTGATGACGGTAGTGGTCTGCCCTTACGAGGAAGCTGGCTGCACCTTCCATGTAGGTTTACTCGAACAAAAATGTATCGTACGTTATCAATTATTATCGCGATCCTGGGGGATCTTCTTATTGCGCTGAGAAGACGTTATTTTGCGATAATGTTGTCTCAAAATGACGGTTTCTGATTGGCTCAAAAACTGTCATGTAAGCATGGAAGCACGGCACTTAAATGGGATCAGCGCGCACAGAGAAAAAAAGAAACGCTAATAATCTTAAACCTGCTTTGTTTTGTGGAAAACGTGCATCGTATACAGCTGATCTAACTTTTTCTTGAAGGTAAGCAAAAGAGTCTTGATTATAAATTCGTTGACTGAACAGAAATGGAATTTTTTCCCTGAACGTGAAAAACTGCCACGAAAACTAACAATGAGCTAAGATTCCAATACATTATGGCCGGCTCCGCATTTTCAAAGCAAAAATAAATGTTTGTGCAACTGTTGTTCATTTTTGAAAATTAGCGTGAATTTGACATTCATTTAGCGTTGAAAAGTTGAAAATGCTGGACAGAGTTTGCTGTACTCCGTCTTTTGAAACGTTGACATTGGTTGCAGAGGCGCGTAGCACGTAATTCGTTATGCGTCTGGGGAGCAGCGAAAGAGCGCTACATTTCTTAGGTTACGTAACTCTGGAGAAAAGGCGTGAGAGCCATGTACGCAATCTAGTTAAGAAATGTTTAAGCAGTAGCTTTCCACAGTTCTTTATGCACTATTTTAATAGGCCTTATCACGGTTTTCGACGCCATTTTGACGAGTAGGCAAACAGGCTCGAGATAACAGTGTTTGTATGGAAATCCGATGTCAAATAATTTTTTTCAAAACATCGCTTCTGAAAAATTCTTGAATTGGAAACTTTTGGCACTAGGAAAAGGATTTTAAGAAAAAAATTTGAGGGATGTAGCTGTGCCAGAAAGCGTGCAGTCGTGTTATGAACTTTCCATACATTTCCCTGTTTTTTTTTTTCCCGCGAGCTATTTTTAGAGCAGTTCACGGCTGGTTCGCTTTACAGACAAATGTACGGAAAATTCAAAACACGACTGGACGCTTTCTGGCACAGCTACATCCCTCAAATTTTTTTCTTAAAATCCTTTTCCTAGTGCCAAAAGTTTCTAATTCATGAATTTTTCAGAAGCGATTATTTATGAAAATTATTTGAGATCGGATTTCCATACAAACACTGTTATTTTCACGCCTGTTTGCCTACTCGTCAAAATGGCGTCGAAAACCGTGATAAGGCCTAATAACAGGGATGTATTGCCTAGAAGGACAATGGGCAGTGATAAACTTAGACTCCCGTCTGTGAAATTAGAATGCACGAAAAAACCTTTTTTTTATCATGGCTGTGTGATTTTTAATCAGAATTTTTAATCAGATTTAGAATTTTTAGTTTTTATTTTATATGAAATTTATAGCTATTTTTATTTATACTTAATTATCATTATTATTTGCACCTAATTTAGTTTATTATATAGGGTCTCTATGGATAGCAGTTTCTATCTTGTACCAAAACTGAAGGAGTTTCCCTATTGAAATAAAGGTTTCTTATCTTATCTTATGCGGACTCGAAAGTTCAAAATTTCTTAACGTTCTAAATCGTTAGCTGGGGTTAAAGTTCAGAGTCCGTATGTTATTGAAAGGCGTAGTAATACGATTTCAAATTTCTGCTAAACAAAGCGCGTTACTCTCAAAGAGGCAGCAGCGGAGATCATGGAGAGACAAACCCAGTTAGATACTTTTCCGGAAGAGACCAGCCTAAGAGCCAAAGGAATTATTAGTCAGCCAAAAAGAGTATAAGTTTAGACTGACTTTACCACGATTCATGTGTTCAAGGAAATACAAAATTTCAAATACCATTCCATTGTTTTTTTATAGGACAAACGGTGTAAGTTGAAAGTTCATCTTGATGAATTCAGCGAAGATCACCTGAGTAAAACGTGGTCAGAACTCCTCAAGACGAAAACAAGACTCATTGCGATGGAGAAAATAAGCGCTGATGTAGAAATCCTCCAAACGGAAAGAGAATCCATGGAAGTGACCTTAGAGAGAATTAGTGAGGAAATCAGTGAGCTAAAGTTGTCAGAGAAGAAACTTGAAGTGGAAAATATGACACTGCGGAGAAACGTTGCAGAACTTGGAAAGCAACATGCACAACTACAACTGACTTCTTCCAACAAACAGAAAGAGAGCAGGTCCCTGAAACAGACCATGGAAATTCAGAATATGGATCTCCGAAAAGAACTGACGGCTCTTAAATGTCAAGTTGACGAGATAAAAGTGGCCACTGCCAACCAAATGAAAGAGAGATCTTCGCTAAAACAACTTAATACTGAGATGACAGAATTAAGAAGGCAACTTGGAGAGCTCAAGCTGGCCAAAAACATGAACAAACAATCGTCGGTCGTTTGGGGACCATCTATAAAGGAAGCGGCCAGCGTAGAATGCAGAGGATCGTCGAAAAAGGAAGCGGCCGGCGAAGAATGCAGGGGATCGTCGAAAAAAGAAGCGGCGGCCGTAGAATGCAGGGGATCGTCTGCGGAACACTCTCTGTGGAAGCCGAAAACGAAATGGAAGGAAATTAAACGAATGGTAACAATGGAAGTAGGAAAAGGGCCGCTGCCGGCAGTGGAAGACAGTGACTCAGAAGATCTGTCGTATGAGATAAAGGCCGAGGACGCGGAAGAGGAGGAATGGTCCCACAACATGTACGATTTTTCGGTGGAGGACTCGCCTCATACTGTTGTCCGCAAGAAACGGAAAGGCCGAGTAAGGCAAAAGGAATGCTGAAATTGATGGGCCTCAAAAGTGCCTGAACCAGTCAATGTAATTACCATATATATATATATATAACATCTTTCGAAAGTCGAAAAGCACTAAAGGGAAGATTAAAATTAAATAATTTTTCCACTTTCAGAAGATAGGACAAGCTTTAGACTTACTAACCAATGAATCACTGTTTCGATTCGTGATGGCCAATCGCATAAGTAATTCTGATAGTATTTATAGCAGAAAAGGTAAAAGGTGGTTGGAGAGTCTAACTAAGAACATGAATCACTGTTTCTCGGCAGCTCCATGTCTGTCAGTGGTCGTCCGTTCCTCAATCAGCTCAGTCTATTGAAATGTTTTTTGGGATACGAGACAGTCAAATAATTATAGCTTTCCCCCTGAGACAAACCAGAATACTAAAACTTGCTAAAATGCTGTTTAAAGAGCGGCATGAAATAGTCTGAAAACAACGCAGAGACATAATCTCATAAGGTATGTACATGTACACTGTTTTTATACATGTGTACGATTTAATTGAACTCACCATACAAATTCTTATGTTTTGCCTTCAAGGTAACACGTTGTGAGCCTAGGTACTCTGTGACCAAACAAACCAAGTTTAGATGGGGGAAATGAGGTTTTTTAAAATTTATTTGCTTACTCTTGGTCTAAAAAAAGAATATGGCTGTTAAGAGTTAAGCCCTGAAATAGGGTGTGATACATAGCTTGGTATCAGCAGGTATGAATACGGTGAAACAATTAGCTGTATGGTCAAGTCTGAAATGTGCTAGGGCATGCAAATAATACACTTTGGTTTTGCACAGAGCTGGGATTGCCATGCAGCTCTTAGTACCCAATCTCTTGTCAATCAAAAATCTTATCTAACCAATGACATTCCATACTTGTAAACAAATTAGTCAAGTGTCCAATTCACCAACGAATTATGTCCTGAGAATAGAGTGTTTTCATATGACGTCACGGCGGCCATGTTGGTGTCCCAAACTAAACCTCTGGGAATTGAACTGAATACTTTCTTTTGTTTCAGTAAACCAATATGGCCGATAGTCACGTGAATGAAAACGCTCTAAAGCCATTGTAAGATGTTGATGTCTTTATAGCTGAAATTAGTGACAGCTATCAAATGAATATAATTAATTTTCTACCTGTCTCATAGATGTAACAAGTGGCTGCCCAAATGCATGAGGGTCAGCAAAATGCTTTATTACTTCTTCAAAAGGTTTATTCTCGCTCACACCAAATGCGTTGATCTAAAAATTGTCTAGAATATATTTACGGAAGAGTAATGTTTGGTAGTCTCCCTCGCAGCCGTTTTTTGGGCTGTCACAGCCCAAAAAACGGCTGCGAGGGAGACTGACTGTTTGGCAGCTTTTTTTCAAATCAATATCTTCGAAAGGTCTAAATTTTGAGCCAAAATAAAAGACTTTTCTAGACATTTTGACAGCTGGACATTCTTAGAATTAAATTAGACATTCTCAAGACTGTTCATTAAGAGCGGTTCGCCTAATAAAAAAAAATAACGAAAATGTCCCATACTGTAAATTTTTAGTTCAAAAGGTTAAAATATCCCAGTGTAATTTCCAACGTGGGGAATTACGTTTGTACGTCCTACTCCTTTAGAATCCTTATTTACGTAACGAATGAATACACAGTATTAAAATGTAAAGCTATTTACTGTTTTACTTATGTGCAACAGCATGAAAGCTTCCAGGCTAGCCTATGAACAGGCAATCAAGTGG
>NW_028145475.1:4270000-4330000 GCF_977016875.1 Pavona decussata | reverse complement strand
AAAATTAAAACAATGCTCAAGGGCAAAAATTAATGACCCTCGCAATCTCAGTCATTTTCTTGTTTTTTCTTTTTTTCTGTTAAGCACTATCTTAATCTAGGCGATTCTTTTCCTATTCAATGATAACAGCGAGAACCGTATGTTATAAATTTGTTGGCCGGTTTTCAGTGCCAGTCACCAGCGAAATATTTTTTAGGTTATTCTATGCAGTTTAGATTTTTCAAGTTTGTCTCTCGTGTATTCAAATCAGCTGAAGGTATAGATCAACTAAAGAGAAAGTATTGACCTACTGTAATGTATAAGATTAAGAATTGAACTACTGCCACAGCCCAGAGACTTTGTAATCTTTTCCAATTAGACAGTGGCTCGTATTACTTAAGGAAACGAGAATTTGTTCAACCTCGATTCTCTTCGGTGACATATGGAAAACACTCACTTCGTTACCTAGGGCCTAAACTGTGGAATGATCTCACTCCTAGAATAAGATAGTAACCCTCTCTGAAGCAATTTAAAAGAGTCATACGTAATCAGGACCTTACTGCCCTACCTGCAAATGTCAGTAACTGTCGAGGCTGCAACCTACGCCGAGAATGACTGTGGTTTACATGATTTTTTTGCGATTGATTGATGTAGAAAGTTTTAATATATTAATATGGTTTTACAATGTAAATTTTAATTCTTTTTTAGCTATATTTAGTTAGGTGTCCACTATTAGTAGAGGGGACTTCTGGCAACTACATTTTTTTCGTGACACGATAATAAAGTTGTTATTATTATTATTATTATTATTATTATTATTATTATTATTATTATTATTATTATTATTATTATTATTACACTGATCTTCATTATCTTTTAAAGTTGAATCTGCACAATTCAGTGAATTCTTATCTATCTGCAGTTCCTGAAGTCCATGGCTTGATCCTTTCCTTGATTCTGTGCTCTAACTGAATACTAGTAATCTATCCCGTGAAGGTTGAGTCATGTAAAATAAACAGAAAAAAGCTAGGTACCTGTTTCTGTTCACCAAATATGCACATATCCAAAATAAAAGGGATATTTTCTCAACCGAGAGATCACAAACTTGGCTTACTTGGTAACACTTTTGCCGCAGATAATGAGGTTCCGCGAAGCACGCCGCCAGTAGTGCTGTTTGGGAAATTTCAGATTGTGTGTGACGCGAGTAATTCTAACTTAAGACAGAACATATTTTAAAACAAACGTAAGAGTCCGCGCAAGAGACTGAAGGTCTCAAACAATTGCTGAAGGCAACTGCACGGTTGGTTCCACTGAGAAAAAATATAAACTTAAACTAGTGAAATTATTCTCAGTCTATTCTACGGCACGCCGATGTGTGTTCATGTTGTAGTTTTTCTGTTAACATTAACTTTTCGTAAACATTCTGAGACAGCAAACAGCAAATTATTTTAAAGTCGAATCAAGCGTGTGAAACTCAAAGACGAATGACAAATTTTCCTGTAATTTAGTAAGATGTTCTGACTCAGACTCAGAAAAAGTCGAAGAATATACACTCACCTTTTGCATTTACTGACAGGAAGGTTTCCTTTATATTTCTGAGCACTGCGGTGGTTTTTAAAATTCAGTCTTCAAACCCCGCGCCCTTCGTTTTCGACAAGTAAGCTTACCCTACAATCTATGATGTCATGAACATGGACCAGAGGCGGGAGCCAATCTCATCCTTTTAACACTGTTGTTATTCATTTAAACAAAAGTTTACATGAAATTATGATGCATAATAGAGTATAAAATTTAATCGTCACACAGTCAAAATGCTATGGGTTCAAACCCGCGTAACTTGCAATTGCAATTATATGTTCTGGTCAAGCGTGTTTGGTAACGTGAAGCTGTGGTTTATAGGTCGCAAAACCCCCTTTTCTGTTAAACATATTTTTCAGATTTTTTGATCTCTTTTGTTCTGTTTCTTTATTGCCTTCCCCAATTACATGGCGATAAAATGCCATATTCGTATTCTCGGTATTGAACTAGTTAACAATTGGTTCATGCGTCAGCGTGCGTTCATCGAGATATGAAGCGCACGGGAAGTTTGGAGAGAACGAAAGATGCGTTAGAGTTGCTCGAGGCGTAGCCTCGAGTGCTCTCCAAACTTCCCGAGCGCTTCATATCTCGATGAACGCACAGCTGACTCTTGAATCAACTGTTTTATAACATTTTTAACTGACACGGTATAACCCGTTGATTCTAGGTTGACCAGAGGTTTTCCAAGCATTTCACAGAATGTGCATAATGATAATAAACAACCCCATGTTCAGTAAAAATACACAACTTACAGGGTAAAAAAAGCAACACCCCTTTAGTCTATAATAGTTAAAGTTTCTAATTATCGAATAAAATACACTTGTTGCCATTTAAAAATTAAAAAAAAAAAAAATTGAAAATTTGATCCTCGCGTTACATGGCAGAATTCCTTCCGCTCGCGAGGACAGACATGTCTTTGTTTACGCAAGATTTACGCGGTTGTCACGTTTCATCAATGGAAATAGAAAGAAAATAGGCAACTGAAGTTTTCCTTAATGAAAAAATTTATTCATATAAGTCTTTGTTCTAAGAAGCAAAGGCGTACAATTTTTAATCCGAGACGATAAACGCGCAAGCGATTTGAAGGAACTGCAAGTCCATTTTGAAGTGAATTTTAATATCGAACTGGAGCACGGTTTTCAAAATTCGCCAAAAAAAAAAAAAAAAAAAGTGATAAGAATACGAAGAATCGGTCAATTGTAAAAGTGTTTTTAAAAGTACAAATTCATAATCAAACCTGTAACTTCTTGTGAATTGGATTCCCAAAAGTACTCGAACATTACCAAGAAGTCCGTGGCTTAAATAATGATCTGAGATGTCCGCTTCCTCGTCGGCTGGATAAAATGACAAATTGTCCTTGAAACATAATTTCTTCGTCGTTTATTATCAATTTCCGCTGCTGAAAGTGTCGAGTATTCCTTAGCACTTATTCTTTCAGTTTATCGTTTCGAAGAGTTGTGTTTTCCCTCAGTGAGAAAGCGAAATTGGCGTCCGTAAAATAAATAGTTTTGCGATGACACGGGCCTTGCTTGTTCCCTTTTCCCCTTTTCTTTAGTTTTTTTTATTTTGGGGAGTTAAAAACTCCTATCCCAAAGAAAAAGTAGGCAGATCTTCTTCATCAACTGATTCGCTTGTTACCATATGTAGTTAAACTTTTTGCTGAAGTTTTTCCCCGTTTTTGAATGCAAAATGCCGAAGTCACTCATGGAAAAAATTTTTCTTCTCGAGGCATTTGTTTGCTGACATCATCAATGTGCACAATAGGAATATGAAGCACGCACGCGCAATTGAATTTGATTACACGAATTTACTAGCAATGTTATAAAGCTAGTTTGTACAAGTGGCTTAAGTGGGGAAATCTTTTCACACACAGATATTTTTTACTATTATATCCCCCTGCAAGAGCCTCCATTGTAAGCTAGATCCATTTCAGCACCGACAACATGGTCTATTAATTAATGGTTAAAATAGTTTAACAAAACGCTACACATCTACTTTTAAAATCAAGTTAAATCATGTTTCAGTCAGCTTTTATAGTTAAGGAAAACGGCTTTGTCTGTTAGTGTTTAGTAGTATAATGTATCACTATAAATCTCTTCGCATCTGTGATACTGACTGTACAACCCGAAAGAACAACAGACCCTTCTCCACCCGCGGGAAGCATAATGGATGAGTGCAACTGCCCTTAACTAACAACGATTAAACCAAATGTTAAGTGTCAATTTATTGATTGACCTGCGTTGTGAATCTTGCTACCTCTTGAAAATAATATCTGACACACAACTGTAAAAATTGCAAACGGTGCGTCCAAAGAAGGAACTCAGTTGGAGAGTAATTTTCTTTTACCAAATTTGACCTGCTCCTTCCTCCAATTATGAGGCCACAGCTGCTATGCTCCGTTAACTTAATTAAGCTTTAATCTGGAAAAACATACCGCACATCTGTACGTTATGTATTTTAAAGCTTTGTAGAATATTAATCCCCGATTTTCTTTTTGGATTCCAGTAGCCCTTGCTAAGATCTGCTTCTACCGCATAATCAGAAACCGCACAAAAAAACCCATATTAGGAGATCTCGTCTTTAATTCACTGCCGCACGAAGCGCGAGGCGCTGAAAGCGTGAATTCTCACTGGCGGTTGAGGTGACTGACGTTTCGACTGACGTTTCGACAACCTGAGCGTAAGTCATCATCAGAGTCAAGTGAGTAAGTGAATGATTGAACTAATGAATAAATAAATAGATCTAGAATGAGTCTCCAGTTCATATTTCTGTATTTTGAGGCTAAATGTTTTTTATTATCTTTAGTCTCTTTGGGTCTAAGTAAGCTGTGCACAATATTACAGTGTCGGTACTATCTGTAACATGAAAGTGTAATTTAAAGTTCGAGTGAATGTAGAGGGAAATTACAAATCTGCTCGGTACTTTGTAGATCTAGTGCATTACATAACAGGTTTTTTTTTGCCTAAACAATACACACGTTCTTCACAGTTTTCTTTCTCAACATTCTAAACATGTTCTCTGAGTCTTTAGTCGGACGAGAAAGTCCTGCTTCGAGCACATTCTTGCGCCGCAAAACGGTGAATAAACCCGCGCCTAGAAATTACTATATCTTCCCCGGATGTTCTTCCCTGAGCATATCGAAGCACCTTGCTTTCCACACTCTTTAATTCCTTTGAAGTTTTCCTTGCCATATCTTCAATCATCTTCTTTTGCCCGATGTTATCCAGCTCAAGATTTTCCACTTTCAGTGACAAATCACGAATCTCAGCACGGCAGTCTCCAAAAGACTCCGCCATCTTCTGATTGACTTCTTGTACTTCGTGAAACTTTTGTCGCATGTTGTCTAGCTCTTGTTTTGTCTGTGCCAGTGAAGACCACGTCATTTCTAAATGGTCATCCACGCTTGCCTCCATGTGGTCGTTTAGGTGAGCCCTCTTGTCCTAAATGAACGAAAAAAAAAGACAACCATTTTTCAGCAGGGTTATCTTTGAGGCCGGAGGCAGGGCGTAACGATCGGTTGCTTGCTATGTGATGTCCGTTACTTTGATGTGAGTTATTTCTATCTTTAGTCTTTGCCATGCTTAGTTTAATTTTTAACCAGTGAACCACACAATCACATTGACTGTAGCTCAAATATAGTTGCCACACTGCCTTCTAAGAATCAGCAGCATGGCAGTAACGAGATTGTGATTACCCTTTCCATAAATGCGAAACTATATCCATTAACATGTAACTCAAATAACTTTAAAACATCTTTACTTATCATAAAGTATTGTAAGAGGTGACCAAAGCTATAATAATGGGCTAGAAAACTACTTTTCTTGCCTAAGGATGGCCGATAACAGCGTTTCAGAGGGTCAAATTTCAAAACTTTCACGGAAGTGGATGGGGAATTGATTTACAAACCTGAAATGGACAACCAGCACTGGCATAACCACACGCTACAATAGTCATAGGGCACTTGTCTGAAATGTGTCTGGCCATCTATAAAAACAATAAATGAAAGTGAATATTCTGATGACAGTGACTTTCATTCGGTCAATTAGCGGCCACAACATTCATACAGCTCTGCTGAGAGTGACGTGAAAGTGTGCAAACTGCATTGTAGCCTGGGCCTTACATCAACCGCAAACCCACGACTGAACCAGACCAGGCAAGTTAATTATGCAAATCATAGACCCTGAACAATGGCTAATACAATTTGGTTTTCTTCCCCAAATTTATACTTTTCCACAGAAAAAAACAAGTCGCCTATGATGGCCATTGACGTGTTCCCATTGACGGAGAACCAGATCCCGTCCCATTTTCTTGAAAGTTTTACTATTTAGCACTATCTCTCAGGTATGTAAGAAGCGTTTGCAGTTTTCTATATCAAGTTCAAGAAGTTGTTGTTACCAATAGCCAGTTATCTACTAAGAAGGCAAATGAAATCAGTACCTCTTCCCGGGGTATCTCTTCATGTCCACAGTTGTTTTCGCACACAAGCGGAAAGCGTTTGCAGTACATTTCCTCATGTTCCTGTTCGTCAAAATATGGTTATTTCAGACCATCACGTCGCAACGTGGTAAGTTCATTTTAATAAAAAATGACCCTTAACACTACTATAGTTACCAACAGAACAAATGAAATGTTTTGGATCCGGCCAGACGTTTCCAATACTGTACCAACCATTATAAAATGTCGTGCTGAAATCAAACTGGTGTGGCCTGTGTTACGCCACGACAGCTTGGTCACCTTACACGAAAAAAGACATTTTAACCATCGAGTCGGTACAGCGGCGGGGTGCTCGCTTTGTCTGCAGCGACTAGAACCGCACAAACAGCATATCTGCAATGATTGACTCCTTAGAATGGCCCCTCCTAAAGAAACGACGTGACCTAAGGGACTTAAAGATGTTCAACAAGATAGAGACGGGTGAACATATCCTTCCCTTTGGAGCTGGCGTGGGGCTACTCCAGAACTAGGGGGCACGAGCTCAAGTATAGGCAGATAGGCGGGTCTGTGAACGCTTACAAGCATTCTTTGTTTGTAAGAACTGTGCTAATGAGGAACACTCTTACTGCGGCAGCTGTACAAGGAGACGCAATAGCTGCTTTCAAAGCCGCAACTAGCGCAGTAGTGTAAGCACGGCTCCCCTCCATTGCAAGTTATTAGTGAAAGCTAAGATGCAATTATTCAAATTAAAGTTAAAATAATTTTGGCATGCAAAGAGCACCTATCAAGGTGTATCTGTACACTGTAGTGTCTACTTATTTCTTATAGGGACATAACAAAGACTTAGAGGAGAAGAGTTCCTATTTTTTTAAATCAAGCTGATAAACGTGCCTGCTTTTGGACAAAAAAGAACTCATCATGGCAGTGGCCACATTCCACAATTCGCTTGGGACATTCTTCGTTTAGGTGAGTCTCCATAAGTCGCCTTTGCACGTTGTCTTGACAAGAAGAGCACTGAGTGTCTTCATACGGGCAGTCATCTTGGTGCTCCTAGTAAAAAAATTTTAAGTGTAAATAGACTAAAGTATTTCACCTTATTCCGATGGCAACTCTTAAAACTGTTAAGAACGGAGTTTTGATAGTGGATCACTTGTACACAATTCTTAGGGTTTGCGAGTTCGATGAAAATGAGATAAATACATCAGCTTCTGTTCATAAACAGAGTTAGCAGGAAATTGAGATACGGTAAAAAAGGAACATGAGCGACCGAAAACGAGTTCGAGAGGGGGAAACACTGAAGTCCAATTGTTCAAAGAAGCGGGATTATTAATAAGCAAAGTCAGAGTTAGTGTGATCTTTGATTTCAGTTTAATTATCAATAAAAGCGACTTTTGCAAAAGATTTTGGGCCATCAATTTTGAATTAGACTGCTCTTTAACTGAACCTAAAAATAAGCTTTTGAAAACATTTTCAGCAAAGGCAACAGTCTACTGCGAATGTGCGAAGCTCTATAAACTGGCAACGTATTATTAAATTCTTAAACCATTATTAATTCACGAAAAGAAAAAACAAAGGAATCTCTATCTTAATTTAAATTGAAAAAATAAAAATAAAATTTGGAAATTTGGTGAGCTTTTGCTTGGAATTTCTCAATGAATTATCAATGGTTTCAGAAGCTATGTGAAACAATCGAACGAGCGTTTCATTCTCATTTCTTAACACCTTAGCGTTGGTTGAAAAAGCTAGGCAACGCTTCCTTTTTTTCAACCCACATCTCGACGTTTGGAATAGGATGAAACACTCTAAATCTTCCTCTTGTTTGATGGTAACTGGCCGAGGTAAAGCTAGAGAACAATCGTGGGATCAACAGCCAACTGCCAGTTGACGCCTTTGAGCAGCTCGTTTGTTGAAAGCATTGAAAGCGTGCTGAAAGTGTGTTGCAATAAATTAAGTTATCAAATAAAAGCAAACATTTTGACTCAAGGTTGTTCCACAATTTGAATACATACCATTATCTTAACAATTTAAAATGTTGAGCAAACATTGGCGCAAATTCAACGACCTTTTTAATCATCGGGTTTTGGGTTCAATAAGTGCAGTCCAGTCCTGGTTTTGCCTGGTGTCTAAGCCTCAATTAAGGAGTACAGGGATTAGAAAAATCACCATCCACTTTTGTAGTTGTAGGCCAGCGCCCATCAAACTGTGCTAACCTCACTATTTACAGTCATAGAATACAAAGCCACTGGTTATACCTCGGCATGTCGCAGTTCACCAATCCAGTCACATCCTCTGGCATTCTGCTGACACTTCACGCGGAGGGATAAAATGTCCCGAGCCCAGGCTTTGTCAGAAAAAAACTACAAAGTGGAAATTCCTTTAATCAGTGAACCTGCTTTCTTAGTCATCGTCCCAGAATCCTTGGAACAAATACTATTAAGGCTCTGAATTTCATAAGGCATCTACGGATACTTAAAAGTTACAATACAAACTTGGTAATTCCGAGAGAAAAAGTCTTTAATGCATCCTTCCATTTGGAACTTTTCTGAAATTACGGGCCTTCCCTAAAGGGATACACGTGAGTACGTTATGATTCTAGATCGACATTATTAGTTCGGCCTTTCAACCGAAAGAATGATAACTAATTAGTAAGCACATATATAAACTCAATGCCCTAAATTCGCTTTACGATTTTGAAGGTCGCTGTTTCTTAGCTTGTCGTCAATACTTACACCACCTTCCTCTTTAATTTCTGTTCGATCATTTGGACAAACTGGATGACCACTCCTGTCAAAGTAAATAAATAAATAAATAAATAAATAAATAAATAAATAAATAACCCTAATATTTATTATTATTATTATTATTATTATTATTATTCATAATTTTAAACAAGACTTTTCCATCCTCTGCTAAACTACTTGTTATGTTCACTGTACACCATAAACTCCTTAAAAGCGCTATAATTATGTGTCATCTAAGTATGGTTCTCCAGAAACTGAACTGACATGTAAATAGCCATGACACTCCACCATCTTTTTTTTTAGTAATATTACATTGCTTCTAAAATGAAACGCAAGTGAAAACCTGTTCCCGCATTGACTAAGCCCACAATCTATATAAGGGGAATCATACAGTAGGTAACTAGACGAGCTGTAATGCTTTATCAACTGCAACAATTGATAGTTGAACAATTTACTAAGGGCGATAAATTTGCGATAGGCATGCCTGCTTAAACTAGATTCTGATAACAGAAGTCACGATTTAAACATACTTAAATTAATCCAAACTAATCCAAAATCTCAGATAGTGGGGCCGACCAATGGATAAAATCAGAAAGCGAACGCGAATATTAAACGCGCAGCTCCTATTTTCCCGTTCGTGGCGCTATTTTAAACCCGCAAGAAATGCACTTTAACTTTCATGTGAAGTACTTTCCATAAATGCAACTTACTGCCTAAAAATAGACAGACCATTACGTATGAAAATGCACGCTTTGCAGAAGCACTACATCTTTCAATTGAAAATCAAATTTTGTTGAAATTATTATACCAATTTTTTCACATTATAAGCGCTATAATGCTGTGAAATAATTTTTTCAGCTTACCAAAGAGGAGCAAGATCAAAGATAGAAAATATGTTTTCTGCATGACTGCATCTTAATTATCCATATGCAAAACTATTTTCACTTTCAAAGCCTGTCGCCATAAACACAG
Organism: Pavona decussata; assembly: GCF_977016875.1. NCBI lineage: Eukaryota > Metazoa > Cnidaria > Anthozoa > Scleractinia > Agariciidae > Pavona > Pavona decussata. The sequence continues at coordinate 4,320,296 of NW_028145475.1, read as the reverse complement.
ACAGTGGAATTGCAATAAGTGTAATAAGCTTGAAATTACACGGATAGTAAATTGTAGATTACAAGGTATAAGTATATGTAATCAAATAGTGACAAATAGGAAAAGGCTTAGGAAATTATTAGAATTTTGACAAAATGCAAGTGAAATTATTTCCTAATTTTACGAGTATACTATTTAATTACCTTTCAATATCATGAGTGACAAATTAGGCTCACAATCGTGGTCGGTTCCGTCTTGTTTACACACGCAGGCGAAAAACTGCTCAAGTAGTTTATTTAACTGCTTAGGACGAACCGTCACAGGGTTTTTTTCAAGGCCATTTTCATCACACCACTTCTCAAAAACCCTCACCCAGTTAAGTGTGCTCTTTCGCCGCCGGCGTATTTAGGTTCTCTGCAGCGTCTTCTAATGCCGTAACTTCTTTCATCCATAACATCTTTAAACCTGGACGCCATCTTGGCACTGAGATATAGGAAACGTTGCCATAGCAATTTTGTAATTTCACATGTGAAATCATCGATAAATTACCGCTGAAATTTCGCGCCAAAATTTAGGAGTATTTTGTCACCCATGATATTAACGCATTAATCTTAGCCATTTTAATGGCTGGTTTCTTGTGGCGCCATTTTTCGACCAAGAATGTTCCATAACTATAGAAGAGATTCAATCGCGAATGTTTTGCTTACTTGTGCTTCAATAATAAGAAAGCTTATGCTGACGTAATCAGAACTACTGTTAACCGGCTTGCTGCATGTTCGAAGCTTATTTCAAACTGACTAACATAAAATATCAGTTTTGTTTTCGGTTACCTTAGAATTCCGTGTAAGCAATCCCTACAAAAACGATGACCACAGTCGGACGTTTGCACAGCATCTTTCATCGGAAGCAGGCACACTGCACACTTTTGATTTGGTGACACCTCATCCACAAATTCGAACTCATAACCTCCAAACCGGGGCTGAATTTCTTCGCTGTCACTGATATAACCGTCATAAACATCAATGAAATCCAGTTCAAAATCCTCTTCGACATCCTCGTCGTCGCTGTCTGAGCTATCGGAAGGAAGGTCCACGAACTCCATTTCCATAACTTGCATAAGCAAAATCGAAAGTAGAGTGTTCCGCCAAACTGTACAAACGCAAGTCAGGGATTGGTTAGCTTGACGATAGAGTTGATAGCGTGTGACAGGCTGTCAAGATTTCCACCAATAATATTGAAGAAATCTGACCAGCCCTCTTCAGCAAAAGTAGCCCTTTCACTTTCAATTTCCGCAACGAGTTCCGCGCGTCTGTGTATCGCTCGAGTTTTGATCATGGACCCAGAACAACTATTCTATGGAGAGCTAGTGCATGAACCCAGATTTGGAGGCTACGATTTTGTGTTTGTCGACGTGTTGTCATTAGGTCAAACCTGCCCGATCTGTCTTGTTGCCATGCGGAATCCCGTGCAGACAACATGCGGCCATCGCTTCTGCGAAGATTGCTTGTTGGGAACATTCAGGTACCATTTTCATCTTGTATGCTCTTCTCTGATCTCAGTGTATCTTAATCGAAAACTGAGAAGGGAATGGTAATTGTACCTGTAGATATCAGATTAAGATACAGCCTTGCAACTCATACAGCTGAATAACGCGTTATTCAGATTGCAGCTGAGGAGCGGTTCCGCACAGGCAACTTTGAATACCTAATGATATACATAGCATTACTCTTGACGGGGATCGTTTTCTTAGCACACAGCGGTAAGGATAATATCTGTGTCTACCACTCTTAACTCTTGAAAAATAAAGACCCTGGGTGAGAATTAGTCTGTTACTTGAACGACACCCGAGTCTTTCTAATTCATTTGACCAATCTGATGACATCATAATTTATTTTTAAAGGCAAGGCAATTTTCGTGTCTGTCCTCAAGACAGGAATCCTATCCCTGACGAGGGAGGGGTAAGTACAACTATGGAAAACATGCTTATTTTAATATTTTTGACAGAGACGACATCTAATATCCTGATGTCAGCTGGCATGACTTCTAACACCATTTGTTTTGTCATCAATGAAAACACTTTGTTTCCTTAAGTGCTAACCCGGTCTCGCTCCGGTAAACGTTTCAAACTTCAGGGAAATAAGAATTAGAGGAAAACCGATGGAAAAGTGGTCTGGATGATTCGGAAAACTAAAGAACATTTCAAGTTAATTGCCTTTGGAAAATTATAAGAAGCCATTCTCTTTGCGAGCCGCTAGAGTTTTTGTAAGAATGAAGAGCCCTCACTTGATCCATTCATAAGCAACATATTTGCTTCAGTGCAGCTTACAAAATATAGTCAGTCTAAGACTACGTGTGGCTACTGATATAGCACAATTTTTATAGCATTAAACAGAAATAGATGTTATATAATGACGCTAGAGGGTAGTGTTGCAGAAGATTTATACATATTTATGCACAAAATCGAAAACTTGCCGCATAAACATATATTTATGAGTACCCTGCAGCGTAATTTGATCGTGTTGTTATACGGGTGAATTTGGTATGCGCTGAAGGATATCGGTTTGTTTACTTACGATAGATCCCTTGGTTTACATAAGATCGCGTGGTGAAAGTGAATCCCGTGAATGATCAAGACACACAGACAACAGGACAATAAACTTTCCGCTTAATTGAAAAATTTATCCAGACAGACCTGAAAAGCAAATTCGTTCAATTTTTGCCTCGAGTAAAGCCACGTAAAGGCGACCGATGCAAGCGAACTGCAAGTCCCTTTAAGCACAATTTGACTCTATATGAAACTGAGCGCGTTTTTCGAATATTTCGCTAAAGCTATTTGAAATATGACAAATCGATCACATTTGAACCTGTAATATTTTGTAAAGTGGATTCCCAGGAGTACACAAAAAATTCCGAGAAAGTCAACAGCTCATGTGATGATTTGCAGATCTTGCGATGCGATGATGATGATGCGATGCGCACATGCGATGATGTGCGATCGCACATGGTTCGCTTTGACACAATCTCGAACAGGAATTTCTTGGCTATGAACTCACTGATTTCCTCTGTTTAAGCAGCCGAGTGTTTCTTAAAGGTTGTTCATTTGATTTACAGTACCGATTGAAAACCACAAATGTCCAAGAACCACAAACTGGCACCTTGAAAATTCACACATGATGACGGGGAAGCCATTATGAATTGAAATAGGATCTTCCATGCGAATAAAGCCGACTGAGATCTAGTCTTGACGAGGTGAACAACGGGTCAAAATCGGGTGAAGTTCGGCATTCTATTGCTGCACTCACTCGCTCAACATGAAAACATAGTCAGGCTTCGCCTCTATAGGAGGCAGTAGCCACAAAAACTTCACTGGAAAATTTACATTCGCCGTTGTTTAGAGTTAAGAAAGACGTCGAAGACTCCAACTGAAAGCAACCTAACTGGTTCATTGATCAACTCAGACATCTTAGTAGTGCAACTTTATAAAGACATGCAGCTTGACTGATCCACGCCTTGAAAACCGTAAACTAAGCAATTCAGTATTTTTGCGTTGTGAAAATGAACCTGTTTATATTAGTTTGACGAAGTGGGTTTCTTGTGTTCACGTAGGAACTGAAGACAGCTCAAACGAAAAACATAACTTTTAGGTGCTTTTCAAGACTGTGATATAACTAAGCTTTTGACAGATTGATTGAGCCCAAATTGTGTCTTGAGTGGCCTCAAAAGTTTATAATATGGGAATATTTAGTTCACAGCGTTATCAATATCCTATGTTACTCAGGATCAAGTGGAAAATTGTTGCTTTAACCACCATTTCACTGAACAAACGAAATACCAACACCTCTCAGCTTATCACTGAACTAAAGCGTTGAAAACAAACAGCACCATGGGAAAACACTTCGTTAACTAATGAATGGTCACAGGCAATATTCTTGTCCACCAACTTGGCTTACTAAAAAACTAATGAAGTCAGACTTGAAGAGTCATATAGGCTGAAAATGCTATTTGACAGATCAGATTATAATGTAATTAAAACGGCACAGTCATGAGCAACAAATGCATTTTTTCCAATATTACTTTAAATGAAGTATTTTTTTTTTTCGTCCTTAATTACACAGTTTTTTCCTGATGTGGCCTGGGAGAGGGATATTCTTTCTCTCCGTGTCAAGTGTAAGAAGAGTGAAGCAGGATGTGACTGGATTGGGCAACTACGTCATTATGAGGTAATTAACGTGTTTTGTATAAAAATTGGTTGTTTTAAGGATACTATTATCTTTTTCGTTAGTACCGTTTTGAACGAAATATGACGCCAAGATTAGCGAAAAGCGTCGAGAAAATGATAACAATCTTACCGAGTTAATAATAATACTTCATTCAATCTGATCAATGTAAACATCGATACCATGAACAGGAGATACCAGTGGTTATCCCTATCGAGGGTATCCCCTTTTAAATCAAAGCAATTCAAATCAACTCAACACAACACAAATCAAATGTTAGTTTTTGAGGAGAGGGGAAAACCGGAGCATCAGGAGAAAACCCTCTCGGAGCAAGGACGAGAACCAACAAACTCAGCCCACTTATGACGCCGAGTCCGGGAATCGAACCCGGGCCACACTGGTGGAAGGCGAGTGCTCAACCACTGCCTTAACCTGCTAACAGGTTGAAAGCTATACTCGAGAGTAGCTAGGGTTACCTATTCAGTTCAGTCTGGTATCTCAGCAGAGAGCACTGAATGATAAAGGTTTTTCTTCTAAGATAGGGTAACTACTGATAAATGAACACAGTAAGTTAATTTCGCGGATCATTTTCTCAAGGTAAAAAACAAACAAACAAACAAAACAACAACAACAACAACAACAAAGTTTAAAACCTATTCTAAAAATCCAGAGAAAATTTATTGCACTTGATCAAAATTTAAGTCCCATTGGTATTGTTCTGTCTGGTAAGAAATAGGCGATTGTATTAGAGGTAACCAAGGTAAAGAAACCTGCCCTCTTTTCCAGGAACACTTTAACTTATGCCTTTATGAAGATGTTGCTTGTGAAGACTGTGAGGAAGAAATGCAGAGGATATTCTTAGACGAACATATGACATCGGAGTGTCTCAACAGGATTGTGCAGTGTGAATATTGTGAGGAGGAGTTTGCCTTCTGGCGCACAGAGGTGAGCCATTTGCTTTTTCATAGCCTCATGACTGCTGACGACTTAATTTATGATAATTAAACGTTATTTCGGTTACTCCCATACTGGTTAATTATAATTCGGAGTTTGCCCTAAGTCAGTCGGTTCCAACGTCGAACGTAGCATGTTCCGAACCTATTACAAACTATATATAGCAAAAACAACAGCTTTTGTTCGTTTACTTTACGTACGGCACATGTAATGGTGTATTTTTGTGGCACATGTAACGTTACACGTTTGAGACGGGCCTAATAAATGAATCGAGCTTAACTGAGTTGTTGCATCCAACTATAAGAAAGTAAAACTGGAATTTTCGTTACTTGTTTCTGTCGATTGCGGTTTCTAGTTTTCAAAACGTATTTTTAAATTTCAGGTTCATGAAGGTGAAGAATGCACTCGTTTTCCCCTTGAGTGTCCTCAACAATGTGGATTGCAGGACATACCTCGACAGGAGGTACAGATAAATCATTTAGGTACCACTAGCGTTCACCACAGTACAATACATTAGTAAAACTAAATGGAAAGGCTACATTATGACATGCTGGACAATCATGTCTATCCCATGCAAATATATAACTCGCTTTAAGCGTGGAAAAACTGAGGAGGATACCAAGTTGTGATTGGTTTTTATAGTAGAAAACGGATTGATAGCGATGAAAAGATACGACTTGACTCATTTTGCGCAAATTACGAATGACAACATCATCATCATCATCATCATCATCATCATTTATTTATAAAAATAGAAGAAATGATTGAACTATGAACTATGTCTTAATAAAGTTGATGAACGATTGTCAAGCCATCGTTATATATATAACAAGCTACGTTGTCCTTTAGCCCTTTCTTCACGTCCAATTCAAACTCGTTACTAATCAAACTATCTTTGCATGCAGGTGGAGTCCCATGTGAAAGATGACTGTTCGATGACGATGGTGTTCTGTCCATACCGTGGAGCTGGCTGCACCTTTAACGTAAGTTTAAAATAACCAATATGGGGGACAAGCTGCTGTACCGCTCTTAAAATTAAACGCCTGAGTTATCTTGAAGCACTCGACACAATAATTTACTGCTGGCTATGTTTGATAGTCTTTGCGCCAGAACATTAGGCCGAGGCTATCTATGGGCTAGCTCGAACTAAAATGCGTCTCCGTACGGGCAATCACGAATTCCTACTTTTTTGGATTTCTTTTTTTTCCCTCAATAGTAGCAGAAGTCTTAATTTTTACGATGCCATTACTAGTTCCGGACAACTACAATTTATTCTAGTTTACTTTCTTTCTTTGGTATGCTTTAAGACAAACCCTCATCCTGATTCAACTTACAAACACACACAACATTCACTGTTTTTTTCCTCAGGAAAAACGGATGAATTTGAAAGCTCACATTGAGGAATCCAGCGAGGAACATCTGAGCAAAACATGGTCAGAACTTATGAAGGCAAAAGAGGAACTGGATGACGTTAAGGAAATCAAAGGACACGTGGAGGAAATACAGGGTCGCGTTGAACAATTCCAATCAGAAAAAGAAGCGATGGAGACTTCCTTGCAAAAAAACAGTGAGGAAGTAAGCGACTTGAAGCTTTCAGACAAAAAGCTTGAGATTGAAAATTTGTCGCTGAAGAGAGAAGTTACTGAATTGAAAGGACAGCTCGCAGAGATGAAAGAGAATGCTGCCTCTGAGAACAGGTCACTTAAGGAACTCGTGCAAACTTTACAGAGCCGGCTTGATGCTATAGAAGTAAAAGAAGGGAAGGCACTTGACAATGAGGTAACTATGTTTTTGAAACGCCTATTATAGTACAGAAAATAGGTCTTGCCAATCAGTTGCAACTCGCTAATTTTTCGACTTTTTTTCTTTTTTCTGTGTGTTGCTAGTAATTTCCCTACCTCCCCTAAATTCTGTTTGTTCTTTTTTTGATTGTAATAACTGTAATAACATTAATTTTTATCCTTAAATAGTTGTAAGTCTGGCCCGCCCAGATTAGCTCTCGCTACCTGCAGGCCAGTCTCTCTTTTTTGCTACATCTTTTTAAATTTTTGAATAAACTTGTAAGACTCCTGTCTTCTTAATCATAGCTGTATTTTCCCTTATAACCCAGATATCGTGGAGCTCTCGATACTTTACGTGGAGGAAAAGAAAGGGTATATTGCAACAATATTTCTATAGCCTGTAAACCTCTTTAGCGGCGGATAGGATGAGAAGAAAGCCCAACCTTTTTTACATTCCTCCTAATACCCCACCAGAATAACTGTGTTTCATATTTAACTAGCGTCACTTTTTCAGTTCCTTGGAAAAGTTCATGAATCATTAGCTCTAACTTCCAAAACATTTATGCTCCTGTTTGCAGAAGACGTTCTCGGTGGCCCAGCAATCCAACGAAGATACAACTGTAAAGTTTAAAGAGATTTGCCCATCGTCTACAATGGTCCCCAGTTCCAGGTCCAAGCCAAGTCTGCGGTCGAAGGCTAGTCTAAATATTCGTATTCGAACTACTGTAACGAGACAAAGGAAATAGCTTGTACACTTTAGTATCGATTGAATTTTGCAGTTAGAAATTTTTCCCTTAGAACCCAAACACCGAGGAGCTCACTACTATACGAAGAGGAAAAGGAAAACAATATTGCAACAATATTTCTTTTGCCGGTAAAAGCCCTCTCTAGCGGCGGATAGGATGAGAAAAAAGGACAACCTTCTTACTTTCCTAAAAATACGCAACCAGAATGCCAGATTATAGCTCAACATTTCTCCTGCTTGGTGTTTCATAATTAACTAGCGTCACATTTCCAGTTCTTTGTGAAAGGTTATGAATCATTAGCACTAACTTCCAAAACAATTATGCTCCTGTTTGCAGAAGAAGTTCCTGGCCCAGCAACCCCCTCTGTCTCACGCACAGACAACTGTAAAGATTGCAGAGTGTTCCCAGCAGCTTCCATTGGTCCCCCGTTCCAATATGAGTGGAGACGCTAGTCCAGATACTCCTTTTGAAAATACTCCGTGGAAACAAGCTCGTCAGCAGATCCAATGGCCAAAATACAGTTAGATATTTGTTCAAATAGTTAAACATCACGAATGACTAAAAACAGTAACTAAGTCTTATAATAGAAGTCTTTTGATAGGACGTTGATATTCTTCTATTACCAACAAATTTAAGAGAAAGTTCAAGTGAGCTTTCAGAACTGTACAGGCCCGCAAATGATCCCGGCCTGCAAATGATGCCCGGACCGAAAATGATCCGCAAACTGGACCGCAAATGATCCTCGGACGGGAAATGATCCCCAAATTGAACCGCAAATGATACCTGATCGCCTCACCGTAAATATAGAATGGAATGGACTCAAATTTGGACAGTGGATTTAAACTTTATACACTCCAATTTTTTTTAACTACTCAACATTCATTACTGATTTAAACTATCTGCATGCAAATTTCAAAACTTTAAAAATTATCAGTGTAGCAGCTCTTTACCTATAAACTGGAACATACATGTACTTATACCATTAAAACGCCTAAAATGGCACAAATTGTACGAAACTCCTCATTTTTCAAATAGGGCTAACAATACGAAATAAATTTTAACAGTAGAACTCAAAAACAGTTGACTGGAACAGATCTTATACTAACAAGTTCCCTAAAGTACGATATTAAACGCAAGTCCATTGAAACTGCTATTTTTTCGATACAGCTTTGAAACTAGAGCAAGAGGAGACGAGAATTTTAATACTTAATGCAAGCGCAAGAAAGTAAAGATTTTCGAAAAAGGAAGAAGAGTTGGTCAAAGCGCTTGATAAGGTGATCAAATCTCGCCCACTATCGTCGCCTTTTTTCTTAATCGGACCTTAGTCTTAAGCATAACGTTTTAGTCTCGGTCGTCCAATACGTTATCGTGTAATATGTTGATTTTATCTTTCGTTTTCCTTTTGCTGCTGATTCATGAGAGGACGGATATGACTTTTACTGTAAGTATCATTTCACGCTGGTTTATTTTTTAGATGTGTTAGGTAAGTGTGAAAATGGGTCAAAGTTTAGGAGATCAACTTATCATCGCTCCTAACACAGTCCTGGTAAACGTTTTAAAATGACGCTGTAGCCTGTCAAACGTTTGAGATCGAGTTATTATCAAGTGGTAAATGTCGTAACATGATTCTTTGATCTGAATAAAAGACTCCATTCCGTTTACCTGTTGTTTTTATCGGTTTTAAACAGGATGCCGGGCACCGAGAAAGGGCTTCTCGTCCTTTTCTCGTGTTATCAGTGATGAGCTGCAAGCTTTCCGAAAAAGCTCCGTAGTTCAAATTTTCCCTTAAGGTTTTAACATGGTGAAAAGAGCTACCTTTCGACTAGCCGACGAAGCCATGTTCGACGGCAAAGCTGTGTCAGATTTTGAAGTTGTCGGACCTTTATCGTTTGGTCTTCTCGCTGTTTTGTTTCGGCAACAAACTCAGAAGATTTCGTTTTAAAAGGATCTTCGTTTTAGTCCTTTAAAAGAATTTGTAAATGGCCTTGAATTTAGTGCTTTGTCTGTTGAACATGAAACGATTACACGTTGTACAAGTTTCCACCAACGACGGCCATCAAGTAAAGATCAACGCCGGCCGTAGCTTGAAAGCTAACTATGCCAGCTCCACCAACACCGCTGGTAAGAGGAGAAGCTGCAGAAAACCCGCTGCCGATGACCCCAAAGCAAATTTGTGTAAACGTAAAGTAAAATTCCTCCCTAAACATGAGCGAGATTTGTGACCCGGGGGGGGGGGGGGGGGAGGGGGTACTCCTCGGAATTTTCGGTGGGGGTGTGCCGTGGGGTTCTCCAAATCCTAACCCTATTTCAGACCAAAACATGCTATTTCCGACACCCTTTTTCAGACCAGGGGCCCGTTTCTCGAAATTCCTGTAACTTACCGGGCCCGGTAAGTGTCTTTGGTGATAATGTTTCTTCATAAAGTCAATTTTTGTTAGCTTTGAATACCAAATTTTAAAATCTTATAATTCTATGAAATCACTGCCCGAGTACCATGTCTCTAGTCACTGTGTAATCGGCAAAAAATCGTTTACAAATATACTTATCGGGCCCAGTAAGTTACCGGGACTTTCGAGAAACGGGTCCCTGGACTCTAAAATCCATACCCGTTTTCAGACCTTTGTTGTAGCATAATTACGCTTTGTCTCAATGCCAAAGTCAAGAATTGGTAAAATTCACCCGAAAATTCAGCTCGAATGATATATTTTGTATACTTCTCTTTCTACTGTTCATTTGAAGTTGAAAAGACAAATACGTTTATACGCCGTCGCGGTTCTCTTGAAAACCATACCAGATTTAAGACCCTAGTGGTCAAAATCTATACCCGTTTTCACACCAAAACGACTAAAAAAACCGGTCAGTGTAAAATGCAGACTGCAGACTGGGGGTAAAATGCAGACTGAACACTGCAGACCAGGGGTAAAATGCAGACTAAATTAAATTAAATTTTGTTCGGTTGGGCAGGTTGTATCCCGGAAAGTATTCATTCATTTTAAACCGTGAGAACTGTTTTCATTTTCTACGATTTTTTCGCAAGCGCTAAATTCCTTTCTCGTTATCTGCGCAACAGAAATCTTTTCATATTTGAATTCTACATTTACTCAGCTTTCTATAGAGACAAAAATGAGCTCGATAGGACATACATTTACCGAGATACGAATTTTTGAGTTTTCTGTACTCGGTTTGTTTACAACGTAATTTAATACACGGCGGACGGTAGTAAAATGCATCCAAATATCCGCGCACTTTAAAATTCACCGATATATTTCGAAAGCACATCGTCAAATGCATTTTTTTTTTCAAAACTATAACATTTAAATATCTTGTTGAGCGGTTTTTCTCTTTATTTCGAAGCGAATTCATGGAGAAATAATTTTTGAAAGTATTGGAAGAAGTAGGGCGCCGTCCCCAAAAGTCACGCAATGAAATCCTAAGTTTTTTTCGCAAGCCTCAAATTCCTTTTTCGCTAACAACGCTACATGTATCTTATTTGGAATTCTACACTTACTTATTAACTTTCTATACAGACCAAAATCACTTCGAGTGTTGTAACTTTAAAAAGATAGTCTTTATAATTTAGTCTGCATTTTACCCCCAGTCTGCAGTCTGCAGTCTGCTTTTTACACTGACCGCTAAAAAAACATACTCTTTGGGGCGGCACACACCGGTGGGGATTTATGAAAATTTAGATATTGACCCGGGAAGTAGCCTCCCACGCAGTCGTTTTTAGGGGACTCGTATTACCTCCTCCCCACAAACGCCTGCTTACCCAAGCGCCACATTCCTTTCCCACTGTTTTACTCCCCAAGCACCCTAGCCAATCACCGTCGAGGCATTGTTTAATGACATCAAATCAAATTGCTGGTTACAATGGTCGCTTCCGTTTCCCGCGGGCTTTGTACAGTGTCTACAGTCTCTGTTACAGTCTGGAGAGATGCGGGAGTTAACTTGGAATATACATAGTTTTTCACTTCTGGAATGGCTGGTCATGGCTGAAACACCAAAACAAATATCGAATGTGAATACAAGCGCTTCTTGTGCGACGTTTTGACACTGCTGGGAGAGTCAAAATCTTCGGGAAAGTGTAATCGATCTTCCCCGCCTGATCGACTTGACAGTCGGTGAAGATATCGCCTCTTACGGGTGCGGAAACTCTGGAGCAGATTTGTTTGTTTGTAGGAAGTACTACGACAGACTAACTCGATTCGAGAAAGCAAAGAAGAATGTAGAACGTATCAAGGGGAGGTCTGCAGTATTTATCACTCCATTAAAGACTATTAAACGGAAAGTTAAACGACAAAGAGCCGATCAACTTGTGGTCCTTGTGGAAAATGTCGCACATGCCTTCGAACAAATTGCAACAACAAAGCGAGTTTCAAAATGCAAAATCTTTAAAGTTTACCGACATATCGGGTAATATTTCGGTTTCCTCCACACCGACAAGGTCGACAAGAGCTTGATAAATATTAAAGCGACTTTGCGTGACCAGTCGGCAAATTGCCGGACGAAAATATCGCTATTTCCCGTCACGAATTTTTTTATTGCAGTCAGTTGATAGGCATTTACACAGTGCTAAAAGCTCACGTAAGCTCGGTCAAGTTCTGTCTCCGTTGTGATGTTTTTCACTGCTCCCGCGAGAGGCGTTCAGAGGTCAAGGTCAACCTTCCAGATTTTAGAAGGTTCACTGTGATTGGCTTAGCGGCGGAAAGGAATGTGGCGCTTGGGTAAGCAGGCGTTTGTGGGGAGGAGGTAATACGATTCCCCTAAAAACGACTGCGTGGGAGGCTACCCGGGAAGAAGCTGTTGATAACAAAAAGGGTACAGCAGCTGATCAACCGAGCCAATGCCTTATGTGAAGAAAAGAGGGAAAATTTGTCCACCGTTCTGTCATTTTTGTGGGCGTTTGGTTACCAAGACGCTACAGGTGTCATAAACGATGTGATCGAGGATGTGGCATCGGCTCAAGAGAGTCATGAAGGATCTCGCTGAAGAGGAAACGCTAAGCCAGATTGGGTACTTTTGTTTTTTGAAACGCACGCAATAATTTCTGGCCATACATGGCAAGCGGTGACCAACAACAATTGGAAAAACGGAGGTAAGTTTTCCATCTATTTGTACAAAACTATAATTCGTTGCGTTTTGCGTTTCGTGTTCAGACTAGTAGCCTGGCCTCATTGATGCTTTAATTTTGGCGCGGTTACCAAGGAGATGGCTCGATGCTACCAAAATGTTTGATTTTGGACGATCACGAAGCAATGTTTTTTTAAGATACTCATAATTCTACTTCCCTATTTTTTTGTAGTTATGATGGACAATTGCTCTCTTACCTGGTTTTATCGTTGATCGAATTTAATGGAATCTATTTGACATTTCAACACATTTCGTGAGCGAGCATCACATTGACAGAGGTGAGTCAAAAACTGCTTGCAGCAAACTTTCAGACTACTACACACATACAATAGTGATCCTCCAACTAAGTATAATCCAAAATAATTTCACTAACAATATTTTCAAAACTACAGTAGCCTTTATTTCAGAAGGAAATGCTGACCCCAAAATTTTACCACATGTCAGTCACTTCACTGCGATTTGTGAGGGATTACTATCGTCGACAAATTTGGGCAAATATTTCTTTCCTTTTGATGGCACAACAAAGTTCTAGCTTTTTTAAACTGGTTGAGGTCTCTCTCAATGGTCTTTGTTAAATTTTTCATCGGACAGTTTTCGTTTCTTGTGAAAATTTTTTGTCCGCTACTCACAAAAATAGTTTGCAAAACTTTGTTGACCAGTCAGAAGCGCTGATCACACCACTTGATGAGTTCATTTGTGTGTCTATACTCTAATCACAAACTCCGCTATACCAAACAAAACGCAAGTTTTATACAGTTCATTGTATAAATCTGTATGTTGTCCCCTTACAGGTAGCCTTGTTTTATTTTCTTTGAGGAGTGTTTCTGTTTTTTATTATTATTTTAAGGCAGCAAACTGAACAAGTGCTACATGTAGTTAGTTGCACTTAGGCTGCAGTTAATATAACTTCAGCAGGCTTTGGAAAAACAAATTGAGCAGCCTTTTACAGTGAACTTTTCATGAAATTATCCCAACAAAATAAAGGGATACAATTGTACTTGTCTTTTTGAAACCAAATTTGCAAGGCTTTCCTTTGTTAGTTGTTTTAATAAAATAAAATAATGGTGGAAATCATGAGGGGTTGGTTTCCAAAGAAACTGTTGTACTACGTATCCGTATATGGGTTGTAGAAACAAATAATGTTTGGTTTTATTAACAGAGTTGATAACTGAGGTAATTTGGCCACCATAAAGAGCATGTCAGAGCAAGGGCTCTGGCAACTCTGTTGAGAAACCAAACATTTCTTACTTAATTTGTTTTTTGTTGTTGTTTATTATTTTGGTAATGATCGAGGAATAAGAATCATAATAGATTATTTTTCATGAAGGGAAAATCTCAAGATTCTACTGAAAGACATTAATCATCAAAAAAAGTTACTTAAGGTGTACGGGATTGTCATTGATGGCAAACATCATGTACAGTTTGTGTCACCCGCCAGTTGAGATGGAAAAATAAGTTATGCACAAGCTGGTAGCATGATTAGTATTTCAAGGTTACATCGGAACTGCCCTGGTGAAAAACCTCACAGGATCTTCAAGGATCTTTAAAGATCTTCAAAGACCTGCCAAAGATCTTTAAAGATAAAGATCCTCAAAGGATCCTTATAGGATCTTTGAAGATCCTCCAAAGATCTTCAAAGATCCTGCATATGCAAGATCTTGTTATACTATCTGCAAAGATCCTCAAGGAATTGGTAAGGATCTTGCAAGGATCTTTGTAAGATCCTTGCAAAGATCCCTGCAAAGATCTTTGCAAGGATCCTTCAAGATCCTCAAAGATTTGATGAGGATCTTTGAAGAATCTTACAAAGATCCTTTTAAAGATCTTGCAAAGATCTTTGCAAGGATCCTTCAGGATCCTCAAGGATTTAATGAGGATCTTTGAAGAATCTTACAAAGATCCTTTTAAAGATCTTGCAAAGATCTTTGCAAGGATCCTCAAGGATTTAATGAGGATCTTTAAAGAATCTTAGAAAGATCCTTTTAAAGATCTTGCAAAGATCTTTGCCAGGATCCTCAAGGATTTAATGAGGATCTTTAAAGAATCTTAGAAAGATCCTTTTGAAGATCCTGCAAAGATCTTTGCCAGGATCGTCAAGGATTTAATTAGGATCTTTGAAGAATCTTTAAAAGATCCTTTCAAAGATCTTGCAAGAGATCTTTGCCAAAATCTTCAACAATTTAATAAGGATCCTTCGAAGATCTTGCAAAGATCTTTGTCAGGATCCTTAGGGCTCCTAAAGGATTTTTAAATTAAGCTGAATTATCTTTGACGGATCTTAAAAGGATCCTTGATAGTAAGGATCTTGCAAAGACCTTTGCCAGGATCCTTCATGAGCTTCAAGGATTTAATGAGGATGTTTGCAAGACCCCTATGATAAATAGAAAAAAAAGGTGATGGAAAATAAAAGGCCATTACACTTGCAATTACAGCGTAGGCATTTGGTAATTTATTTTATTAATCAATAAGACCGTTTATTCAAATACACTTCGCAGTCCAAAGACTGAATTGCGTGTACAAATAATTAAATTGTATGAAACTGAAAAACATAAATTATATATATACAAAATATAGAAAAAATTTAATAATTACAGGTAACATATAATAAAGAAGAATGCATAGAACTCTGCGAGAGGATAAAGGACATTATTTAAAAAACTACATACTACTACTAATGACTAATAATAAAAGAGTTCTTTTAACGATTGGTCTTGCACACCGGAATTATAAAACGGTTATTGCTCCTAAGCTTGTGGGATGAAAGGGCAGGTGGAGGCAGCAAATTTGAGCGTTTGTGGTTTCTTGATGAAGATATAGAGTTAAAATAGTTTGTTCGAAAGAAAGTCACACAGATCTGCCCGCTTTAGTAACAAATACATTTGTCACTTTTAAAATTAAGAATCAAAATTTCTGTTTCTTCTGAGTTTGAGCTTGCAGAGTAAATAATTATACCTTAAAGGTGTTGGAAAGTACAGACTGTTGACTAAAACTCTGAAAGTTGCAATAATGCAATGTCATCAATACTGCTGGTTTTTTGCTTGGAACTATTGCTTGGATGTCTCAGAGAAACGGGTACGTGGAATATGGAATTTCGTTTTGGCAATTTAAATTTGTGATATGTTGCACCAAGATTCCTGCTTTATATGGCTTCCCACCAAAGGATATAATTCAATAGACAAATAAATAAGTTTACTTAGCTGATTGTCTGATCAGTGCTTGTCATGCAGCATGATAGTGTCTTAGTGATACTCAGACTCAGTAATTCATTCTTATAAATAAAAAGTGATTTCCAATAGCTAAAAGTTTGCTCACAGTCTTCATCAAATGATTACCCTGTCGCTTTCTTGCACAATATTTCTTTTATAAAGGAAACAAGGAAACCATGCACCGGGCCAAGAGCGGCAGCCATCTTGGATTTCCATCAGACTTGGAAGACTGGGCACGAGCAAAGCCAAATTTGGTCAGCAGCTATACACTGCAGGCTCGCAGAAAGACCGTTTTCTTTTGGATTTTCGCAGGACTCAAGAAAACAAGGCACATTTCCTCGGTTTTTTCTTCTTTTAAGCTAGAAAATGATGGCTTTAAGCAACAAATCGTGGACAACTACTTTTTAGAAACAGGTAGGCTTTAATATCAATGATTTTGATAAAAGACTGGCTTGAAAATGTGATGCACAATTCAACCAAATGAATGCATGTGCTTCTGTGAATTTAGCTACAAATTCATCTGATCTCGGTTGTCGAGGTAGCCATTTCCTATTTATTTTTAAAATAAAACATTTACAAACGTTTTTATGGGGTAAGTTTGTAGTTGTAGCGCTAGTTGAAATGAACAATCAGATGATTGTAGTTGTACTGAGAATCAATTGCAAGCTTTATTTGTGTGGTGACTTATTCGATCGAGTATAACATTACTTTAATTTTCCTGTGATTTGATTGAAGTTGAAGGTCATTTGGTGGAGTATTATAATGCCCACATGTACAATAAAATAGCACCATCAGTTAAAAACGAATGTGAACACTGTAATCACACAGATGAACTGACTAAAGTGCATGATTTTTTCTCTTTTTGCTGTAGATCTTCAACTCAATGTTGTTGTCAAGGCCGATACCCAAGACTGCAGCTTCAGAGTGTGTGATTAGTCACCAAATCCTGCTCAATAAGCTAAGTCACTTGTAAGCAGGGGAGCCTATTTTAAACTGATTTAGTATGGTTATGAATTGTGACTTCTACTACTATATATACTACTCAGGAACAATGAAAAAATAAAAAATTTTGTAACTTTGAGCCTTGAATTCATTACTTGATGTTTGATAGTTTAATAGAAAATTAGAGGGTCAAATTGTTTTGGTCATGTAAATTACAAGCAAATTGGTACTTTTTTGTCTTTTAGCACTGTGCTTGCACAATTATTATGCCTATCAAATTTTTATAGTAGCACAACATTTGCTGATGTTGTGATTGCACTGTTTTGTTACATTATTCATTATCTAGAATATAGTTATTCCACATTTTGTGGGTCATCACGAGGGAAAAACTACAATTTTTCTAAGCCACTATAAATGTGTTAAAGTTGTGCAGACAAGGCAGTAACTTTTAAGTTTTGTTAAAGGCTGATAATTTAGAGAGGGATTTTGACTTGCACTAATGTTGTGAACAACATCTGTTGAAATTTGTTGCACTGTGTAGCCTTGTCATTAGAACTTTTGTACATAATCAGAGCTTGCTATAAGTTATTGTTTTTCTGTTATTATGTTTTCTTGTACAAACGTTTTCACTGGCAATTGTCAAACCAAATTTTAGAATAAAAATTATTACAGTTTCTTGTACATTATCACCCAGGCTTCATGTTGTAGTCAAAATTTTGTCCATCATGGTTGAGGTAAAATATCCATCTGCTGAATATTATTCTTTCACAATACATATTAAAAGTTATGTTTCTATTTCTGATTTTATTTACACAAGTTATTTTGTATTGATTTAGCATTGTAGACCTACATTTATATACAAATATATTCCTGAATCTTAACTAAAATAAGTTAGGGATTGTTCAATAAAATTATCCCTTTTATGACATGCTGATGTTCTTTTTCATCTACATACTACATGTACATTCTCAACAGCTTATTCTGAGACTCACCGGAAATTTCAGTCACAAATGTTTTTGTGATTTTGGAAAGTTCAAACTAGTACAAGATCTTGAAAAGGTTCATTCAAGATCCTTGAAGATCTTTTGCAAGATTAATGAAGATCTTCAAAGATCTTGGCAAGAGCTGCAAAGGATCCTGTAGGATCCTTGAAGATCTTTGGCAAGGTTATTGAAGATCCTCAAAGATCTTGAAAAGGTCTGCAAAGGATCCTTGAAAATCCTTTTAAGATCTTTGGCGACATAATTGAAGATCCTCAAAGATCTTGGCAAGTTCTGCAAAGGATCCTTAAAGATCTTGACAAGATCTTGGCAAGATCTGCAAGGATCCTTAAGGATCTTTGAGGATCCTCAAAGATCTTGGCCAAGATCTTCAAGGATCTTGGCAAGAAAGTTGAGGATCCTTAAAGATCTTTGCAAGATTGTTTAAGGATCCTTAAAGATCTTCATAAGGATCCTCGAAGATCTTCAAGATCCTCAAAAGATTTTCACCAGGGTGTCTCAGGTGCGTCACCCACCAGTTCCGATTGAAAAATTAGTTATGCACAAGCTGGTATCATCATTAGTATTTCAAGGTTACATCGCAACTGTCTCAGGTGTGACACCCACCAGTTCCGGTTGAAAAATAAGTTATGTGCAAGCTGGAAGCTTGATTAGTATTTCAAGGTTACATTGAACTGTATGAGTATGAGGCATGCCACCTGTCAAGGGGTAATTTCCAAATTGATAGTAGGAATATAGTACTGGATGTAGGATATTGCCACACAATTAAGCTTATATTGATACATAAAGCTTACTACTTTGAAAACATTAAGAAGGGAAAAAGTTTTAAGTCTCTTCAGTTTGAAATGAAAAAGGCTTAGGCTAATTACAAGTTACTTTCTTTCGTACTGTTGTTGTCTCTGCCAGTGGACTGTAAGATTCCATTTATTAATTTTCTTTTGACAATAGCAAACAGAAACTGGCAAAAGATGTGTCATCTTGGCAGTCCTGCTAATAAAAGATGTGCCATCTTAAGAGCAGGAATGTTTGCTATTGTCACAACGGCAACAAATTGAACTGATGTACCCAGTTTCTATTCTTGATTGTTTCTTTGTGTTCGTTTTTCTTTATGCTGCAAGAAGGCTTTGGCTTAACTAATTATACCAGTTTTTGCCTACATTTACATATGGTTAGATCTGCCCTTATGAACACTGACGAATAATACAGACCGCAGTCCAAGATTACTATAAACTCTGGAGATGTTGATAATATGGACATTTTGGTCTATCCCATGACAGTATATTAAGGGTTAAAAGTTTCGACAAAAACATACATATAGATTAAATTCTTTGTCGTATTCAAGAGAAAGATATTTCATCTCCTCTATTCAATGGCATGAGGTACTTAATATGCCCGGCATTATTTTGGAAGTCATCACAACAAACGGCTGTAGAGGGTTTCAATGTTTTAACACTCTTTTCTTTGTTTTAACTTTTTTGAAATCCAGGGTCCAGTTGTTCAAAGCCCGATTAAGCTAATCCTGGGTTAACGAAACTTTGATTTGGGTATATTTACTAATCCGTAAGGATTTGTCCCAAAGATTTTTGTCCTCAGTTTTGCCTTAGACTTTTCTTTACCATTAAATTAAAATGAGCCTTTAATGAGCGAGTTGCAAACCTTGGTTAACTTTTAATCGGGGATTAGCGTTAATCGGCTTTCGAACAACCCGGCCCAGTAGTCCTATTGCTATTGTCTGACTCTCAAGCTAATTTTTCCCTAAAATTTAGAAAGGTCGGCAAAATATTAAACAAGTTGGTCTTGATATCAAATGCCTGTTTTTTTAAGAGCTTTTTTTTTTCTTGGCTTTGATATCCAAACATTTTCTTGAGCTTTGTTTATATGTACAGCACTGGAATAAAAAAGGTGTACATAACTGAGTGAGTTATAATACTAAAGACTCAGTAAACAACACACCAAAATAGATGGGTTCCTAGGAAAACCCACCAGGTTTAACTTCATTTATTTACTTTGGCACAGTTACCTGCACCAGCTGACCAGCAGACCAGCTTTCAACTGAGTGTCACACATGAACTATTGAATACAGATGAGAATCAAATCAAATAATCAGAAATTGAAGTAAATACATGTTGCTTGCACCAAGAATGGGAAGACATATGAGTAAGTCACAATTAGTTAATACTTCCAATATAATTGGTCAAGAAAGTGGCACGAGACTTTATAATCAGTCATGAAGTGTAGGCATGCCACCTGTCAAGGGGTAATTTCCAAATTGATAGTAGGAATATGGTACTGGATGTAGGATATTGCTACACAATTAAGCTTATATTGATACATAAAGCTTACTACTTTGAAAACATTAAGAAGGGAAAAAGTTTTAAGTCTCTTCAGTTTGAAATGCAAAAGGCTGGAAAGTTAAAAGTTGACTCCTAGTTTCAAGACAGTGTCTTTTTACAAAGGTTTAAAAGCCATAGCCTTCTCGGTTTATTCACAAGTTACTTTTTTTCTGTGGTTGTTAACTTGATCAGATTCCATTCATTTATTTCTTGTGACAATAGCAAACAGAATCTGGCAAAAGATGTCTCATCTTGGCAGTCCTGCTAATAAAAGATGTGCCATCTTAAGAGCAGGAATGTTTGCTATTGTCACAATGGCAACAAATTGAACTGATATACCCAGTTTCTATTCTTGATTGTTTCTTTGTGTTCGTTTTTCTTTATGCTGCAAGAAGGCTTTGGCTTAACTAATTATACCAGTTTTTGCCTACATTTACATATGGTTAGATCTGCCCTTATGAACACCGACGAATAATACAGACCGCAGTCCAAGATTACTATAAACTCTGGAGATGTTGATAATATGGACATTTTGGTCTATCCCATGACAGTATATTAAGGGTTAAAAGTTTTGCCAAAAGCATACATATAGATTAAATTCTTTGTCGTATTCAAGAGAAAGATATTTCATCTCCTCTATTCAATGGCATGAGGTACTTAATATGCCCGGCATTATTTTGGAAGTCATCACAACAAACGGCTGTAGAGGGTTTCAATGTTTTAACACTCTTTTCTTTGTTTTAACTTTTTTGAAATCCAGGGTCCAGTTGTTCAAAGCCCGATTAAGCTAATCCTGGGTTAACGAAACTTTGATTTGGGTATATTTCCTCTAACAATATTAACTATCAACTACATATTAAGGAGGCCAGTGATGCCATTAGTCCTGTTGTTGTTGGCCTCCTTGTGGGGTTAACATCCAAGCATTTTTGAGCGTCGGCGAGTAACATTAGAATTTCTTGCTTTGTTGCTACTTCACAAAGGATTTTGCCGAGGGAATAAACATCACTGGCTTTGCGACAATGGGAGCCTTTCAAAACTTCAGGAGCGATGTGAGCAAAGTGAAAAGTGTACGTCTTTGCTGGAGGAAATGCACTGTCACAGGCTTTTCCAAAGTCGATAATATGGCCATGTTTATCACTAACAAGAACATTGTTTCATTTTAAATCACAATGAAGAAAGCCTTTGGAGTGGATATGCGCAAGAGCATCTGTGATATCATGAGAAATGATCAGCCAGTCTTTTTTTGTTAGTGAACTTTTAAGTTTTTGTAATATTTCATTGGCTTCCTCACAATACAATACTTTACTAACTGTTACGGATGTATTGTTTTCCCCTTTGAACTCCATGACTAGTGATATAGGCTCCCTTTCAATCTGGATGCCTATTATTGCAGGAACTTTTTTGTGCGTGAAAGCCTACATTATTTGTGCCTCCTTTACCATCTCCTTAGTGTTTTGCATCAGACATTGTTTTTCTACCACCTGTATCTTTAATCTTGTGAATGTTTTTAAAACGCGCCTGCCATATGATCCCTGTCCTAGTATTAATTCCTTTTCATTGATTGGGTGAAGCTCAGATGGATCAATTAAATTGACAGTGGGGAATTTAGATGGTCCTGATTTTGTATTCTGGTGTCTAATCTGGAATAAAGAAATAATTATTTTGTCATAAACAAAGAATCAAGATCACCTTGAAAGTGAAGCAAATCAGCTTGGTAAAGATGCACTTGCTAGATTTTGTCATAACAGTTATTGGTGAACTCTATACTCTTCAAATAATAAAGGAGTCAAATCAGTGCCCTCTTCAAGTCTCTCCTTGACTCTCCTGTATCCCAACCGACTCTATGTAGTCTATACGGCTTCATTTCCCTGGCATTTTTCTGGTATTTATTGATGCCTATGGGTGATAATAAAAATATTTTTATGGTGTAAAATTGAATGTCTTATGAAAGATGCCAGTAGTCTGAAGCGTTAGACCCTTTGTTGCCCTGCCCCCTGAGGGCACTACTGAGGGAGATGCCCAATTGAAGAGGGTAGGGCAAGAAAGAATCCAACAATTCACATTAATAGCTTAATGAAAGGGGACATGCTCAAAGTCCAAAGACTTTTCAATTTAAAGCCATTACCTAGCTGTCTGGCATATTAAAAGAAATGAAGCCATGAAAATATTAGCAAATTGCCCGTTTCTGTGTTTATAATCTCTGTATGGTCCTTCATAATGGTTTCTGAGCTGTTCTTTTGTGAGAATATTTTAAGAATTTGGCAATTTTGATAAAACAAAGAGGGGGTGTTGTGCATAATGCCTTGATATTCAAAAGATTTCGCCATTTCGTCATAAGAAGTGGAATTTTTTGGGCCGCATCCCCCGCCCCACTCCGTATTCTACCCCCCCCCCCCCGGCCCCAATAAATGTTTTGACTCCTGCCCCCGGGGAACTTTGTAGACTACACGATAGACTAATCATGTTTACGCGTGTCGTTCTCTTACAAACTGCTCTTCTACGATGCCTATTTTCTTCTATATTTGCGCCAAGAGAGCCTTACCTTGTTTTGGTCCAGGGTCCTTTTATTCTGTTCGGCTAATGCTTTCCATTTGCCATAGTAAATTCGCGCCAATTCTTTGGCACGAGAATACGCATCTCTTTCCTTTTGTATTCGAATTTCTCTGTTCTCTCTTTCCATAGCGGTCTTTGACAACCATTTTCTTTTGCTTCTTTCGTTTCGCATCCTGCGTTTTTCCTCGATTGAATTTTCTCGAGACTTACGTGGCATGATCCGGCTCTTTCGGAAGCGCGCGGTTTCTCTCGATCTCGCGATTGCCACCACTGTGGCAGTGTGTCTGCCCGCGTTTCCATACATCGTTATACCAAATTCGAATGGCAGCGGCTTATCGCAAAACAATAAAACGAGAAAAATTAACAGGAAAAGCTTTGTTCGCTTTGAATATCAATGTACAACTAGATCTACGAAGGGTGATGAAAAGTTAAAGTATAAGCTTTATTTGGTGCAATTTACCTGCAAAATTATTGGCAATTGTAAACCTCCTAGTGTAAAGTTGTAATATAATTTGTATTTTCCACGCGTTCCAATCTCATCGGATCCAATGATAATCACGCTTTCATAAGCGCCGGCATGCCGCAGAATTCTTTAGCTCTGATTTATTTTCTCATTACTTTGCCGACTAGTACGTCAGTGCAGGTAGTTCGGATTTCTTGATTTCGTTCATGTTTCGTTAGAAAGTTTGACAAGTGATGACTTGTCACTGATACGTAACATTCCTCCTAATGAAAACTGAGTCAGTGGAGGTGGTTCGGATTTCCTGATTTCATTCATGTTTTGTTACAAAGTTTGACAAGTGATGACTTGTCAATGACACGTAACACTCCTCCATATGAAAACTGAGTCACGTTTATTACGACTTGATGACATGAAGCGGAAAGCATAGGTGACGAAACCTGGAGCGCAAACAGATACTCCAGAAAAAGCTCTCACAAATCCTTAGAAAAGTTTTCTAAGGATTTATGAGAGACAACGGGAGGTACTTACAGTAAGCGTCTTTTCCGTCCTGTCATGGGACTCTACCCTGCGAGCAGAGGCCCTTCGATCTTCCTAGGTAAGCCCGACTTATCTAGGAAGATCGAAGGACCTCTGCTCGCAGGGTAATTGGACTCCCAGTCTTTCTTCAAACAATTTTCACAAAACATCCTGTCGTCGGTATAGACCTGCAGAAGACCATTGTCTTCCTCATAGACGCCTTGGGAAAAGCTGTCAAAATTTTTTCCGCATTTTGGACAAATTTGATCTTTAGTATTTCTCTCTTCTCCATACTTTAATTTT
The DNA here is from genome assembly GCF_977016875.1 of Pavona decussata. Classification (NCBI taxonomy): domain Eukaryota; kingdom Metazoa; phylum Cnidaria; class Anthozoa; order Scleractinia; family Agariciidae; genus Pavona; species Pavona decussata. The sequence goes on along the minus strand of NW_028145475.1, from coordinate 4,296,172 downwards.
AATTCTTTGAGCACATCTGTTATTTCTTTTGCGTCTATTTGCTGAAGGCTATGGAAGTCGTTTTCCGCTTCATGGTCCATCAAAGCAATGCTGTAGAATCAGCTTCTATTTGACTGCGGGTTACTTGCATGGGTAGATTTTACGTACGCCTTCTCCTTAGCTAGACACTACAGCAACCGGAATATCGAAAATGTTCACCAGACCAATTAAGACAACATAATCACCTCACTCGCCGTCCATGGACATCTGTCGAAGGTACGTCTCCCTCGCACCCACCATAATTCAAGAATTCTCTAAAGTGAATGCGTTCGGGATGGGAGTGGCTGGGTTAGTTCGGGGAAAGCTTACTACATCAATGCCGAATTGTGATGCTTTCTGAGGGGGCTTTCCCATTCGAGTAAGTTGGTCTGTTTCAGTTAACTATTTTTGAGTTGTACTGTTAAAACTTATTTCGTATTGCTAGGCCTATTTGAAAAATGGGGAGTTTCGTACAAGTCGTGCACATTTTTAGCGTTGCAATGGTTTAACTTTATAGGTAAATTGTTCTGTTGCACTGAGCTGCTACATTATAATTTTCAAAGTTGTGAAATTTACATGCAGATAGTTTACATATAACGACTGATAAGTAAATAAGAAAAAATGAAGTGTATAAAGTTTAAATCCACTGTCCAAATTTGAGTCCATTTCATTCTATATTTATGGTGAGGTGATGGGGGATCATTTACGGTCCAATTTGGGGATCATTTTCGGTTCGGGGATCATTTGCCGGCTTGAAACAAAACCCACCCAAGCTTTTAGTTGTTGTTACTTAAAATAAGCACTCTTTGATAAGTGACATTTTTGACTTGTTGCGTTCAACGTAGAAAGAACGCACTCCTAATACAGATTGGAGTCGAGATTGTGTGGGACAATCGATCGATCAACGAATGAATGGATCTTGGGACGCGTATCGGGCATCCCCCGCAGATTTTGCAGGGGCGGATGACCTCATCACCAACCTTGGCAAAGGAGAGAGAGCCTGGGATCGAGATCATAGAACGCACTCCCTAATCTTTGAATTCTGGAAAAGCATTGCCCGCGGCGGTAAAGGAGTAATACATTCTCTATCATTTCACTTTATTTCTAATTGTAAGGACCTTCAGATTTGATTACCAATACCAGATTGACTACGAGTACGACTTTTGCAGTTCGCTTGCTTTAAATGATCACCTGGTTTGAAATTTGGATACTCAATCTCGTACTGAATTCTGAAGGTCCCTAATTTTTCATTTGTACTGGTGGGTTGGTGCTCATCGTGATTACCAATGGGGGTAGAGAGGGGGCGCTTATTTGGGATAATGTAATCTTATAATGTAATCTTGGAAACATGCATGTCTGTAACCCTTTGCTGTAATTCAGCTGACTGTAATGTGGTTATTTAACAGTCTTTTATTACTTGGGCGGGGCCCAAGGTATAAAATAGGATTTCTTCTTAAGTCTCAAATGGCCAATAGGGGTATACTGCGCGTGCGCTGAGTGCGGGGCGATCGGCTGGGCTCGACTGGGCTAGTCTGTCGATGGGTCGGGAACGTGACAAAGTTTAAGAGCAATTCTCCAGGAAAGTGAAGCAAAGTTGGAAATGAAAAATTTTAACCCCCCTTCAATTTTTGTGTGGAGGTAGGTTACCTTAAGAGATAAACAAAAACAACCATATTTGGATCGGCAGATGTATCGTTGCCATGGTAACCGCACTAGATGACGTGGGCCTTAGGACCATGTTTTGAGCAAAAGTTCCATTCTCAAAAAGTAAAAGTAAACGACTCTGGTTCTCGGGTGCATGTGAACCAATTCAAATGAAATTCATACAGATGGTAGAGCCACTCTTTCAGTTTATAAAATTTGCCGTTAAAATAATTTGGGTTCTATAAACAAGAAGAAAATGCTCGTCTTAGTATGTTCCCTGTCAGCCATTTAGACAAGCAGGAAAACCAAGCACAACCATATTCGTAATTTCTTCGAAAGTACTCTTTCCACATAAACCAAATTAGCAGCAGAGATTACACAGATATTGAAGTTTCTAAATATCATAAAATCAATTTGGGGAAAACTTTATTCTGGCCATGGGCGTTGAAGACACCTGGGACAAATTGCAAAAAAAATGCAAAATTGGTAATTTTGAGGGCTCTGGTATTTGGCTCAAACAGGCTTTAGAGAGAGAAAATCAGCTTCAAAAGTATCTTTTATCACCTTGTCTGCTACCTACATTTAGTAAATAAGGTTTTGGCCAACAAATTTGATGAAATATAAATTGATACAAAACCTAAATTGAAGGTTTTGGGAATTTCTTCAGGATGCTTTCGTCGCGTGGTTCTCTCCAGTGTCTCTCCTTCGCACGCTCCGGTTTTTGGACGAAATCTAGTGCAGACTCTAATCTAACAGTTACTCCCATCGAATATCCAGTTTGCCGTGTTTCAGACCAGAGACGATGATACAAGTTGCCCGTATACACTTGACAAAGAAAAGTTGACAAGGTCCAAAACATGGTCGTAATCAGTAATACTTGCGATTTCTGCCGTCGAGCACCTAAATTCATCAATATAATACAACCAGGAAGTAAAGTAAATGTGTCGAGATCAATGTACAAAGCAAATGCATGCCTTTGAACAATCCAAAGTAACGTCTCTGGCTAAAATCGAGTCAGATATTGCGATAGTCGACAAGCCAAGAATGGTGAATAAACTGAGCGTATAAGCCGTAAGTCCGAGAAGCACGACTGCTGAGCGGATGTAACACAATGTAATGGGATGTAACACCGGATGTAAGTCTTGAATCGGGTTTTTTTTACAATGGCAACGGTGAAGAAAGCCAAAACAAAACAAAAAACAACGAAAAAAAACGACAACAGAAAAACCGAATGAAAACAAAAACAAGATTTACTATTCGTGACAAGAGAATGAAAAATTCGAACGTGAAACGTTACTTTTATTTTCCTGCACGGCAAAGAATAAAATCCATTTCGTCGCTGATTTCATCACGGTTTATACCAAGTCCGTAGGCTTGCAAGTGCCTGAAAATATCCCTTTGACATTCCTTGAGTTTTATATTGTTTCCACTGCACTCACAAACGTCCCTTTTGGGATTTGAAAAAGAACAACTTTCTATTGTCCCGACCAGGATATTTTCCTTCGCACAATGAATTATGCAAATTTCCCTTACAGTGTTTTTGATCGACGGCACAAATTTACTTCCGGTCTCCCATCCCCCCACCAACAACAAACAAATAAACAAACAGAGAGAATGCCAAAATTTGGGCAGGTATTAGGTACTGAATGTGAAAATTTATCGGCCTGGAGAAGACTTATTTATTTCTGGAGGAGAAGTGGGTCAAAAATTCCAACTTCATAACTTCTAATGTGTACGCTAATGCCCCAGATCAGCGACGTTTCTTACATGCCGGCCGTCCTTAACATCCAATAAGCAATGAATTAAAAAAAAAAAAAACAAACCCAGGAAGCATGGGCGGCTTATGTGGTTGCGTAAAACGATCAGTGTTCTCTTTATTCGCCTGACTGTAAAACAGTCATAAAAGCGGATCAAAAGTCGTCCTTTTATCCCTCTATCAATGATATATTGTACCAAAAATATCTAAAGAAGTAGATAGATAAAGAGAAACTTGGGACATTCTCAAACTACCCTCAGTTCAGCATAAAAAAAATCACAATCCCACCCAAAATCAGAATATTTTCTTACACTAAAAAAATCAGCATAAAAAATCCAAAAAAATAAAAAAAAAATCAAAAATCCGACCCCTTTTTTTCAAAAAAAGTGGTCCAAATCAAGTCTCCCTTGATTTTGCGTAAAAATTCTGGTAAAACCAAAATTCAAAAAAAAAATTCCAAAAAAATTCAAAGGGACTTTCCCTCAGCCTTCGCGGAGGCCGGTTAATGAGAAAAAATCAAAGGGACTTTCCCTCGGCTTAAACTTCCGGTTATTAATGAGAAAATGGTATAACAATGTTTTATTGACAACGGCTAACATTTATGACCGCTGTTTCTTTGTCATTACAAAATCCAAAAATATATGTCGGGAAACGCCGTTTCCCAAAATGCAAATTTTACTTATCTTATTAATATGCTTGTCGGGAAACGCCGTTTCCCAAAATGCAAATTTCACTAACATAATTAATATGCTTGTCGGGAAACGCCGTTTCCCAAAATGCAAATTTCACTAATCTTATTAATATTATTGTTTGATGTCGGGAAACGCCGTTTCCCAAAAGGTTGCATCTTCTTCATGCTTGACATAAAACGGATTGGAACTGCAAAACAAAGTCTTGAATATTCCTCAAAGAGTTTGTTCAGTCGCTTCGGGTCGTTTTATCAAAAGTTCTTCTCCGTTGTTTGCCGTTTCTTCAATCAATCCTTCGTAAGACATCGCCAAATGTTTCATGCCCATGAACTTGGTAAAGCTTCTTTTTTCTTTCTTCTTTCTTTGGAATGGATTGCTTCATAACATTTTGCTTGATCTTGCATTTTTACAGATTCGATTTCTCGGATATTTCTCCCCAAGATTGATAAAGCTTTGAAACGTCTTGAAGCATCTGATTCTTGTCCGGTCTGACAAGAATCGCTTGTGTGTATGATTCTTATTGGCTGAAAAAATTCATGTGACAGTTAGGTCATTTTCGAAAATAGCACCAAAGTCCAATGTCCATGGCAACCACCTTGATTTTGACAAACAGGAAGTTCTAAACGGGAAAGCCCCTGTTGCATAATCATTTCCTAGAAAGTGAATACATTTCACAGAATTGTTTTATCTTTTGAAACAAACAACGAAAAACCGCCCGCTCGCTTTTGAAATTCAACTCTCAATTCGCTACGTCGAGAAGGGATCCGAGTTTTTTTTGATATTTTTTTTAATCTCCTCTTTCAAGGCATCAACATCAACTGGCTTCGTCGGTTCGCTTTTGACTGTTGAATCCTTCCTTTGTTTATTTCGAAGACGCTCTTTCATCGAAAAATATTTTTCAATCTCTCGCAAAATCGAGTCAAACTCGCCATCAGAAATAAATCCATCCTTCAATGCTTTTGAAATAAGTCGATTAACGGACAAAAGCGACGATTCAGCGAGAGAAACCGTTTTCTCGTGTTTTATAACTTTCCTCTCGCAATTTTGACTTGCGGCCATTGAAGTCGATGAGATGAGCGTCGTCACCAATGCAGTCAAACTTAAAGGAACTCCGACAGCAATCCCGATTCCACTCAAGGAAGTTGCGACACTGCTTGATGCAAACAAGGTTGTCAAAAATACTGAAACGGATGTTATTTTCGAAGCGACTGATTTTGCTCTCTTGTACTTTTTGCTGACTTGTTTGTAATGAGAAATTTCTTCTTCGAGTTGTTTTTGACAATCACACATCTTTTTCAATCTGAATTCCGCGCCAACTTCGCTTCGCGTGCTCACTTCGTTCGCTTCGTTCGCTTCGAGAGAAGGATAAAGTTGAGGCGCACTTGGAATAATATTTTGTTCACTCATATTTTATTAAAAGATCTCAAATAATTTCAATATCAATTCTTAACGGAAGCCCATTAAAATCGATGACCTCACCATTTTCTTCTGTCAATGTGATTCGCAAAGAATTGATAACTTTTTTTCCACCCGCTATTTTCCGAAACGGATTATTAATTGAATATAATAAATGTCTTTCGTAAGGCAGTCCACCAATTTCAAAACAACCCAAAACAGTTGAAGGTTTTCCATTGTAAAAATTTTTGTTTTTATCCACGAGATCGCAGCTGATGAGCATGTTATTGAATGAAAACAAACGATTGATGATGGTATCTCCTTTTTTCAGAGTGTGCCGTTGGTCGTTCTGACTGAGGCCAAGAAGATAAGACAGTTCACGATCAAAAATAACTTTTTTGCCGGGATTTACAATCACAATTGAACCTCTTTCATCACCAAGAATTACTTTGATGTTTTCTTTTTCAAGAATATTCTTTATTTTTTTTCCTATTGCATCAAGATTGTAATATCCAGGATAAATTTTATTGACAGCACGAACGTCTTTATCATCAATCACGGTGATTTCTCCTCTCTTTTTCAAATTATGCCAAGAACTATAATAAGAGCAACTGGACAACCGGATAAATTCAAAATTTTTGATTGGTTCATCAAGCCAAATTGTTTCATCATTTGAATTTAATAAGAAAGTCAAAAGAACCATTTTATTTTCAAAACATAAAAAATGGAAAACTTGTTAAAATGGATAGATTCCCACCCAAAAGAAGCAAAAAGACTTTCCGAACAAGCAGAAGAAAAAGCATGGCGAAACTTCAAAGCCAAATTTCCCAACGCTGACCTCAGCAAATTCGTCGCACAAGTTGATATGACCGACAAAACACACGCAACAGCTCAAATAAATTTGGTTATTGTTCCCGGTCAACATTGGCAAATTGTTTCACCCAACCCCAAAGATTGGTCTGTTGAAATGAAGAAAGCTCTTGGATTTGGCGGCTTTCCTCTCGAACTTATTCTCAACTCTAATCCTTCAAATCCAGTTCCAGCTGTTCCATTTTCAGCCAAAATCCCTGAATCTTTTGGGGAAATCCTTAACCAACCAATCAAAATTTTTGTCAAACCCAACGAAAGCTTCACAACAAAATTCCGAGAAATTTTTACGAAAACAAAGATCACCCACAAAACAGCAAAAGAATCAAGAAAATGGCTGAATCAACCAAACATGGACCATTGGCCGCAACAACTCAACTTTGCCTTTTGGTGCGCAACAACAGCATCAGGCATTTCAAGAAATCTCGTCAATTCACTCCCACCTCAAATCAAATCCTTTCTTCTTTTTCACATTTATTTCACATCAAGAAGGATTCTCTTCGAAATGGGAGGAATTAAAAGTAAATCTGCTCTCCCAGGTTATCCCACATTCAGTCAAACTGAAAACAAATTCGACATTCCTTCATACAACAGAATCTGTGCAGAATTTCAAATTTCACCAAACGCAGATTTCAGATTCACTTTCGGTCAAAATTTTGGCTTGGGATATGTGAACATCTTTTATCCAGGAGAAGGAGACTTTGCACAAAAGCATTGGACTTATCCTCCAGCAACCCTTCAAAACCCCTTCAAGTCAAAGATTCTCCGATAAAGGCGGAACTGACGCAAAAGGAAACAGAATTGATTTCATCAGAAATGATCAAGGAGCTGACAAACAGTTTGAATTTTTCATGCCAAACGGACCTCTCAATGGACTTTCTCAAGCAGGAATGGCAAGACTCAATCAATCAATTGAAGCATTTGTTTATTGCATTCTTGGAACACAAGTCAGCCTCAGATCATCAATCCTGGGTGAATTTGGAGGTGCAAAGGAAGCTCAAAGAGAATTTCTCATCAAGATGGAATATGCAATCAGACAACCTGACTTGTCAAAAAGCGTCCAAAGATTTCAACTTGCGATTAAAGAGGAAAAAGTCAGGCTTGATCTTGCCATCTCGCCAGGAACATGGTTGATGCCTTCAAATCTTGTCATTAACACTCAAAGCACAGTTGGATACAACAACAATCTGAAAAAAGCAACTGGAAACATGAAACTCGGAGTCAACTCTGATGTAAATGTTGCCTTGAAAAATGTTGGAGTCAGGAATATGGATGGAGGATCTTCAAAAAACAACAGACCCACTTCACATCCTTCAAATCCAGTAGAGAAACAAAATGAAAGCCAAGAAAAAGAAGAATCAAATCAAGACTCCGGAGGAGTCGACGATTCGCGTCACGAAACTTTGAAATCTGGAGTCATCATTGCAGCATCACTCGGAGCATTTGCCATTTATCGGATTTTTCGCTGAGTTCAATCCAATGGATTTAACTCAATTTTTAACTCGCTATCGCGCGCTCGCTCCGCTCGCTTTCTTTTGAATCTTTTCAACCGTGAAAACTGCAACAGCAAGAATCAACAGCCAAGGAATCCTACAACTTGTCCTGCAGTTTTGAAGATGAAACTCATGATTGATCCAATCAATCCAGGAAGAAGTTGACCAAGCTTTTTTCCAAGATCTTTCAATCCATTTCCAACTCCTTTGGCAACAGCTTTGAGTCCTTTTGAGAGTGCATTCACAATCACACCAATTGTTGTGCCAACTGCAAGAAAAACAGCAGCAACTGTGAATCCATATCTCTTGAAAATGTTTTTGATTTTTTCTCGAAGAGGCATTTCTCTTTCTATTTCCTCAATTTGTGTTCCCAGCCTGGCAAGTTCCTCTTCATTTTCTGCAACTCTTGCCTCAACTTCTGCTCTCAGTTGGGAAGAAGTGTTTTCATCTTCTAGGATTACTTTGTCAGTTTCAATTTGTTTCTTCAGCTCAGCCTCTCTTTCATTCAGTTCATCAATGGTTTTTGTCGTGTTGAGCCTTTCTTCAAGAGTGTTTCTTTCTGTTTGTTTTTTTGCAAGATCAGATTTGAGTTTGTCAACCTTTGCTTGTTCTTTTTCTTTCGCTTTCACTTGTTTCTGAAAATCTACATTTTCTTTTTTTGCATTTTCAAGATCGTTTTGCAAATTCTTTTTCATTTGCTTCAGTCTTTGCAATTCTGTTTGATTTTCAAGACTCGAACCATGTTCTTTTTCCAGTGCATCAATTTTTGCTTGCGTTTTTTCGAGTTTGTTTCTATAATCTCTGATTTCTTGAGCATTTTTTTGAAGTTCTTTAGCATTCTTTTCTGCTTGTTTCAATTGTTTTTCTGCTTCTCTCAGTCTCTGCCGGTTTTCTCTTATTTCAGAATTATCTTTAGCGATCAAAGATTCAGCATCAGTTCCCAAAGCAGATAATATTTCTTTTGGCAATTATGGGTTTAATCTTTCTTTTCCTGTTGTTTGCTCTTTGGTCATTAATGGGTAGAATTTTCTCCCACTTTTTTTCATCCTGACTTCTATCTTATCTTTGAAAAACGAAGCTTCAAGTTTATCATCTTTTGCATTTGGGTATAATATACTGAGATCATCCCATGCATCTTTTGTGAGGGATTGCGAGTTTCCCCAAGTTTTTCGACCTTGAGTTTCACCTTCAATGAAAGATGTTTCTGCAGTTTTTGGTCTTGCTCCTTCTTTTCCATAATCTCTGTTCATTGTTGTCTTTGGAGTACTTTCACTGGGATTGTTTATTTCTTGATCAGAATCTTCATCATCATCATCATCTTTATCTTCATTTTTATTTTCTTCATCAGGATCAAGATCTTCTAAAGGAATGTATTCTGCCATTTTAAAAATAATATATTAAAATGGAAGTCAGTGAAAAAATCAATCCGAATTTTGAGAAAAAAACATCAAACGCTCTCAAGGCAGAAAGAACTGTTCACAGAGTCACATTCAATCCAAACAAAGCTTCCCCAGGTGAAACACTCAGGATTCCAGTTCCAAAGCTTCATGAGGGAACAGTCTTGGTTCCAGATTCACTCGCGTTGATTTTTGATTTGCTTGTGAGTGGCCATGCAAATAATTTTCTGGTAAACAATGTTTCAAGAGCATTGGTTTCCAGATTGAAAATCAAGTTTGCTGGAGAAATTCTCGTTGACACAGACGGTTGGGATCTTTTCAAGCTATGGGAAGATCTTTTTTTGACAAAACACGAACGAGAAAACATGTTGAGTGAGGGAATTCAATCTGAGGCTCTCTCAAAAATCAGATCCAATGCTGGAGACAAACCAACTTCTTCAGTCGTGAAGGAAAACAAGCTCAATGATATCTTCAAAAGCAAATACAGAATCAGACTTGATCACTAAATTTTGAAAGATCATGGAGTTTTTTATCCAAGAGCCTTGTCTGATGAACTGGTTTTTGAATTGACCCTTGCTCCTGCAAGCGGTGTTGTGAAGGGATCGGATGCAACAAAACTTGCATATGAATTGACAAACATTCAGCTTGAATATGAGGTGATTCAAAGCAAAAAGCTTTCAGATGAAGTCAATTGAAATCTTCTCAACGGAGATCATTTCATGTTTGAGCATGTCACTCATCACAAGACAATCACAATTGCAAAGGGAACAGACTCAATCATAAACGAATCAATCAATGTTCCGAGAAGATCAATGAAGGGAATCCTCCTCCTTTTCTTTGAACCTTACTCAGCTGGAGCAAGAGATTCAGAAAAAACATTCAATCCTGACATCACAGAGGTGAAAGTTGACGTGAATGGAGTTCCAAACAAGATTTTCAGTCAAGGCATGAAAACGAGAGACATGTTTGACGAAGTTTTCAGAAGATTTGGAAAGGAAAATTCTTCAATGAACGCAACTGAATTCTTTGCTGGAGACAAGTTTGCATTGTTCATCGATCTCAGGAGCATGAAAGACAATGATCTTCATGGAAGTGGAATGAGATTGGTGAACACAAAAGATGGTGTTTATTTGTCAATCAAAAGAACAGCAAGTGGTTCAGGAAATGTCAAATGTCACATCTTCATCTTGGCTGATGCACAATTCAGCATTTTGAACAAAGAGCTTGAGAGTGTGGCATATTAATTTCTTTTTGATCAATCAAAAAGAAATTTTTCGCTCCGCTCGCTTTCAAACCGGAGGCAATTCAGTTCCAGGAGGAACAATCATCAACTCCTCTCTGACAAATCCTCTTTTTGGACCATCTTTCAAATAATAAAGAACCGGTTCTTTTTCATTCACAATTGCCCTGTCAATTGAAAAAACTTTCAGAGACCAAGTCGGATCAGTTGCTCTTCTTTGACCTCCTTCAAGTTCACCAGGAGCAAAAAGAAACCTCACATTCACTGAAGAATCGAGTCTCTTTTCATTTTTTCCAACAGGTCTTGAATAATTTGGTTTCTTTGAATCAACCACCTTTTCTTTGATTGCGTCAATTGACCTCTTTCCTGTCAGTCGAGTTGTTTCATTGTTCAATGCTTTCACAACTTCTGGAAGCCTTTTCACCCATTCTGTGGATCTTTCACCAGATTTAAAGTTCATTTCTTGGGAATATTGAAAACTGAAAAGTCTTTCACCCAAAGTTCGATTGAATCTTTCGACAATTCCTTGATCACGGTGAACATTTGGATTTCCTCTTCTGATTCTTGTTTCATGTTTCGTCATTTCTCTTGTGACTTCACCCATGAATTCTCTTCCTGGATCAACTTGAAGAATTTTTGGCCATTTCAAAGGTCCTTTGTAAATTTTCTGAAAAGCCTTTGAAACTTCAGAGGAATCTTTTGAAGTGAGAGGTTCAGCAGCTTTGAATCTGCTTGCAACATCAACAACAGTCAAGGCATATTTGAAAATCTTTCTCCCTCTTGGAAGTTTGTCATGAGGAAGAAAGAGAAGATCAGCTTGATGAACTGCATTGGGAAATTCAACATCAAATGTTGGTCTTTGGATGTTTTTTGGAACAGGCAGATAGATTTGCCAGATTGCTTGTTTCATCAACCAAAGTTTCGCTTCATCTTCAGAAACATTTGCTTCTTGAGAAAGTTTTTTCACTGCTTGAAAGCCTTTCCAATATCCTTTTGGGGAATAATAAATTTTTGACAATTTTTTGTTTGACATTTTTAAAGGAAATGACTTGCTGCAAATCCAAAAGCCAAAGCTGATGTTCCAACAAAGATCAACTCTCCCTGTTTTTGAGATTCGCTTGGTTGGTAAAAGTCTGAAAATTGGGGTTCTTTGAGATGCTCAATTTTTTGTTGATGAACCTTGTTATAAAGCTTCAAAGCATAATCAGTGTTTGTGAAATTTTGTTTTGCTTCATCTTTGATTCTGTCATTTGTTTGAATCCAATCATTCAGTTTTGCTCGATTTTCTTCGTATTTTTCGAGTTCTTTTTGATATTTTTCAACTGCCAGGTTGTGTCTCTTTTTTTCCTCGAGTGAAGCTGATTCTGAATCTCCAGAAAGAAATTTTGCGAGATAAGATCCACCAACAAAGGCGGTTGCATTGATTATTGCTCCTCCAATCATGATTGCGATGCTTGCCATGTTAACTTGGCAATATTTTTTGTTTTTCAAGATAATCTTTTGTTGCTAATGAGGCAGCAATGATGACAGTGAATTTCACATAATTCATGAGATTTGAGGAAGGATCAGAAGTCATGGGTTCTTTGATTACTTTCTTTGCAAGCCATCCAAATCCTGCAGCCAATCCAGTGATTGTTGCAGCATCAGTCATTGTTTTCACGAGTTTATTGTCTGACATTTTATTTCAGAAAACAAATTAATCCATTTGTTTTAATTTTGGAGATTTTTTTGTTGCAGCTTGCTGCGTCCCACTTTGTGGGACTTCAATATTTTGCCTCTCAACCTCGACCATGGTGCTTTGCACCGACGCCTGCGGCGTCATGTGATCAATCAATTGTTTTTGTGCTTTTTCGCTTCGCTCACGCTCACGCTCACTCCGTTCGCTTCCCACTTTGCTTTTATTTTTGAAAAGATGTTTCAATTCTTTCCTCTTGTAATACAATCCAGCAAGTGAAACAGCAATACTGGCAACAGAAAGCACTTGAGTGAGTGAAAATGAACTGCTTTGTTCGCTTTCGTTTTTGGTTGATGGAGGGTTTTCTTTTTGTTCTACTCTTTTAGTGTCTGTTCTCGTGACTTCTTTTGCTTTTTTCTTTGCTTCTCTTGCTTTTTTGTTGTGTTCAGCAAGTTTTTTTCCAGCTGCAATTCTTCCTGGATTTTTTGGAACTGTTTGTTTTGTTGTTGTTGTGATTTGTTCAGGTTCTTTTTCAGGACTTGTTTGAGGTTCTTTGATTTTTTCAGAACTTGTTTGGGGTTCTTGAGTTTCCATTTTAAATGATTTTTCAATTTCTTGTCATTTAATTTAAAATGGAAGAATTAAACAAAGAAGAACTTGAAGTGCTTTTGGAATATTTCAAAAATGAATCAGAAGAAAACAGACAAAAACATCGGCAATATCTTGAAAAAGACAATCTTCAAGAAAATCATGAGTCAACATTTCATTTCTTTCGAAACCAAACGGGAGAAACAAAGACAAGACTCATGCAAGTCTTCAATGAAAGACTCAAACACGAGATGAGGTTGAAAAAGGATATCTTTAAGAATATTGAAAAACTTGTTAAAAATGAGAAAAAAACTCCTTTCTTTCACAAGTTTCTTGGTTATTCCGTTTCTCTTTTTCTTTTGTTAAAATCAATGCAAATAATAATGAAATAATTTTTTTTAATTTCTTTTTTATTTTTTTATTTAAAATATGACTATTGAACCTGAAAAATTCAAATTGATACCATCAAGTTACAAAGGCAACAATTTCGAAAAAATTCAATACGATGGCAAAGATCTTCTCCAAAAACTCAAGGGTGATTTGTCATCACAAAATATGGTCAAAGGCTGCAACTTTGTCTGAAACCTGCCGATTACGAGATTTTTGATCGGATCCATCGTTTGGCTGGCAAAGAAAATGTTACTTGTTTTGGTGGCATCGGCATTTCAATGAACAAAAATACTCCATTTTTTGATGAGTTCAACAAAAGAATGGATCAAAGCAAATGTTTCAATGAAAACAGAGAAATCAAGATGCGTGGTTGTGTTCTGGCGTGTTTTTCATCATTTTCAAAGAACGGTGTGCTTCTCAACCTTTATGCAAAGCAAGTCAAAGTAAATGAATTTTTGATTAATGATTTGACGAATGAAGAGATCGAGTCATTTTTTGATCTTGAAGATTAATTTCATTTGGTTTCCAAATGAAATCAGTTTTTTGGAAAAACTCAAATAAAAAACAATTTTTTTTCCAAAAATTCTTTTATCGTCTCAATTCCATACAAATAATCTTTTTCAATATAATCACCCAATGAATCTTTGATTATTTCAATTTCTACAATTTCAATCGATTCTTTTGCTGCAATATTTTTGTCGTATCCATCTTCATCTTCATCAAAATCTTGATAATCATCGTGAACTTCCTCAAATTTCAAAATTATTTCTTCAATTTTTTTTCCTTTAATTCTTTTTCTTGAACTTTTTTTTGAATTGATTTTTCGTTTTCTCTTATCCAATCAAGAATTTCAATTGACTCATTTAAAAATTCTCTGATTTCATCAGGATCTTGATAATTTTTTTCATAATTTGGTTCTAAAATTTCTTCAATTTCATAAAACAAATCATTAAATTAATGAATTAATAAAACTATAATATTTTTCGGAAATTTCATAAGTGTTATCAAGGATTTTTTCAATTTCAAGACAAAAATTTTCATAAACACTGAATTGATCGAAAATTTCTTGTTTTTTTGCATTTCTGATTTCCCAATGACACATGAGTTTTTTATGGAAAAAATTCTCGTTGAAATCATTTTTTGCAAGAACTCTGGCTGATAATGATTGAAGACTTTCCATTTTATTTAAAAATAAAAAAAAATTTTTTTTGGATTTTTTTTTTTGAATTCTTTTTCAAGTTATTTCTCAGGTTCTTATCAAGTTCTTCTTCAATTTCTTTCACAGGTTCTTTTCAAGTTCTTTTTCAAGTTCTTCTTCAATTTCTTTCACAGGTTCTTTCACAGGTTCTTCGCTTCTATTCGCTCCTTCTTCAAGTTTCAAACTGTTTGCTGCCAAAAGACTTGCACTCGCAGCAGCCATGTATTTTCCGTATTTCAAATAAAGACTTCCAGCAATCAAATTGAGTTCTCTGTTCACAATGAAATCATTTTTCAATCCACTCAAAAACTTTTCTTGGTCAAGAGGAAGAAAAAAACAAAGTGCTTTTGCACTGGCTTGCAAAAATGTTTCAACAATTGCCCCGCAAGTTTTTGAAGACAAAGAAGCTTCGTATCTTTTGAAATATTTTTCAACATCTTTCTTTGAAAGTCTTTTGATTTGATCTTGAGTGAGTTCAACTCCAATCATTTCCTTGCATTGGCCACTTGCTGCCAAAATGGCAAGATTTTCTCTGTGATCTGTTTCAATGGGTTGGGGTTCAGTTTGAAGAAGTGACATAACTTCTGCCATTGATTCTTGTTCTTGGATTTCCATTTTAAATCAAATGGAAATTTTTTTCAGTTCAAAGAAATTTCAAAAGGATGCCTGAGGGAAAAATCAAGATGAGAAAACTTGACTTCTTTCAACTCTTTGATTAATTTTTCCTTTTCATCTTTTGTCAAATCTCCTGCGAATTCTTCAAAGACTGTTTTCATGTCTTTTGCTGATGGGGTGAAAAAAAGAATTAAAGAAGCAATGTTTTCTCTGAAAGGTTTTGCTATGCTTGACATTTGTTGAGTGAGAACCCAAACGCTGATTCCTGAATGTCTTGCAGAAAAAGCAAGTTTCACAAGTTCATTTGTCCTTTTTTTCACATCTTTTGATGAAGCGCAATCATCGAGAATGATCAATGTGTTTGTTCCTTCAAAGGCAAAGGAGATTATTTTGAGCCAGTCATTGATTTGATGGTGTTCTGGAATGATAATGAAAAAATCTTTGTCATTCTCAGCAAAATTATCCCAGGTTTTGTTGTTGATGAATGTTGGACAAAGGAGAAAAATAAAATAAAATTTTTGATTGAATGTTTCTTTTAGAAGATTCACAATAAAAGTTGTTTTTCCTGAATTTGTTGGACCAACAATCAAAGCATTGAATGGAATGTTTTCTGGATTCATTTTGTTATTTTATAATGCCCATGTGCAAACGTGCGAATTCCATCCTCTCTGATGATTCTCTTGTCATCATTTGCAGAAAGAGCAATCTTGTTGACTGTTTCTGTGAAAATTTCGTGTTTATGTGATCTGATGATATTCATTGATCTCATTTGTTTTTTTCCTGAAATGAGGCAATCTTTGTAATCTTGATGTGTGATTGTTTTTTTGATGACTGATTTTTTGATTCCTTTGCACTTTTTTTCTTCCTTTCCTTCATGCATTTTCACAGAATAAAGTTTTGCCCTGAGTCCAACAAACTCTTCGATGATTTTTCCCCCAGCTTCGTCTTTCATCATTCCAATGACTTTTTTGTTTAATCCAGTTGGAATGTTTGATGGATGGTTTTTTTCAAAATTTGATGTGTCAAACTTTTCATGAACATCATTTGAAATGTCTTTGAAAAAGTCTTCTGTTTCGATCTCATAGCAAAGAGAATCAGTGTCAGTGAAAAGCAGTTTTGCTTTTTCTTGGTATTTCTGTTTGATGTAATTGAAGTGAAAGTCGAAGATGAGAGTTTTGGAAATGTCAAGAATTGCCATTCCACAATAAACTGGTTTGTCGAAAAAAGTTTCACTCTTTTCATGTGAATTGCAATAAGATTTTCATCAAATATTGTGCAACTTTCAAAGTTTGGTTTTGCAGCGAATCGCAATGCTGAAAATCTGTTGTTAACCAATTTGATGTCCACCCTTTTCCTGATGTTTTCCATGGTTTTTCCGAAAACAGAATTGTTCATGTTTCGAAATCATTCTTTCCGTTTGCTCTTAGTTTTGTGTTGAGTTCAATATAAGATTTCAACCAAGGTTCTTCTTTGAATTTGATGATTCTGTGAATCTTTTTCAGTTTGAGACCCATTTGGAGATATTGTTTGAGATTCCTGTGATGAATCACGTATTTTTCTTTGTTGTTGAGAGTTGGAATGAGTTTTTCAACATTGTTGACAATGATTCTTTCAGGAGCAAGTGGAAGGTCATTGTGCAAATCATGAAGTTTTTGTGGATAATTGAGGTCAACTTCAAGAATGCAACCCACGGAGTGGGCGGTGACGGAGTCACAAGGAAAATTTTGCCAGTTTTCAAATTCTTTTTCATCAACCCATGAAAATTCACCGACAGGAAGAGGTTCACACATTGCCCAGCCATAAAGGTTGTTTGCATCAAGATAAGGGATGAATGTTGAAGGTTTTTCTGGGTTGAAATCTTGTATTTGTTGTTTGCTTTTCCGAGTCTGTTTGAAATCATTGAAACACCACCTCTGGTACCTTTTTCAATCATTTGGAGCATGTCAATGTCTGTGAGAAGTTCAAGTTTTACTTTTGTTATTTTGAGAGCTGCATCCCATGCAAGACCTGGTGATGTGAAATACCATGCTGGATCAAGTTCATAGTTTTCAAGGCAAACGTTTCTGAATTCCTCGAAAACATCAGCAAGGAGAAGAGTGTCTGTTTTGAGATAAAGGTTGTGGTAATCTCCCATGTTTTTGCAGTTGAAAGTTTTCCAAACTTTTTGTGCATGTTCAAAGTCTTGTTGTGTGATGTTTTCATCATTTAGTTTTGAATAAAATTTTTCTTTTGGTGGAAGATTTGTTTCTTCAAATTTCTTGATGTTGTCCATGAAGTCATAAGGATAAACTCCTTTTTTTGAAAGAAGATCCAGTTTTTCACTGAGTTCTTCTTTTTCTTCTTCAGAAAGTTTTTCTTCTTTCAAAGTTTTTCCTCTTTCTTTCAATTTTTCTCTCAAAAGACTTTTTTTGTTTCAATCTTTTTGTCTCTTTCCAGATTCTTGACCAATGCATCAAGAGAAGATGCCATGAATTTGAAAGAATCAATGAATCTGATGTCATGTCGGATCAAATGTTCTTTTCCTTCTTTGTCAATCCAGCTTCCCACAACAATTTTTTTTGTGAATGAAATGTATTTTTCTTCGCTGTTTGGAATGCACCTGATGTCACCTTCAGTTTTTCCAAGATTTTTTACGAAAAGATGAGCATCATAATTTTGAAGATTGTGAAAAATCACTGGAGTGAACCATGGCTTTCTGTATCGGAGATTGCATGAGTTGTGAGCTGCTCCTCGGAATTTTCCAGTGAAGTGACAGTGATCTCTGACTTTTTTATCATCTTCTTCGAATTCTTCTTGGCAGATCCAACATTTTGTTGATTTATTGAAATCTTCCCAATCATTTTGTGTCATTACCAAGGGTTTTGGTGGAATATTTTGAATCCTTGTGATATCATCTTCAATCATTTCAACAAATATTTGAGAGATATCTTCTTCCTCATTTTTCATTCGATATTCCACAGTTTTTGAAAGCTTTTCGTTAAAAGAGCATTTGATTTGATAACAAAACCCACAAGGTTTGTGCTTTTGAGACTGGTTGGTGAAACATTTTTCTGGATTCGGTTGACATCCACTGATTTGTTCAACAAGAAACTCAAAATCAGCATAAATGACAAATGGCATTTTTTGTGAGCGGATGTGATTTTTGAATTCGATGAAAGTTTCCTCTTTTGGTATTAGAATGAATTCATTGCTTTGACAAATTTCTTTGTGTTTTTCGAGTTTTTCATTTGTTTGAAAAGCATTCAAGCATCTTAAACAAATATGAATTGATCCATTGTGTTTTGTGATTTGACTTGACAACAGCTTGCTCATGTCTTTGATGAGACAATAATGCTTTTTTTCTTCATCAGCAATCAAAAGAAGATTGATTTGGTGTTGCCTTTCTGGAGCTTTGAATATTTTAAGAGGATAAACAACTTCTTGAAATCCAAAGACATTGATTGAAATGTTTTGATTTGATTTTTCAAAATGTGTTATTTGTTTCACATCAATTGGAAATTTCAGGCCATTCCAATTGAGTCTTTTTGAATTTTTCCTGAGATTTTTGTCAATTCTTTCAGGATGTTTATCTGCAGGAAAAAGTGCCCTGGTGACGCACCATTTGAAACATTCATTATCATTATTTTTCATGTTGATAATTGCTTTTTTGTTTGCTAGAATTTTTGGCAATGGGATATATGATCTCCCTCTTAGGGGAATGTATTGTGTCATTAGAACGTCAAGTGACAGAACTCTTTCAAGAACCCAATTTGATCCTTTATTATTAAAATTTTGAAATCTTTCTTCGATTGTTTCAATCATAGAGTCAATGATTTCTGATTCATTTATCCCTTCCAAATTTTCAATTGTTTGAGAATTAAAATTTGGATACCCATCTATAATATTTCCGTTGGTCAAATCAGTTCTTGTCATATAACAATTGAGAACCCTTGTTTGTTGATTTTGTCTCATTATTCGCAAAACATCTGGTTTGACAAAATTGCAAAAATTCTCTTTCATCAAAATTTCCTTCTGTTTCAATTCTAAATTGCCTTGCAAAACCACTCAATGCGGATGCTGTTTCTGTGATTTTTGCTCTTATTCTATTTATTTCTTTCAATTTTGAGATTTTTTCCTCTTTTTCGATTTCTTCGGGTGTTGATATTTTGATTTTTGGAGGTGGTGGTTGCGTTGGCCTTCTCAATCCAAGCATTTCCTCGAGTTCTCTGATTTCTCTTTTTGTTTCTTCATTTGCCTCTTTTCTTCTTTGTCTTTCTTCTGGATTTTTTCTCACTGCTCTTGTTGGTTGGATAATTTGTGAATTTATTTCTGGAACTGGTTCATCGAAAATAGGTGTGAGATTTCGGACTCTTTCGCGTTCTCGTTCATGAGCTTGATTGATAACATTAATTAATTCTGCTTTTCTCAATCTACTGTAACTTCTGAGTCCAAGACTTTTTGCTTCAGCTTTTAATTCTGGAACTTTCAGTCTGTCCATTTTATATATATATTTTTAAAATTTTTTTTAAAATTTTTTTTGAATTTTTATTTTTTTTAATTTTTTTTTAAAAATATATAAAATGAAAAAAGAACAAATTGAATTAAAAATTTTTGTGACTGGAAAAGATCTTATTGACATTTCTTTCAATGGTTCATCATTGGATTATTTGAACCAAATAATTTCAAAAAGTGATGAAATCACAGTTTATCCAACTCATGCAAGTCTCTTGAAAATGGCAAATAAAAAAAAAATCAGAACAAAATGGCATACACAAACGATGAACTCAAAATAGCTTTTGGTTTTCCTTCAAAACAAAAAAAATTGAGAAAATTTGTTTTTGAGTCACCAAATAAAAGACTTGAATTCGACACAAGAAAACAAGCGTTGGAAAAACTGAAAATATCAGCAAGCCGAATTGCTGATGCTGTGAAAAATGGAAAAATTGAGATTGAGGATGTTAAATATGATTTCAAAAGAGAGTGATTTTCAGAGAAATTTTGTGAAAATCAAAATTTCAGCTAATTTGTTATCCCATAATTTTCCATGAATTTTTCCAAATATTCTTTAACTTTTTCAGGATTGTTATATTGTATTTCATCAAGTTCTTTCTCTTGTTGAACTGTCAGAATATCTTCGTAGTTTTTTCTTATCATTTCAATAACTTCTTGGTTTTCTCTGCAAATTTGAACCAATTCAAGCGATCTCTTTTTTCCCATTGGTTTTTCAGATTTTCTTGATTTTCTTTGCCTTTCTGAATTTTGCATTTTATTTGAAAATTTTTTTGGAATTTTTTTTTTGAATTTTGGTTTTACCAGAACTTTTACGCAAAATCAAGGGAGACTTGATTTTTTCAACCCCTTTTTTTGAAAAAAGTGGTCGGATTTTTGATTTTTTTGGATTTTTTATGCTGATTTTTTTAGTTTAAGAAAGTATTCTGATTTTGGGTGGGATTGTGATTTTTTTTATGCTGAACTGAGGGTAGTTTGAGAATGTCCCAAGTTTCTCTTTATCTATCTACTAAAGAAGAGACAATGCCATTGCGACGGTGTCGCTTTATCTGAAGCTACAAAAAAAAAAAAAAAAAAAAAGCGCGTATATCGCATTTTAAAGTACATCCGGTCAGCAGTTTTGCTCCTCGCATTTCCGGTCTACATACATTTGGTCGTAAACAGGTCGTAAACAACAATTTCTTCGCTTCTCAACCGTGCACCAGGGAATGTACGGCCAGATTTAGCCAAAGACTTTATTCAGAATCGTCGCAGACATGCGTTTGCTTAGCTGTGATCTTGATGCATCTATTTAACTTCCTGGATGGATTGTATTGACGAATTATTTCGATACTCGACACACGACTGTGTTTGACCTGTTCGACTGTTCTTTATTCGGGTTAATGCATCATCATCTTTGGTCTAAAAGTAGATGTTCGGCGAGGCTAGCCAGTTAGATTTGTCCTTTAAGCTAGAGTCTGTGCAAGATTTGGTCAAGAAAATGGAGCGAGCGAACTGAGGAGAGACTCATCCTATACGACAAAAGCATCCTAAAGAAATTCCCAAAAGTTGCAAGGTTGGCTTTGTTTCAATTTATATTTCA
Organism: Pavona decussata; assembly: GCF_977016875.1. Taxonomy (NCBI): domain Eukaryota; kingdom Metazoa; phylum Cnidaria; class Anthozoa; order Scleractinia; family Agariciidae; genus Pavona; species Pavona decussata. Next base: position 4,275,137 of record NW_028145475.1, on the reverse strand, counting down.
TCAAATTCGTTGGCCAAAACCTAATCAATCAAATGTAGATAACAGATAAGATGAATGAAAAAAACCCCTGAGGCTGATACTGACTATCTAAAGCCTGTTTGAGCCAAATACTGGAGCCCTCAACATTTCCAATTTTACAATTTTTTGCAACTTGCCTGGATGTCTTCAACACCCATGGCCAGGATATAATTTTCCCCAAATAGATTTTATGATATTTAGAAACTTCAATATCTATGTAAGCTCTGCTCGTAATTTGGGTGTTTGGAAAACAGTACTTTCGGAGAAATTACGAATATGATTGTGCTTGTTTTTCCTACTTGTCAAATTGGCTAACAGGCAACATAGTAATACGAACATTGTCTTCTTGATTATAAAACTCAAAATACTTTAACGGCAAATTTCATAAACTGGAAGAGTGCCTCTACCATCTGTATGAATTTAATTTGAATTGGTTCGCATGCACTCGAGAACCAGACTCGTTTATTTTTACTATTTGAGAGTGAATTTTTTTCCCTCTGTTTCAAAACATAGACCTCGGGCCGACGCGATCAAGTGTGGTTACCATGGCAACGACACACCTGCCGATCCAGATATGGCTATTTTTGTTCATCCCTCCAGATAACCTACCTCCACACAAAAAATAAGGGGGGTTAAAAATTTTCATTTCCAACTTTGCTTCACTTTCCTGGAGAATTGCTCTTAAGTTGTTGTTCTGTTAAATGGTATGGGTGTATAGTAATATTCATAAACTTTGCAGGTAATACTTTTTGACATGTAAGAAAGTGTTTACGAGTGGCGGTGTTAATTTTATGGGGAGTAAAGGATGATTTCAGTCGTTGCGAAAAGTGGTGCGTTAGGAACTTCTGGGTGTTGTGTGATTCAACCAAGTTATCAGTGGACGAAGTTAAAAATCTACGGTGTTGTCTAGTTGGACGACATGTTAAATGCGGCAATGTGTAGATAAAACAGTGGTAAGCAATGATTTGCGACTTTAAACCGTAAGGGGAATAATTAAATCCGTCTGTTTTAAGATGAGCACGTGACTATGTTTATTGCCGCTCGCAGGTTCGCTGTTTTCAGTTTCTCACGAAAAATTAGTAGCTTTGCGTTAGCATCAAAGGTGATAATTATTTCGCACTATTCTCCTTCATGTATTCATTTTTTTAAGAAAACAAAACGCGAATCTCGAGTTTGCCCCTAACAACAGTGAGTGAGCACGTAGCAGTCAAACATGCAATGAACGGGACGCTTTTGCTTGTTTTGGTGAATAGTTAACAATTTAACCATGAGCGCGCGTTGGATATGAGTTGGCTATAACTAATCTCATATCCAACAAGCGCGAATGGAATAATTATTTTATTAAATTCTCCGCGTTTGGATATTGCTGTTGAAGTTTACTGAATTTTGTTTGAAGTAAAAATTTCAACGACCGAATGTTGAGGCAACCTCCGACCAAAGCGCGCGAAAAGTAATGATCACATGACACGCGCAGCTCTTTGCAAACGGAGTTGAATGTAAAATCGAAAGCCAAGAAGATCGAACAAAGTCGAACAACTCAAATTCAAGAAACGCGTTTAAATGTACGAGTTACAACCTTTCTGAGACAAGCATTCAAGTGCTTTTGAAGTTACAGCTCATCGAGAAGCGTATTAGTTGTGCACATTTGAGCAAATGTTTTGCTGTGTGGTGCCGAGCGATGGAAGGGATCAAGGGCGGCTTTTTTATGCTGAACTAAATTCCTCGCAGACGTTTTAAAACACTTCAGGCAAGTCCAAGTGTACGAGGTAAAACCTCACTGAGACAAGCATTCAGTAAAACTTTTTAAACTTCCAAGCTTATCGAGAAGCGTAAGAGCTGTGCAAATGATTTGTGCAAATGTTTTACTGAGTGGTGCTGAGCGACGGAAACGAACATTATGGCCGCCGCTCGTACGGATTTCATAGATGAACTTTTCCTGAAGTCCTCGTTAATGCGTAAAAACATAAAGGCAGACATAAAGCTCTTCCTGAGAAATTTCTTCGATCGATTTTAACCTCTTACCGCCAGGATAAGCAAGCCATCCTAAAATTTTTGAAGGTAACCGGTTGTTATTGTTGTTATTGTTCTGTGATCTAAATCGTAAAATCTTGCATTTTTAAAGATTTTAAAGGAAACTTCAGAGATACGTACCATTAAATAGTGTCGTATCGCACTTTGTGGCTTTTATTGTTGTTATATTGAGATGGCATTGTTTGGTATTTCTTTCTTTTCTTTTTTTTTTTTCCTCCATTTTTCCGAAGAAACTTTCGCTTCCCGCCGAAAAAAAATTAGCTTAGTGACACTTGTAGCCTCCCACGCAGTCGTTTGTAGGGGACTCGTATTACCTCCTCCCCACAAATGCCTGCTTACCCAAGCGCCAAATTCCTTTCCCATTGTTTTACTCCCCACGCACCCTAGCCAATCACCATCGAGGCATTGTTTAATGACATCAAATCAAATTGCTGGCTACAATGGTCGCTTCCGTTTCCCGCGAGCTTTGTACAGTGTCTACAGTCTCTGTTACAGTCTTGAGAGATGCGGGAGTTAAGTTGGAATATATATATTTTTTCACTTCTGGAATGGCTGGTCATGGCTGAAACACCAAAACAAATATCGAATGTGAATACAAGCGCTTCTTGTGCGACGTTTTGACACTGCTGGGAGAGTCAAAATCTTCGGGAAAATGTAATCGATCTTCGGTCCCCGCCTTATCGCCTCTTACGGGTGCGGAAACTCTGGAGCAGATTTGTTTGTTTGTACGGTGCTACGACAGAGTAACTCGATTCGAAAAAGCAAAGAAGAATGTAGAAGGTATCAAGGGGAGATCTGCAGTATTTATCAGTTCATTAAAGACTATTGAACGGAAGGTTAAACGACAAAGAGCCGACCAACTTGTGGTCCTTGTGGAAAATGTCGCACATGCCCCCGAACAAATTGCAACAACAAAGCGAGTTTCAACTGCAAAATCTTTAAAGTTTACCGACGTATCGGGTAATATTTCGGTTTCCTCCACACCGACAAGGTCGACAAGATTGAAGGCAAAGCTTGATAAATATTAAAGCGACTTTGCGTAACCAGTCGGCAAATTGACGAAAATATCGCTATTTCCCGTCACGAATTTTTTTATTGCAGTCAGTTGATAGGCATTTACACGAGAAATTTTGAACGTAGGGCGCACGGTGTTAAAAGCTCACGTAAGCTCGGTCAAGTTCTGTCTCCGTTGTGTTTTTTTTCACTGTTCCCGCGAGAGGCGTTCTGAGGTCAAGGTCAACCTTCCAGATTTTAGAAGGTTCACTGTGATTGGCTTAGCGGCGGAAAGGAATGTGGCGCTTGGGTAAGCAGGCGTTTGTGGGGAGGAGGAAATACGATTCCCCTAAAAAACGACTGCGTGGAAGGCTATGACACTTGGGGCAATCGTTTCCCATATAAGGTCAAACTACGGTATATGAGCTGATAACCGAGATTTAGTGAACCAATCAGAACGCTAGAAATGCATTATCCGAGGCTGAGAATTTAATACACCTTTTGCTGTTCATTTACGCAAAATATACATTTATTTACGCGAACAGTTGAAACTATACGGCAAATATACGTTCATTAGCACTTCCATGAACTTCATTAACGCGAACGAACTTTCAATAACGCTACTTGCATATGTATTAACATTCAATAGCATCAACGGATGAACAATTGCACCTTTGGACAATCATTAACACCAACAGAAAATCAATTGCACAGTATGACAATCAACTGCGTATTAAAGAAAATCAAGGCATAAAGAAACAGAATCTTACTTGAACAGCGACAAAGAATTATTCAAGCCTTCGAAGATGTTAAAGAAGATTATTTGACGGTTGCCGCTACTATCGAACCATTTTGAAATTTCTTTTTCCATAGTTGATTGTTATTACTACACACATGTTTGTCAGTTGATGTTAATGATTGACCATTTCGAATAAACGATTGTATGAAGGTGCAATTGATTGTGTGTCTCTATGCAAATTGCATTATTGTTTGTCTCTAATACGCAGTTGATTGTCATACTGTGCAATTGATTTTCTATTGGTGTTAATGATTGTCCAAAGGTGCAATTGTTCATCCGTTGATGCTATTGAATATTAATACATATGCAAGTAGCGTTATTGAAAGTTCATTCGCGTTAATGAAGTTCATCGAAGTGCTAATGAACATATATTTGCGGTATAGTTTCAACTATTGACGTAAATGAATGTATATTTTGCGTAAATGAACAGCAAAAGGTGTAATTAGTTATATTGCAGTTTTTTTTATAATATATCGCAGTGAGGAAAACCTATAACACAAGCGTTAAAGTTAGTTGAAAAAAGGAATTAATTTGTGTGACAAAATACGATCGAAGCGTGATTTCGGGAGTGATAGAGATCAAGACAACGTTTGTTTACCTTGCGGTTTGAGCGGCGTCTAATTGGTGGCTAAATGATGATGTTTTGACACGCAAGCGAGTCGATATAATTGCGTTGCTGTTTTGTTTAGAGTGCGCGACTGAGTTAAAGTGTCAAGAAATTTCGTCTAGTATGCTCATTCCACACACATCTACACACGCCGTTCGCGGTAGTCCTACACTAAAAGATGTTGAATGATTTCGGAACGGGTCGGTGTGCGAACTCAAAGAAAAAACAAGAGACATTCAATGATACCAAGTGGACTAATGAACAGATTGTCAACATAGCAAAATGGAAAGCAGTTGCTCCACTTTCAGGTACCTCTTGTGGTAAATGCAGTGATTTTCCTGATCGTTTTCTTGATTTTGTACGGAAAAGTAAGTTTCCAAATACTCGTTTTTTATATATAATCGTGTAATTTGGCACATTCCACATGTGAGACGTTCGCGATTGTGCATTATCAGCAAAATCTGTTGTAATTGTGTTTGATGATCATAATGATGTGACAGAGAAAACTGTGAAGGTAACTATACCTAGTCTACCAAAGGAAAATGGTGTTCCAGTGAAAGTAAGCGTAATTGAATTGAGATCTCGTCAAGCGAAGTTATTTTTAGCAAAATATATTCACGGGTGTGTGTTTCGACGCGATCGTGCGCTCAGTAGAATACCAGTGAAAAAGCTGAAACGTCTGTCACAGA
>NW_028145475.1:4145000-4262500 GCF_977016875.1 Pavona decussata | reverse complement strand
AGGCGTACAAATTGGGGTAAAAGTGACCGCTTAAAACGAGCTTAAAAGAGCATGGACACTTTCGCTGGTTCTCAGGATTCTTCGATTTAAACTCTTCCGATAAAAGAAGGAATTCTTCTTCGTTAATGGTATTGTGCTCAAGACTTAAAAGAAGCAACTCTCGTATTTCTTAAAATGACGCCATTAACAACTTTTAGAGCTTCGAGGTCGTGAGCTTGCTAAAACATTTGTTATTTGTTTTTCGCGCCGTTCGGCGTCGCAAACTTCCCTTTCGTAAACGGTCGATACCATTTCTCAGAACGGTCGTTGCCATTTGAAACGGTCGATGCCATTTCTCATGACGGTCGATGCCATCGTAAAGGTCGACGCCAAGAAGGAACCGATATTTCCGACTCTCTCCGACGACATGCGTGACAATCAGAGCAATGCGTGACTAGCTTTCTTACAAACCATCGCGATTTTTATCAAATCAAAATGGCGGACAAACCCGACAATTTTCTCAAAGATCTAATATCTTCAACTATAAAAGAAGTCGAATCGAAAAGTAAATCTTTTGAATCGACCGAAATTACAAAGGAGAGTTTTCTGGCTTCGCTGCCAGATGATTCATTTTACTACCTGAAGGCAATTTCAGGAAATGGAGGAAAGTTCAAAGTGCACTTTTTGACCGAAGATATAACGAAAGAAAACCTGGAGCAGTGGATATCCGAATATGAAGTGATAAACAGCATCTCAGTGAAGTTAAAGACAAAGAAGGCACCAACAAGCGGCTATGTGTTGCAAAACTACTATAGATGCCAACACAACACTCGCAACTGGAGTCCAAGTAAAGATCCACAGCAGGAATTGTACTTGAACCCATCTGCCAGAGTAAAGAACACCAATTGCCCCTTTCAGATGATAGTCAAAATAGACAGCAAGGGATGTTGTTCTGTGGACATAGAGTGGGAACACAACCATTCACTTGAAACTCTGGAGGCCTCTAATTTCCGTGACCTTTCTCCTGAGTGCACAGAAAGGGTTTTGAAGTTGTTTGAAAGTGAGCATACACCAGCAACCGCAAGGCAACAGTACTTGACAGAACTCAAAAAATCATGTCAGGATGAATTGGAATTTCACAGGAAAAAGGCCTATCGGGCAGTTATGCCGAGAAAAAGGGACTTTAGTTACCTCTACACGCAATTTGGTAAGGATAGGAATGGTGGACAGGGCGTTATGATGTTTGAAAGTCTTTCCGAAAGGTTTCAACAATACAAGAAAGACAACCCTGAAGCTACTACTTGTTACCAGATGTATGAAGGTGATGATACGCCTCTTATAATTGCTATTGTAACGCCTCTCATGAACCGTGTACACAAGGAAGTGCAGCAGTCTGGTGAGATGGTTTTTGTTGATGCTACTTCTGATACAGAAGAGCACAATCTACCAGAAACTATCAGAAACTGTAAAGACTACAGAACCTTTTTAAGACTCTCAAGGAATTTTTTAAGAAACAGAGTACAAAGCCATTAGTTAGTTTTACTGTAATTGGTTTCCTTTAATCCTGTTTTTGCTATATAATTTGTAAATAACTTAATTGCAATTATTGTAATTTAACAGGGAAGAGCCACCCAGTGGATCTGTTAATAAACCATTATTATTATTATTATTATTATTATTATTATTATTATTATTATTATTACAATCTTAAAGTGTTTTTAATGTGCACAAACAATGTATCTGGAGCACTTCCACTTGGCATCTTGATCACCAGTGATGAGCAGGAGCGTATACTTAAACAGGGCTTTGAAATGCTTCGGTCCTGTTTACCAGAGTATGCATTCAATGGTCGTGGTCGGGAACAAGGCCCCAAGTCATCCTAACAGACAACTGTAAAGAGGAAAGAAATGCTCGGAAGTCTGTTTGGCCAACATCTGTTTTACTTCTTTGCATCTTCCACATGCTCCAACAACTCTGGAGATTCATTTGGCTTCACGAGAGCAAGAACAGTATCAGCCAGGCAAATAGACCCTATTTTCTCACCCTTTTCAAGAGGTCCTTATATGCCGAGACAAAACAAGATTTTGAGAACTGCTTCAGTGAACTTTTGAATGATGGCCGTTGCAAGAAATACCCAAATCTAGTCAGCTATTTGCAAAATCTATACAATGACAAAGAATCGCTTTAGAGCTGAACTGCCTGTTAGAGGAAACCACACCAACAATTTTGCCGAGGCTCAGTTTTTGGTTCTTAAGGATGTAATTCTGCAGCGCACCAAAGAGTACAATGTTGTTGGGCTTCTAGACAAGCTGACTATTAATCTAGAAGATCACTACAAGAATAAGCTCCTTAGTATTGCTGATGGGAGTTTTGATGGCGTGTGCAGACATCGATTCTTTGAGAAAGGGAAAGACGGAAGTACAGGGTTTAAAGTCCCAGATAAAAAAAGATCTTGATGCCTACATCTCAACTGTAGAAAACTTTGGCAATAATGTATTCAAAGTTGGAAGCTCTTCAGATAGCAGTCACAGGTCAGTAGTGTTTTTTCTTCGCCGTCACAATAGCATAACGCTATGGTGGTACAAGAGGGCATGTGTGGGTGGGCATTATTTTCCTATCTTTCCCACATTGTCTGATTCAAATTATCTTAATAGGGGAAGGAGGGGGGGGGGGGGCAGTGTTTCTAGGCTCCTCCCCTTTGGAGCAAAAATACATAAAACATGGGGACATAACATGCATAACATATGAGATAATTCCTGCAGTTCATCCATATGGTGCATTTCAAGGATGTTGATTTAGCATAAGGAAGACCAAAACATGAGTAACATATTGTCCAGGGGGTGAGGTACCTTTAGTAATTTCCCTTCTTGGCAGGGTTATTGAGTTTTTTATACCAGAGTAAGAGCAAGCCCTTACTCTGCTGTTAGGAATATTTCCATTAATATCTTAGTGGATCAACCAGTTGAAGGTCTAGAATGTATCTATTACAGATTGAAAAACAAAAATTCCAGTTGTATTGAGATATTTATGAAGTGTCTCATTGGTTCGTTGTCAGTTATACAGTGGACGTGACTCTTGGGATATGTAGCTGCACGGTTGGTAAAGACGGGAGCCCATGCAAACACCAGTATGTCCTGTGGGTGGCAAATATAGCAGACTGCATAAACTTCATTCCAGTCAGTAATCCACATGAGAGGAAGAAATTGGCCTGGCTAGCAATAGGAAAGACACTTCCTGTTGCTTGTTATAAGCCAATACGCTCTAGTGATGCTGGACAAACATCACAAACTGATGGTTCTAATGGTTTTGTAGCAGAGGCATCCACTAGTATGGAAACAGCACAACAAGGGCCAAACTGCTGCACTGCTGAACCAATACAGAGCAATGATGATGATGAGGATGGTTCCATTGTAAATGCTGAACAATTGTTGAGAAACTCTTGTGAACAAATAATTCAAAAGCTCCAAAGCTCAAGAGACCTTAATTTGGTTAGAGGTGTAATCAGGTTCGCAAAAAGGGTAACATCCTCAACTGCTGCTAGATCTATGCATTCTAATTTGGCAAGCGCTCTTTTTACTTTTGGGTCCAGTGAGGTGAAAAAAACCGGAAATGGAAAAAAGATCCAAGTCCAGCCCAACAGAAAACGAAAGTGTGGTAGTGGAAGCCGTCAGGTTGTATCAAAAGGGCGACCACTACAACTTCAAGAACCCACCTCCAAGAGGAAGCGCAGCCATGACTTGGCTAAAGCAGTACAAACAAACACTAAAAGTAGTAAGAAGTCTGGGTCCCATACCATGAAATCTAAGACAAAGCACATGCAAAGGAAAAAATAGGAAAACAGAGAAATCTTAGTGAATAAACAATGGAATGTTCGCATAATGTTTAACATAGAGGGAAATTCACTTAAGGCAAATTGCCTAGATTAAAAACCTCTCTCCTTGGATCTGCCCCTGAACAACAAGGTTATTAAAAAGATTGAGGTTTTGACATTGTAAATAAGTTTTAATTCATTTTTCCTGTTAAAGTCTAACACAACATTTGTAATGATTTAAAATTTGGTCATTTAAACAGTAACATGATGTACATGTGCTGCAATGACCACATTTAATTTCAAAAATCGATAATAATAATAATAATTTAAAAACAAAAACAATTATGTATTATAGATTGATCCAATAGTCCTTTCAAATCATCTCCAATTAAAATCACTAAATGCAGGATAGGTTAACTAAACATGTGACTTTTGGTGTCTTATAAGATTTCGTTTCTCAGCAAAAGTCTTTTGACAATGATCACACTTGTAGCTGCCTTTATGTTTCTTGTCTTTATGCCTTTTTAGCTTTTGCTCATGGTCAAACGATTCATTGCATTCCTCGCAAATGCACTCATGACAACCTTTCTGTTGGTATTTAAAGTCCTTCTCCCTTGTGAACTGGGTGCTGCAGGTTGGACATTTTTTTATCTCTGCTATTCCCATATCAAGGTCTTCCCTCAATCTCTGTGCTTTATCTTTCCAGTCCTATGATGATCATAGCATGATATTTTAAAAGGGGTAAATATATTAGGGAACAATCGTGTATTTATGATCCCCCTATTTTTATATAAACTAGATTGCAAAGACAGTTTTTTTTCACCCTCTATCATAATTTTTTGAGGATAATACCCCCTTGCACCCACTCCCCCCCCCCCCCCTTCCCCCCTTTCCTCAAAACCTGGATCCGCCACATGTAAGTTACTTCTAATTAAAATTTAGGGTAAATTAATTGGTACATTATAATGGGCCATGCTATCCCCTAGGTATATTTTAGAGTTCTTTCTGGAAAAATAACAAGTCTGAACATTATATTACAAAATTGACATTCAGCTTGAGGTCCCAGCTTGATTCAAGATCAACATTCATAACCTAAAATACTTTTAATTGGAAAGTTTGACGAGAACATTTACACTCTCGGTCCTTACAAAGTTAGCCATGTAAACCACATAGCAGTCCGCTGAAATGGGGCAGGGTTAATACACAAACACTCGCAATGTTAGAAGTTTATAACTAACCTTTCGTCTGTCTGTCGGCAATTTCTTCCACATATTGCCAACCACTTTGGAAACCTGCCCGATTCCTGCCCCCTTTCCAAGTTGTTCCTTGACATCTGGCTGTGGAATGATACAAAGAACGAGGAAACTATATCAGCTCATATCGAATGTAATTTCAAGGCCTACAAGAATAACGAATATAAATGCAACACTTATAGATAACATATTTGTTAATGACACAAACGAAAATTTTACATGCAGTTTATTTTTCACTAATATTTCTGATGACTTAATCTTAATCACTTGTTATCGGATGTAAAGGATGAACAAGCACTTTATCCAGGCTGAAAATGATTGAATATTTCGGGAAATACAAAACAAACTCACTGCAACTGACTGCATAAAGGAGTTCCACCCCGTTGGCTTCTTAATTGATTTTTGTTTTGTTTCTGCACAAGAAGAATGGGTTGGTTCTGGTTCAGCTGGCTCAACTCTCGCGCACGTGGATTGCTCCGCCATCTTGTAAACAACACTGCCCGGAAGAGACGTCCGAGCGTGCCAACCGCGTACGAGCTATTCACGAGGGCTGTCGTCTGCTCGGCTAGTTTTCGAAATGGCATCAACCGTTTTCAATGGCAACGACCGTTGTGAGAAATGGCATCGACCGTTTCAAATGGCAACGACCGTTGTGAGAAATGGCATCGACCGTTTCAAATGGCAACGACCGTTTACGAAAGGGAAATTCGCTTCGGCGTCCTCAACCCAGCTTGCTTAAACATTTGTTTTTCCCACCGTGAACGGCGTCTTCGGCCCAGGTTCTATTCGGTGACGCTCGTAGTCGTCCACGGACTCATCGAGACTGCTTAAGGTCCCTAATAGCACTGTGTCTTCATACGGAAAGTCATCTTGGTGCTTTTTAAACAGTAAATGATGCAGTTTCGATTGTGGGGTGATCAAAGTTACTAACTGTTTCGCTTGGTGCAAAATCCTTTGGAAGTTTGACAAAAACAAAATGAAATAAATACATCAACTTTTATGTTTATGGGAGTGTGGGAGCCGTTAGTCTATAGAGTTAGTAGCAAATCGAGAGAAGGTACGGAAGAAGGAAGAAAAGGGACCCAAAACGACATGGAGGGAGAAAAACACTAGAGTCCAATAGTTCAAAGTACCATTATTAACAAGCTAACTCAGAGTTAGTGTGAACTTTGATTCTTTTTTAATTATCCATCAAAAAATTTTTCTAAAAGATTTGTGTCTATCAGTTTTGACTTTATAGACGTTTCTGGAATTGAGCTTAAAATTAGCTTTTAAAAACATTCTTAGTGAACATAACAGTTTACACGGGATTTGTGAAGGCTATTGTTAGGTCATAACTGGTAACACGGCAACATTAAAAGAACTTTATGTGAAGGTAATTGGTGAAAGTGGAGAAGATAAAATGAAAAAATTTGACTCGACAACACTTCAAAATTTAAAAACATTCTGGCGATCTATCAACAGTTTTTAAATGTTGAGCGAACGTTGATGCAAATATGAAAACTGTTTCATCGGGATTTTATTGGGTTGAAGTAATGAGATCTAATCCTGGTGTAACCCAGTTTCTAAGCCTCAAAAAAGGGGTACAGAGACTAGGAAAATCACTATCTACTTTGGTAGTTCGAGGCCAGCGCGCATCAAACTGCGCTAACCTTACTGGCGCAAGCAATGAATACATATGCGTTATTGACCAAGCGTGAGGTCAAGATGGCTGGATATTGGCCAAGTTCTTTTTTCGAGGTTCATAAAAACGCAAAAAAAAGAACGAGGCCAATATCCAGCCATCTTGACCGAACAACCTTGGTCAATAAAGGATTTATTATATGGCTTTACCTTCAAGTTAAAACTACAACAACAAAACAAAACAGGACATGAAACTTCTCTACTCGAAAAGAAATTCGTCATAGTCGGCCGGTGCAAGATTTATTTTCAGTACATTTTTGGATTAGCATGTAATCGTGGAAAACAAGGAATCCTAAATTATCTCAGGGCTCTAACTGTATAATGTCTTAAAGGGAGTATACAATTATTGAGAACGAAAAATTTAGATTTTCGCAAGAGCGGGAAGATTTGAATAGAATCCGGCAAACTCGCGCATTTTCAGCTGATCGCACGGTGGCGTAAATAATAAACATTTTTACACAGTTTTCGGCTTCCAATCATTAATTCTTGAATGAAACAATAGATTTTGAGATTATATGAAAAAAACAAGCCGAAAAAAAGAGCGGGTAAATCAGAAAACTGGGCGAAACTTTGATAAGATTTTGTTGCTTACAACAAGCAAGACGCGGCTAAATTAAAAACGTGAGTTTCTTCGGCGAACTTGACAAAAAAAATTTTTCTGAACTGCTCTAAACGCTTAACGCATCTTCCACTACGCTATGATTTAAATACAGTCATTGCAAACCTAGAGAATTTATCAATTTGGCACTCGACTTGAGACAATTGTTTTTACAAAATCAACTCTATCTAAAATACTACACGCAGAGCAACTCACCGGTTCAACTCACATTCATTGTAGCTGAAACAACATTTTCACTACACCAGGACGATTCCATTCTCTTTCCTTTCGTTTAGGTGAATGTTGAGAGTTTACCGAACTTTTTAGTGAGCGTTTTCCCCCAAAACGACGAGAAAATCGAAGAAAAGATTTCATTGTTGTTGAGATTAAACTTTCGATGCCAAGCGAACGGGCAACGGGTAATCTGATTGATAAAACTATCCTTGCTAATGGAATAGTTTGAATCACGACGATCGCGTTACGTTGTTTCCCTTGTGTTACGTTACTCAGGGTTTCAAGGGAAATTGCGGGAATTCCATTGCGATAACGTAAGCTTCTCAATGACCTCTTTTCAGTCTCGCGTCGTGGTCTAAGACTGTCAAAGAAAGCACGATTCCTTCGCCAGGAATTTACCAATTTCCACCGTTTTAAATGTTGGTTGCTTCTTAGAAGTTATTCTTTCGATTTGCCGCTTCAAAATGGTGAAATTTCCGTTTGAAAACGGCACACTTGAGTCCAGAACATGTTAACAATATGGTGCCAAATTTAATCTGTTTTTAACAAGATGCCTGCTATACTGGCATTACGCATTATTGCAAACCTAGAGAATTTATCAATTTGGCACTCGACTTGAGACAATTGTTTTTACAAAATCAACTCTATCTAAAATACTACACGCAGAGCAACTCACCGGTTCAACTCACATTCATTGTAGCTGAAACAACATTTTCACTACACCAGGACGATTCCATTCTCTTTCCTTTCGTTTAGGTGAATGTTGAGAGTTTACCGAACTTTTTAGTGAGCGTTTTCCCCCAAAACGACGAGAAAATCGAAGAAAAGATTTCATTGTTGTTGAGATTAAACTTTCGATGCCAAGCGAACGGGCAACGGGTAATCCCGAGCGGGCAAGATAGCTCCATCTTGCCCGCTCGGGTAGCCAATCACAGCGCAGGATTTGACTCATCTTGCCCGCTCGCGGAGCCAGCCATATAATAACAAGATGCCCTTCTAATGGCATTTCACGGAATGCTTAATGTAGCCCCAATTATTCCCCATTGTATGTTTCGCAGATATTTAAAAAATATCCTCCCTTGGCCATTGAAATAATTGTCTGAATGGTTTTATTCAGATATATTGCGTGATACGTATCGTTGTGTTACTAGGAATCATACCAGAAATAACTATGCAATAACGTCATGACCCCGCTGAACTGGTCTGGCCTAATCCCTCGCGTTGATCATTCGATCTGTTTTTTGAAGAGGATTTTCTTTGCTGTGAACTCTCCCAATTTCCGCCGTTTCAACTGTCGAGTACTACCTAGAAGTTATCATTTCGATTTACTGCTTGAAAAAGGTTGGTTTTCTCTCTGAAAACGGCAGATCCGGAGTCTTAAATTCAGACATGTGGCCGCCATTGTACGAAAACAACTTTTCCAAATGATGATTTGCTTTGACGTCACACAAGTAGAGATGAGTGGGTCCCCTCCCTCGTGATATGCGCGCAGATAATGGAGTTTGATTGGGCCGCTTTTGTTCAAGACAATCAAAACAATAGATCCCTTCTGGGAGAGGGAAGAATTTAATCTAGTTTTAATGAATAAATCAAATGATGATTTGACGTCACACAGAAGTGATGAGTGGGTCCCCTCTCTCCTGATATGTGCCTAAAAAATAGATTTTGATTGGGCCGCTTCTGTTGAAGACAATCAGAACAATATATCCTTACTAGGGGAGGACAGAGTTTAATGCATAAATTAATGTGCACATTTATGACACCGATGAAGAAAAAAAAGATACGTCATGCCCTGCGGGCATTCCGTGTAACAAGATGCCTGCTATACTGGCATTACGCGAGATGCCGTGGCTGATTCATTTATTCCAACTGTGTGCTTCGCAGATTTATAAAACCATCCTTGCTAATGGAATAGTTTGAGTCACGACGATCGCGTTACGTTGTTTCCGTTGTGTTACGCTACTCAGGGTTTCAAGGGAAATTGCGGGAATTCCATTGCGATAACGTAAGCTTCTCAATGACCCCTTTTCTGTCTGCAATTGTAGTCTAAGACTGTCAAAGAAAGCACGATTCCTTCGCCAGGAACTCTCCAATTTCCACCGTTTTAGATGTCGAGTGCTTCTTAGAAGTTATTCTTTCGATTTACTGCTTCAAAATGGTGAAATTTCCGTTTGAAAACGGCACACTTGAGTCCAGAACATGTTAACAATATGGCGCCACAATTTAATCCAGCTTTAATGGATAAATCAAATGATGCGTTGACGTCACACAGGTAGGGGTGAGTGGGTCCCCTCCCTCGCGATAGAAGCGACAAGAATAGATTTTGATTGGCCTGCTGTCGTTGAAGACAATCAGAACAATACATCCCGAGTAGGAGAGGGGAGAGTTTAATGAATAAACAAGATGCCTGCTATACTGGCATTACGCGTGATGCTGAGGCTGATTCATTTATTCCAACTGTATGCTTCGCTGATTGATAAAACTATCCTTGCTAATGGAATAGTTTGAATCACGACGATCGCGTTACGTTGTTTCCCTTGTGTTACGTTACTCAGGGTTTCAAGGGAAATTGCGGGAATTCCATTGCGATAACGTAAGCTTCTCAATGACCTCTTTTCAGTCTCGCGTCGTGGTCTAAGACTGTCAAACAAAGCACGATTCCTTCGCCAGGAATTTACCAATTTCCACCGTTTTAAATGTTGGGTGCTTCTTAGAAGTTATTCTTTCGATTTGCCGCTTCAAAATGGTGAAATTTCCGTTTGAAAACGGCACACTTGAGTCCAGAACATGTTAACAATATGGTGCCAAATTTAATCTGTTTTTAACAAGATGCCTGCTATACTGGCATTACGGGCGATGCTGGGGCTGATTCATTTATTCCAACTGTATGCTTCGCCGATTGATTAAACTATCCTTGCTGATGGAATAGTTTGAGTCACGACGATCGCGCTACGTTGTTTCCCTTGTGTTACGTTACTCAGGGTTTCAAGGGAAATTGCGGGAATTCCATTGCGATAACGTAAGCTCCTCAATGACCTCTTTTCAGTCTCGCGTCGTGGTCTAAGACTGTCAAAGAAAGCGCGATTCCTCCGCCAGGAATTTACCAATTTCCACCGTTTTAAATGTCGAATGCTTGTTAGAAGTTATTCTTTCGATTTGCCGCTTCAAAATGGTGAAATTTCCGTTTGAAAACGGCACACTTGAGTCCAGAACATGTTAACAATATGGCGCCAAATTTAATCTGTTTTTTATAAATAGATCAAATGATGCGTTGACGTCACACAGGTAGGGGTGAGTGGGTCCCCTCCCTCGCGATGTAAGCGACAAGAATGGATTTTGATTGGCCTGCTTCTGTTGAAGACAATCAGAACAATACACCCCGAGTAGGAGAGGTGTGTGTCATGAATAAATTAATGTACCGATTTGTAGCTACGAGGAAGAAAAAAAAAACAAGATGCCTGCTATACTGGCATTACGCGAGATGCTGGGGCTGATTCATTTTTTCCAACTGTATGCTTCGCCGATTGATAAAACTATCCTTGCTAATGGAATAGTTTGAGTCACGACGATCGCGTTACGTTGTTTCTCTTGAGCATGTGTTACGCTACTCAGGGTTTCAAGGGAAATTGCGGGAATTCCATTGCGATAACGTAAGCTTCTCAATGACCTCTTTTCAGTCTCGCGTCGTGGTCTAAGACTGTCAAACAAAGCACGATTCCTTCGCCAGGAATTTACCAATTTCCACCGTTTTAAATGTCGAATGCTTGTTAGAAGTTATTCTTTCGATTTGCCGCTTCAAAATGGTGAAATTTCCGTTTGAAAACGGCACACTTGAGTCCAGAACATGTTAACAGTATGGCGCCAAATTTAATCTGTTTTTTATAAATAGATCAAATGATGCGTTGACGTCACACAGGTAGGGGTGAGTGGGTCCCCTCCCTCACGATATAAGCGACAAGAATGGATTTTGATTGGCCTGCCTTTGTTAAAGACAATCAGAACAGTACATCCCGAGTAGGAGAGGGGTGAGTTTAATGAATAAATTAATGTACCGATTTGTAGCTACGAGGAAGAAAAAAAAAACAAGATGCCTGCTATACTGGCATTACGCGTGATGCCCGGACTGATTCATTTATTCCAACTGTATGCTTCGCCGATTGATAAAACTATCCTTGCTAATGGAATAGTTTGAGTCACGACGATCGCGCTACGTTGTTCCCCTTGTGTTACGTTACTCAGGTTTTCAAGGGAAATTGCGGGAATTCCATTGCGATAACGTAAGCTTCTCAATGACCTCTTCTCTGTCTGCAGTCGTGGACTAAGACTGTCAAAGAAAGCACGATTCCTTCGCCAGGAACTCTCCAATTTCCACCGTTTTAGATGTCGAGTGCTTCTTAGAAGTTATTCTTTCGATTTACCGCTTCAAAATGGTGAAATTTCCGTTTGAAAACGGCACACTTGAGTCCAGAACATGTTAACAATATGGCTCCACAATTTAATGCAGTTTTAATGAAGAAATCAAATGATGCGTTGACGTCACACAGGTAAGGGTGAGTGGGTCCCCTCCCTAGCGATAAGAATGGATTTTGATTGGCCTGCCTTTGTTAAAGACAATCAGAACAATACATCCCGAGTAGGAGAGGGGTGAGTTTAATGAATAAATTAATGTACCGATTTGTAGCTACGAGGAAGAAAAAAAAAACAAGATGCCTGCTATACTGGCATTACGCGTGATGCTGGGGCTGATTCATTTATTCCAACTGTATGCTTCGCCGATTGATAAAACTACCTTTGCTAATGGAATAGTTTGAGTCACGACGATCGCGTTACGTTGTTTCCCTTGCGTTACGCTACTCAGGGTTTCAAGGGAAATTGCGGGAATTCCATTGCGATAACGTAAGCTTCTCAATGACCTCTTTTCAGTCTCGCGTCGTGGTCTAAGACTGTCAAACAAAGCACGATTCCTTCGCCAGGAATTTACCAATTTCCACCGTTTTAAATGTTGGGTGCTTCTTAGAAGTTATTCTTTCGATTTGCCGCTTCAAAATGGTGAAATTTCCGTTTGAAAACGGCACACTTGAGTCCAGAACATGTTAACAATATGGGGCCAAATTTAATCTGTTTTTAATAAATAGATCAAATGATGCGTTGACGTCACACAGGTAGGGGTGAGTGGGTCCCCTCCCTCGCGATTTAAGCGACAAGAATGGATTTTGATTGGCCTGCTTCTGTTGAAGACAATCAGAACAATACACCCCGAGTAGGAGAGGGGTGAGTTTAATGAATAAATTAATGTACCGATTTGTAGCTACGAGGAAGAAAAAAAAAAAAGAAATCGACCCGTTTTTAGACACGGTATGCCCCCTCAGGGCATCCCGCGTAAAAAAAAAAAAAAGAAATCGACCCGTTTTTAGACACGGTATGCCCCTTCAGGGCATCCCGCGTAAAAAAAAAAAAAAGAAATCGACCCGTTTTTAGACACGGTATGCCCCTTCAGGGCATCCCGCGTAAAAAAAAAAAAAAAAAAAAAAAGAAATCGACCCGTTTTTAGACACGGTATGCCCCTTCAGGGCATCCCGCGTAAAAAGCTATACTTGTTATACCTCGGCATGTCGCAGTTCACCAATCCACGAAGTGACAAAATACCCTGAGCCCAGGCTTTATCAGGAAAGAACTAGAAAGCGAAAATCCCTTGGTTAAGAGCCAGTTTATCTGCTTTCTTTATCATTTATCCTTGACTCTTGGCTCAATATCATCAAGAATCTAGGGATCCTTCCCATTATCAAACAAACGAAACAAAACAAAAAAATACCGAGGACGTAATGAACCCTGTCTGTGACCAATGTGGTCGGCTCGGTTGTTATATCTCTGACAGTCTTCTGAGATAATGATCATGAGACCACAAGTTGGCATTCTTTTAGATTTGCGGAGCAGACACGAGAAAATGGAAATTAGTGTGATAAAAAAGCGTGTTTGCGTTGTGGTGTACGAAAAGGGAAGTAGAGTAATTCAAGGAATCCAAGCGTTGTAGGTGGGACGTGACCTCTTTGAAGGTTAAGATTAGCCTCCTATTTATTTTTCTCGGAGGAAAAACGCGAAAGCGCGCAAAAAATAATAAATGCTTCCCACGAGGAGACCCTTTTCGAAAGGGTTGTAAATTTATAAATCTTATCTATGGGACAATGAATTTTTTAAATGAAATCAAACTTCACTCGTTTAACCATTCGTTCGATAAGGCCAGAAGAAATTCTATGGAATTTTTCTAATTTATTGCGTTTGACGATAGGAGAACGCAGTCCTAAACTTGGGTGTCCTGTGATCACATGGGTATCCTGTGGTCACCTATCACGTGATTTCGCAGGCGTGAAGAATCGAGATTTTTTGGGTGGAAGGGCGGGCGATGTGCAAAATCTGCGCCATTTTGAATTTTGAATAAGAACTATGCGCATGCATCTATTTATTTTTATCAAGAGCGCGGGCTCTGATAAGTGTCTCGTTTATCTTTTGGCTCCAAGACGCCCATTTCGCGTTTTCGGAAGGAAAACACACCTTTTCGAAACGGTAAATCGAAAGAGGAACTTCTAAGGAATACTCGACAGTTTTAACAGCGGAAATCCAAGTATTAACGGCGAAGAAATTATGCTTCGAGGAAAATTTGTGGTTTTACCGAGGCGACGAGCTGGCGGACATCTCAAATCATTGTTTTCGCCATGGAATTTCTTGGTAATGTTCGAGCGTTTGTCGCGATACAACTCACAAAGAATTACAGGTTTGATTGTGAATTTTTACTGAAATACTATTCTAATTGCTCGATTCTTCGTATTCCGAACAGTTTTTGCAAAACGCACAGGTCGATAAATTCGCTTCAAAATTGACTCGCAATTCCTTCAAATTGCTAGCAAGTCGGTCGCCTCGCGGCAAAAATTATACGCGTTCCCTTCTTAGACCTGTACAAAGACTTATTTGAATAAAATTTTCCTTCAGGAAAGCGTTATTGCCTGTTTTTCTTTCTATTTTCATTGATGAAACGTGACGACTGCCTAATCTTGCGTAATCAAACACGACTGCCATGTGACGAGAGGATCAAATTTCATCGAAATTTTCGAAATTTTTACCTTAAGGTTTGTTTTTTGGGTAATCTTTAATTCGCAGCCACAGTAGGGCATTTCATTCGACAATTAGAAATTCTAGCTATTCTAGACCAAAGGAGTGCTGTTTCTTTGACCCAGGAAGTTGTCTATTTTTACTGCAATATGCTAATTTGTGAAATTAGTGGAAAACACACGGACTGCAATGGGTTAATATGTACCCGAAATCCCCCTCCTCACCCCACCCCTCCCCCACACACCGACTCAAGTGTATTAAGGCTTGACCAACCTAATTGTTATGCACATTTTTATTTGGAGGGGAAGCATTTGTCCGATCTCTGTGAAACTTGGCAAACAGTTTACTATCGGTGTCCTTATTAATTTTCCAAAATTTGCTGTATCATATTCTAGTCACGTGACCTGAAAACGACATATATATCGCTTAAAATCTATTCAAAAATGGGGAACAAAAAGCTACATTATATCAATCTTGATTGTTGCTTACTTGATTAGCCCTTCTAAGGGCTTTATCATCCCGCCTTTTAATGATGTCCACATCTTAAGAGTAATGGCCAATTAAGGAAAATGGGTCACGTGACATGATAAATGTCCAAATATCTTAAAACATAAATAACGAGTACCATCTTAAAAGGCGGAATTAGGTTGGCACAGTTATACTAAACATTTTAATGGCAAACGTTTTCAAAATTTTGGAGTATAAATGTTCCCCATTTTCAAAAACAAGTTATGTGACGTCATCAACCAAGGAATGTCACGTGACACTTAGGAAGACTTCCGTTTGGTCAAGAAAGTCAGGCAGTTTAAGGAATGAATTTCCTCTATAGTTTAAATTCTTTTCTCGACAGAGAATAGAGGTTCCTCAAAATCTTTGCTGGGGGTCTTTCAAGGACAAATAACCAAGCCTTAAAGTACTTGAGGACCTGAATGACACTTTTCCAATGGCAATTTAAGTCTCCAAAATAGCAATTTCGAACGCACTTCATTAATCCCTGATTACTCCTAGTATATACTGAATAAATACTTCACATAAGCCGTGGTTACACTGTGTGACGTTCTAGGCAACTTTAGCTACCGCGCGTGGTTATTTTAAAAAAAAATGAGAACATAACGTAATAGTTTCCGCTAGAGGGTGCAGGGGAATTTCTGACGACGTTCTATTTTACGGTCGACGAGATCCTCGTTACAAAACATCGCATTATGCATGCAGTCTCATTTTCGTATGTGGTGCATTCTTATAATTTGGGTGGTTTCACATAAACGACATAAAGATTCAGCAACGTAAGGGAGAGTATTAAATGACGCGAAAATCGGGCGATAGATTCTCGCAGTGATCTATGCAACCAGACTGTTGCGAAAATACCTGACCTGCGATGCCGGTGCAGTGCTCTATCAATTGAGCTATCAAGCCAACTGGTAGCCTGCGTCACAGACGGACTATAACCCCCGGTAATAACCGGGGGTTATGGTACGTCTGTGACGCAGGCTAGCCAACTGGGAGCTAGTCATGTTCTGAGTTCATAATATACCCGTGAAGAATAAATGAATGTGAATATATATGAAACATCTTCGAAATCCTCGGCCTCGTCGTCCCACGAAGTCCATTTCCAACACCTGCAAAAGCAAGATCGGAAGTTAAGAGTGTACCGCATGGAACTATTCTATGAAGAGTACATGGGCATGCATGAACTTAGATTTGGAGCCTATTACTTTTTGTTTGTTGACCAGTTGTCACCAGGTCAAACCTGCCCGATCTGTCTTGTGGCCATGAGGAATCCCGTGCAGACAATATGCGGCCATCGCTTCTGCGAAGATTGCTTGTTGGGAACATTCAGGTTCCGTTTTCATCTTGTATGCTCTTCCGTGATTGTATTACATTTTAGTCAAACAGATTACCACTTCAACACCAGCAACACTTTTTTTGTATTAACCGAAAACTGAGAAGGGAATGCTGATTGTCCCTTTAGAGATGTCATTTATTAAAATACAGCCTTGCAGCTCAAAGAGCTAAATTGCGCATTATTGAAATTACTGAGGAGACGCACAGACAACGTGCAACGCATTTTTATGTATCATTACTCAGACTACTGTTGACGCTCGACGGGAATCGTTTTCTTAGCACACATCCAACTAACGATAATATCAGTGGCATAGGCTTATTATAACTCTACCATTTATATATATGCCACTTTTTCGTGGTTAAAAGAACAGTTACGCAGTGTCTACGCTGGAAAGAAGACCAAACAAGTCTGTTGTTTATATGACACCCGAGTCTTTCTAATTCTTTTGACCAATTATATGATGACATCATAATCTATTTCTGTAGGCAAGGGAATGTTCGCGTCTGTCCTCAAGATAGAAGTCCTATACCTGCCCTGGGAGGGGTAAGTAACTGGCTATGAGAAACATAGCCTCCCACGCAAACGCTCTTTGGGCTCGTCACACATTCTCCCGTGGGAGAGGAATGCACGACAAGCCCAAAGAGCTCCTTCGTAAGAGGCTTTGAAAGACGTCGTTATATATATTTTTTACAGAGGCGATATTTATAATTGCAGATGTCAGCTGGCATGACCTGTAACACCATTTGTTTTGTCATCATTGAAAATACTTTGTTTTCTTCTATCGTAACCTATCCTACTCCAGTTAATGTTTTAAGCTTCAGGGAAATACGAATTAGACGAACGAACGATTGGACTTCTGGAAATTAGTAAGAAGCCTGATTCTCTTCGCGATTCACTAGTGTTTTGGAATGAAGAGCCGTCACTTGACCTGTTGGCAACAACATTGCTTCAGTGTAGTTGGTAAAAAAACTTGACTGGAAAATGTACATTCGCCTTTGTCCATAGGCGAGAAAGGCTTCGTAGGTCCCTGCTAAAAGGCAACCTAACTGATATATTGCTGAACTTAGTAAGAAGAGATGATACCTCTTCTTATTTAAGTTTATAACGGGGTGCAGCTTGACTGATCACAATGGCTGTAATGTAACAATGTAACTGTATATATTAGTTTCACGAAGAGTTTATGTAGGAAGTCAACTAATACGAAAAACATTTGAGGTGCTTTTCAAGGATGTAATATAACTAAGCTTTCGACAGAGTGAATCGAAATTGAGTCTGAGACTGGTCTCTAAAGTTTAAAGTTTAAAGTTTAAAGTTTAGCTCACAGTGTAATCAATATCCTATGTCACTCAGGATCAAGTGGAAAATTCTTGTTTTAATTTCCTGAAGAAACATAATACCAACACTTCGTAGCTTATCGACTAAACTGTTGAAAACAAAGAAAACCAGTCAGGAAAACACTTCCTTAACTAATGAAAGGTCACAGGTAATATTCTTATCTATCAACGGTTTTTTCTTTATTTGCCATCACCTTTGTTATCTAGATTCGTACAATGACTGGAGATCTTAGCAAGCTCTTCTGAGCTTTTCGAAGATCCCCGAGTTAGCAGTTACCAGCGTTTTTTTCCCTGTGCACTGAGTTGGTTTTGTACATAACTACTGATAGACTTTTTAAACACTCTAAACAAGTTTAAATTCACTAAACCACTTGGTAAACTTCCTGAATTATTCCATATTTGTGCCCCCGCTATATTTCAACTAGAATTTCTCATAACTTGTCCTGTTATAGTCAATATGTAAATTAGAAGCGGATCGCGTATCCTTACTATGAACACTTTCGTTCACGATAAAGTACATTGGTAATGAATCATTAAAGTAGGTTAAGTATCTTTGGGGCCACGAATGTTGGCCTGCTTTCTTCTCTGTACTTGGAGAACGTCGTTATTCTTACTATTTTGTTTTGAATCAGGAACATAGACTTTATTAAGCCTGGATGGATACGCACTTGTCCAAATAATATTACAATTTGTCAAATATGGGTATACCGCAGGGCCGGGTTGTTCAAAGCCCGATTAAGCTAATCCTGGGTTAACGTGAACTTTGATTGGAGTTTTATTGCTAATCAGTAAGGATGCTACCAAAAGATTTTTGTCCCTCAGTTTTGACTTGGGCTTTCCTATACCATTAGCATAAAATAAGCCTTTAAAAGCATTTATGAAAACCTCGGTTAACTTTTAATCGGGGATTAGCGTTAATCGGCTTTCGAACAACCGAGCCCAGTATTATAGATTGTTAGTAAGGTTTTGAGGGATAAGTAATTCCTTGCCTTAGCTATGATACCTGTGACTGTCGATAGTTTGGTTGATACGTTGCCAATGTGGTGTTTCCGTGAAAGCTCATCGTCAACGTACACTTCCAGAAATTTTGTGTACTTAACCTGCTCAATTTGGTGTTCATTTTTTTATTGTCCTTTCCTGACCAGTGTTACTTTTCCTGGTTATAAATATATTAAATTACATTTTTTTTAGCTCTAAGAGATAGCTTATTCATCGAAAGCTAGGAAATAACTTGCTTTAGCTCGTTATTCATGACTCCATATAACAAGTCTAGTAAATAGCTGTGGCTTTAAAAGAAATTTTGTATCACCGGCAAAATGACATTATGCTTATTAAGCACTTACAGATGTCATTAATATAGATTAGAAACAGATTACATTTGATTAGAAAAAGGTCCAAATACTAAAGACACATCTTTTTAAATTAGCTTTTTATTAGTTCTCTTATTAACTCATATTTTAATTTTATTGTTTTTTCCGGAGATTGTAAATTATTATTGTTGTTATTATTTAGATTAGCCATTCATTACTTTATATTAAGATTTTGTAATGTGCATTCGATCATATCTCTATAGCATGTTAGACTGCGCAATATAAGAAATAAACATTATTATTATTATTATCATTAAATACTGACACTTGGGGTACTCCACATTTGATTTCTAGGCTTTCAGATTTAAACGACTTTTATTTCACAATCTGTTTTCTATTCGCTGTGTGTTTTTTGTGGCAGCAATGCATGCTTGAAATATTGCGTTATACTTAACAAGCTTTTTATACATGATCTTCTCCACAATTTCACTAAAGCATGGAAAAACAGATAGTTACATATTGTTGGCTTAGAAGACTGGAGTAACAATAGAACTACAGTCGAACCTGTATTAAGCGGTCACCCTCTATTAAGCGGTCAGTTGTCAAAGTCCCGAAAATTACTTCCCTTAATTACTGTAATTTTGACCTCTATTAAGCCGTCACCTCTGTTAAGCGGTCGCGGTCACCCTTTGCTAAGTCCCGAAGAGCTGTTTCTATTGTCTTGACCTGTATTAAACGGCCACTTTGGAAAAGAAAACCATTCAAATACTACAGTAGTTCAAACAAGTACAAATAGCACACCAGGTAATTGATTTCCTTGTTTATTTTCACAAATCATTAAATCGCCGAATACATTACTCGAACATTACTGTTTCTGCCTTGAGGTCAAAGTCTTGCCATCATTGCGGATCGAAATCTTCTTTCATTAATTTCTGTTTAAGCCAAGTGCACGAGAAGTCATCCCCTTGAAAATGATATTCACATGGCACTTCTAGACCATAGCCACCTCATCTGTTTACGCGCTTGCCTTTAATGATGGCCTTTCCTGAATTCGATGGTCTCTTTCTGTTTTGTTACTCCCTTTCTATGTTCTATTTTTTTCAATCCATGTTATTGTTGCAGTTACTTTTAACCGAGTAAGTGTTTTTTTGGAGCGCTTTTATGCATAAACTGTACACTAGCTACGTCATTAACTGTAATATAAAATAGCATTTTCGCCGTGTTCTGACCTGTATTTGGTACAACCTGTATTAAGCGGTCAACCTGCATTAAGCGGTCACTTAGCCATTCCCCGAGGGTGACCGCTTAATACAGGTTCGACTGTACTTACAATTCATCAGGAATAATACCAGTTTTAAATGGGTGGTTGAACACATGCAGTGATGGTGTTATTTGCCTTACTGAAAACTTGAGGAGTTAAGGGCTCAAAATACTATTTCAGATCAGATTATAGTGGAATTAAGGGCAGCGCAGTCACGAGAAACAAATGCATTTTTTTCAACTACTCTAATTGGAGTTTAATTTCTTCCCTGATTATACAGTTCTTTCGTGATGTGGCCTGGGAAAGGGATATTCTTTCTCTCCGTGTCAAATGTAAAAAGAATGAAATAGGATGTGACTGGATTGGGCAATTACGTCATTATGAGGTAATTAACGTGTCTTGTCTAAATATTAGTTGTTTTGAAGGGTGCTTCTGCTATGATCTTTATTCCAAGTACCTTTTTACTGAGGTTGTGAGCACCGAGTTAAGTTCTCGGTAGTAGTAAGGGTCTCGTTCTTTACTAATTTTATTTTTTCTGTGTGTGTGTGAGTGTGTCGCGTCTGTCCAAGAGACAATGCATAAGACTTCGTGTATGACCAAATAACGTGTCACATACAAGACGGCGGATGCAAGACAAATGACCAAAAATAAGACTTTACCATTCATAGAGAGAAGTATCTCGGAAGTTCCTGATGATTACTTTAAATCATTTCTGTCCAGACCTGTAAAAATCCGAACTTGAACATTGATGATGGCAAACGTTTGCAAAAGTTTGCGTTTTAATACAATACCGGCGATCACCACCGGCGTAATCGGGTAAGGAAAGGGGAGGGCCCCGATCTCACTCATTTTTTCTCGCTTCCCTCGCTCCCCCTCTCTTTTCCTGATGTATTCTGTGAGTCAATGTTCTTTCGAATCAAAATGGCGTCGGCTGTGAAGCGTTCACGAACGGTTGCCCTTAGCGCAGGGATGGTTCTGGAGTCGTTAGAACAAAAAGGTGATGGCAATGATAGCATGTCGAGTGGCGAAGAAAGCTAACAAAGCTCTCCATAATTGGAAAAATTTCCTGTATGGAGAGAATTTACCGTCGAAATTTAGGTCCCACTGGTATTGTTCCGCCTGGTAAGAAATACGTGATTGTATTAGAGGTAACTACAGTAACGAAACGTACCCTCTCTTGCAGGAACACTTTGACTCTTGCCTCTATGAAGATGTGGCTTGTGAAGACTGTGAGGAAGAAATGCAGAGGAGATTCTTAGACGAACACATGACATCGGAGTGTCGCAACAGGATTTTGCAGTGCGAATATTGTGAGAAGGAGTTTCCCTTCTGGTGCAAAGAGGTGAGCCATTTCTTTACACATCGCTTCCTGACTGACGACTTAATTTATGACAATTAAATGTTAGTGGTAGAAATACTGGATTATTCAGACACTGCATGGTTAATTTAAAGTTTGGTCTAAGTCCCGCTTCCAACGTCCAACTTAACATGTATCGAACCCTCTGCAAATAAACAAAAACAATAGCTTTTGCTTATGTACATTAGGTACGGCACATGTAATGTTCCACGTTTGAACCAGGCCTAATTCAGTCGAACTAAAATGAGTTACATCCAGTAACGGTAACGAAACGTGCCCTCTTTCCCAGGAACATTTAGACTCGTGCCTCTATGAAGTTGTGGCTTGTGAAGACTGCAGGGAAGAAATGCAGAGGAGATTGCTATACAAACACATGTCATCGGAGTGTCGAAACAGGATTGTGCAGTGTCAATATTGTGAAAAGGAGTTTGCCTTCTGGTGCGCAGAGGTGAGCCATTTCTTTATACATCGCCTCGTGACTGACGTCTTAATTTATGA
Source organism: Pavona decussata (assembly GCF_977016875.1). NCBI lineage: Eukaryota > Metazoa > Cnidaria > Anthozoa > Scleractinia > Agariciidae > Pavona > Pavona decussata. The sequence goes on along the minus strand of NW_028145475.1, from coordinate 4,240,235 downwards.
TAATTAAAAGTTGGTAGTTACTCCGAAAATGGTCAATTCAAAGTTTGCCTAAGCCCTAGTTCCAAAGTCAAACTTATCATGTGTCGAACCCCCTGTAAATTACGAAAAACAATGGCATATGCACTGTTCCATGTTTAAATCCTGCCTAATTCAGTCGAACTAAAACGACTGAATTGCATCCAGTAACGGTAACGAACGTTCCCTGTTTCCCAGGAACACTTAAACTCGTGCCTCTATGAAGATATGGCTTGTGAAGACTGCGGGGAAGAAATACAGAGGAGATTGCTAAACGAACACATGTCATCAGAGTGTCTCAACAGGATTGTGCAGTGTGAATATTGTGAGGAGGAGTTTGTCTTCTGGCGCACAGAGGTGAGCCATTTCTTTACACATCACTCGTCACGGACGACTTAATTTATACAATTAACACTGACTATCTCAATTGAATATGAGGACCTGGAAGATCCTCACATTCAATTTTAATCTTCAAAAAAGATTTCACTGATAACTCTTCCATCAGCTTCTCTTGACAAGTAGGTAGCTAATATGAAATACGGAAAAATTGAACTTTCTTAAGATTTTTTGATTCAAACTTTTCGAACCCCGGACTGTGCTCGAAACCCAGTGACGAGATGGAGAATTTTGCAAGACTTGCAATTTTTCAATTCTGGAGAATACAGCTCATTAAAAACCTCCGAATTCACTACTTATAAACGATGACCCTTGACGTTTATAATATGATTAATTGAAATCGTAAGCTTTAATTACTTACAAGGTTTATGTACTTTGAGCACTTATGGCAACATGCGATTTAACTCAAGTTCAGAGGAATAAATTGCAAAAGTGGCTCGTACTCACAGGGTCCTCGTGGAAAGTTCCACCCATCGTCTGTGAAAATCTGTTAAAAAATTTGGCCGCAATCCAGTTTCTCTTCCACAGGTGAGAGGTGAAAGTTGTGACATTAGGCTAACACGGCTATATTTCCATCGAACCTGTCATGAACGGATTTTGGCAACAAACCAAAAAATGGGATAACTGTCGCTTTGAAATTTCTGCACAAAACAAGATTAAACATTTCTTACCAATTTGATCGTAACAAAAACACTGAAAGATTTTCATTGAAGCTGTCATTATGGCCGCGTTAGTCGAATTTCACAACTTCCACCTCCTACTTGAAAAAAAAAAAAAAGAAAAAGAAAACTTGACTGCGGCCAAATGTTTTAACAGAGTTCACAGACGATGGGCGGAACTTTCCACTGATATTTAGAGAAGCCGGTGCCGCTTTTGCAATTTATTCCTCTGAACTTATTTATGGATAAATCACGTTGCGATAAGTGCTCAAAGTAGATAAACGTGAAGAGTCATCGTTTATAAGTAGGGAATTAGGAGGTTTTTAATGATCTGTATTCCCCATTACTAACAACTGCAAGGCTTGCAAAATTCACGATCTCGCAGGTGGGTTTCGGGCACAGCCCAGGGTGCGTAAAGTTCGAAACAGAAAATTTCAAGAAAGTTAAAATTCTCCTTTTGTATTTCATATTCCTTTACCCACCTGCCAAGAGAAGTTGATGGAAGAGTTAACAGTGTAATCTATTTTTTAGTTGAAAATTGAATATGAGGATCTTAGAGATAGCCGCTCTTATACGTTGGCTAGTAGAAAAATTCGATTTCCCCGACACTAGTTGATTTCTAGTTTGTCCTAAGCCCCAATTCCAACGTCCAACTTAACATGTGTTGAACCCTTTGCAAATTGGCAAAAACAATAGGTTTTGCTCATTTACACTAGGTACGGCACATGCAATGTTCCACGTTTGAACAGGGCTAAATTCAGTCTAACTAAAATGAGTTACATCCAGTAACGGTAACGAAACGTGCCCTCTTTCCCAGGAACACTTAAAAACGTGCCTCTATAAAGTTGTGGCTTGTGAAGACTGCAAGGAAGCAATGCAGAGGAGATTCCTAGACGAACACATGTCATCGGAGTGTCTCAACAGATTTGTGCAGTGTGTATATTGTGGGGAGGCATTTGCCTTCTGGTGCACTGAGGTGAGCCATTTCCTTATACATCACCTCGTGACTGACGACTTAATGTATGAGAATTAAACGTTGGTAGTGGAGAAACTCGATCACTCCGGCACTGGTTAATTCGAATTTGCCCTAAGCCCCGGTTCCAACGTCCAAATTCGTTACCTGTTTTTGTCTGTTACAGTTTTTATTTTTCGAAATATATTTTTAAATTTCAGGTTCATGAAGTTGAAGAATGCCCTCGTTTTCCCTTTGAATGTCCTCAACAATGTGGATTGCAGGCGATACCTCTAGAGGAGGTACAGAAATCATAAAGTTACCACTAGCGCTCACCACAGTACGATTTATTCGTAAAACTAAAACAGGAAAGGCTACATTATGACATGGCTTCAAGCGTGGAAAAACTAACGGGATACCAAGTTGTGATTGGTTTTTATTGTAGAGAACGGATTGATAGCGATGAAAAGATACGAATTTCTTGACTCATATATTGCGCAAATTACGAATAACAACAAAATTTTCCCTACTTGGTAAGAGCACAAAGCAAACACAGAAAGTTACTACGGACTTGATAGAAAACTTCCCTTTGTCCGTGAAAACACCAACATCTCTTCCGGACTAGGTCTTTATAAAGTTGATGAATGCCGGATTGCCAAGCCATATCACATTTTACGTTGTCCTTTATCTCTTTTTCCACCCCCAATTCAAGCTCGTTGCTAATCAAGATATCTCTGCATGCAGGTAGAGTCCGATATGAGAAATGACTGTTCGATGACGATGGTGGTCTGTCCATACCAAGGAGCTGGCTGCACCTTCCACGTGAGTTAATAAACAATATGGGAGACAAGCCTCTGCACTGCTCTTTCAAACACCCGGGTTATCTTGAAGCACTCGCCACCTTTAACGGAGAATCGTTTCTTTTGGATGCACAGTAATTTACTTATGGCTAAAGTTTGATCCTCTTCGCGCCTATGTGGCCGAGGCCATGGGCTTAAACCTCCCGCTAAACTGAAATGGATCTCCGTACGCACTATCACAATTTCCTACTTGTTTGGACTTCTTCTTGTTTCCCTCAATGATTACGAAGCCATTACTAGTTTCGGACAACTATAATTTATTCTAGTTTATTTTAGTTCTTTGGTATGCATTAAGACAAACCCTTACCCGAATTCAAATACAAACACACCATTCACTGCATGGCATTCGTTTTCTCAGGACAAACGGATGAACTTGAAAGCTCATATTGAGGAATCCACCGAGGAACACCTTAGCAAAATATGGTCGGAGCTAATGAACGCCAAAGAGAAACTGAATGAGGTTAACAAGGTATTCAAAGGACACCTGGAGGAAATACAGGGTCGCGTAGAACAACTCCAATCAGAAAAAGAAGCAATGGAGACTTCCTTGAAAAAAGTCACTGAGCAAGTAGGCGACTTGAAGCTTTCAGAGAAAAAGCTTGAGGTTGAAAATTTATCGCTGAGGGCCGAATTGGAACTACGGCTCGCAGAGATGAAAAAGAACGTTGCCTCTGAGAACAGGTCACTAAAGAAACTCATGAAGGCCATGCAAAAACGCCTCGATGCCATAGAGATCAAAGAAGAAGGGAAGGCAGTTGAGGTAACTGTATGTTTTTTTTAAATGAAGAAACGTCTGTCTTGTAAGTCATACCTGCTTTGTTCCCTAGCTTATGACGACTATCTCACAATTACGTGGCTACATTGCTAGTTCCAGTTCAAAGATTAGGAAAAAGGCCAACCTTTCTTCCTTTTCTTTAAAGTCCCACCGGGATGCCTGATTTTAGGCTAACACTTCTCCTGCTTGTGTTTCATATTTAACTAGTCACATTTCCAGTTCCTTTTCAAAATTCATGAACCATTAGCATTAACTTCTAAAATAATTATGCTCCTGTTTGCAGGGGACTTTGAAAGACGTACAAAGGGAAAGGACGTACGGTGAAAAGCGCAACAAGCAGCCTGTAGCTGTCTCTGGTTACAGTGATATGATAAATTGGCCTGGTTACAGTTACAAGGCACATAGGGCTCCTGAACCACCCTCCCCTCCTAGGGCATTTAGGGCTCCTGAACCACCCTCCCATTGGGAGAGAAATTTCAAGAGAGTTTCAGAACCCACAGAAGTTCCTTTTCAATGACGCGGTTACTGTTGTGCTCCTATATCCTATGCTTAGTCTTCCATTTTATTTAAGTGTTATATGTATTAGACATTGATGACATATCCCATTTTGTTTGTGACTGAAAGGTCAATTCAAAAGCGCCTTCAGTCGCTGTAATGGTTTATTTTGTCCTCTGTTATTGAGATTGAAGAAATCTACACACTATTCACAGCACAACTGAAAATTGAATGCACAATCATAAGAATAGTCTGAACTACTTTTAAGCAGTATTTAGCCAATGTTAGTCATAGTGTTACGTTTTTACTTGCAAAGTCAAATCACTACAATGCGGTCCTCCCTGTCGCCCTTTTTGTTAAAATCGTAGACGGTAACCATTCAACTAAAAGCTTTAACTTGTCGTTACTTAAAACAAGTGTCCTGAGCGCTTTTTTTGATAACTCACATTTTTGACTTCTAGAAATCAATAAGCTAGTTTGAAGTGGAAACGATAATTGACCAAATGAAAAACTGATCACCCATGTCCTTCTCTTTTATTAGTATAGTGTGATTCTCCTCTTCCATTTTCATCTCTTTAACAATTAGATTATGAGCTCGAGATTTCTATCGCGTGATAGCTGATGAGGGCGCAGCCCGAATCAGCTATCACGCATAGAAATCGAGAGCGGATAATCTAATTGTTTTAGTATAAATCTACTAGTCGTTCAAAACTAAACAAGTAAATTATCTATATCCTCATCGCAGACGCTTCGAAAACGCGGCGAAGCGGCCGCCATTTTGTTGAAAACCGCTGCTCACTACCTATCACAGAAAAGATAGTGAGTAGCGTAGCCAATCAGAGAACGGCATTCGTGATAGAACACTAGTAGATTTATACTAATTTCTATTATAATATTGATGATAATAAAAATTACATTAAATTTACTTTAATTTTGTTGCATAGCCTTATCTAAATCTGCGTTATATGTAAAGTTAAGTTTCTTTCTTTTGTTTCTTTTCCGTTTTTCCAGCATGTTTTGTAATTTATTGTAATTCTTATTTTCCATTATGTTCTCGTGCTCGTCTTGTTTCGCCCCGACTAGCTTTATGGCTATTTGCGGGACAAGCAACTTATATCTGAATTTGTAAAATAAATTGTTGTTGTTGTTGTTTTTGTTGTTGTTATTCTGGAAAAAGTATTTCCTGCACGGCAGTAAAAGAGTAAACACAACATTCTCTCGCATTGTACTTTCTTTCTAATTGTAAGGACCTTCTGATTTGATTACGAATACCAGATTAACTACTGGTATGAAATTCTGCATGGTACTCAAATCTTAAGTTTCCTAATTTTTCATTTGTAACAGGTTGCCGCTCATCGTGATCAATGTCACCAGGGAGGGCGCATATTTGACATGCGGCCACTTAATGAGAAGTATTTTACAAAATGAAGTGGAAACGTTTTTCGGCATATTTTTTTTTCTTTTGCGTTCTCGAAAGTTGAAAGGTTAAGTACAATTAAAGCACGTTTTGGCTTTCAAACATCATTTAATTAAATAAGCTTTACTTGGTATTGATGATGCTATGTCTATGCAGTTTGGTCGCATCAGCAGTGTTTCGTTTTGGCTCTTTATATTTACTCATCAATCATTATCTCAACTTTGGGCGGGCAACGAAACACGTACCTTATTCTTATTCACATTCGCCCTCAGATTTCAGTTTAATGTTACAAAATCGACAGAAACGTGAGCCGCGTCTTGAATTCATTTTCGCTTTGTTTGCGACACACCTTATTGTAGCTTACGTTCATGAAAACTATTGATTCTCAAAGAAAGTGACGATAAGGTATGACTTAAATGCACATTCGTAATTGTTAAGTTGCTTTTGGGGCGGGAAGGAGGGTGGACGTTTCTGATGTGGCCGGTTGCGACATATTTTCATTCCATATTCCCCCTCGTCCTCTGGAGCTCGCATTCAGTCTGAATTTAATATTTCGAAAGAAGCCTATTTTTCATCGTCGGGACATAATACCGGGCAGATGTGAGCTTTTTTACTTTTGCAACTGATTTCATTCAGATTCTTTACCTGGGTGATAACCGGGATCAAATCAAATCAAATCTCCTCAATCCGAGCGGGTTCCCCTTCCAATAAGTTAAATTCCTAAAGACCAGTTCAAACGAACAACGCAAATGCAAGCGCAAGAACAAGCAAACGCACGTGTGAACTACCACAATGCAAATGCAAACGCAAGCGCCAAAGCAATAAATGGAAAATTTTTCATTTCTCGAGAATCAGTACCCAAATTTGGGACTCTATTCCTCATTCGATTAAACTACTCAAACGTCCGTTCTTTCGCAAAAAGATAAAGGAATTATTACTAAATTTCTTGCGGTCAGAAGATGATTATGTCGAAGTCTCCCGTCTTACTAAGTTATTTAAGACCTTAGGTTAATAGCTTCTCTTCGTAATTTTAATGTATTTGCTTTGTAATTATGTTAGTTTATCCTATTCACTGTATAGTAGTGTATTCACTGTTATTTAGTCCATCTATATATAAATAAACTTTGTACTTGTAATATGTCCTCAGATCTCCCCGCTTCGATTAGTTCATAAGCTATTTGCAGTGGAAAAGTAATATAATTAGTTACATTTCTAATTTTCAATAAAATGTTGTTGTTGTTGTTGTTTTTGTTGTTAAAGACAAAGCGAAGACAAACGTTTCATGCCTCTACGGTTTAAGTTCAAGTCCATCTTTAATCTCGTTCGATCTCAGAGTCCTCGTTTCCCGACTGCTGGTCTAGGGTAACGCGTAATTTTTAAAAGCTTAGGAGTTCCACAGCTGATTTTTTCGGCTTCAATGTCGAGCATGCCTATAGAAGCGAGTGTCAAGTTGATCACCAACTATTTATTTAATTTTATATGGAACAAAAAACCTGATAAAATAAAAAGGCAAGTAATGTACCAGGACTATATGGATGGCGGTTTGCGCGTACCAAATATTCTGACCACATTTAAGTCCCTTAATTTAGCATGGATACCCAGACTTTTAAAAAGTGAAAACTGCTCAGATGAATCTTGGTCATATATCCCAAGCTATTATTTTAAAAGGTACGGTGGACTTAACTTCTTACTTCGATGTAATTACGATAACCATTTTATTAAACAGATTGACCTTCCACTTTTTTATAAAGAAATCCTAATCCACATGTTGGAGTTAACACAGTTGTATGGATATTACCAAGAGCAAGATTTAGTGCTATTTAATAATAGAGAAATCTTAATAAACGGGAAGCCATTTTATTACAACGAATGGCATCTTAATGGTATATTCTCTATCCGGGATGTTTTAAATGATGAGGGGAAATTTCTTTCCTATATCAGGAATTCCTCCAAAAATACCGTCACCTTAAGTGCAATTTTCTTCGATATTTTCAAGTCCTTGCAGCAATTCCGAAACATCTGCGAGAAAAGGCAAGTCAGACCTCGCTTAACAAACGCAAATTCGAAAAGGACAACTTTATATTCTCTCTGTCGCCAACTGTTTCAATAAACTTACTCAAGGTGAAAAGCAAAGATTTCTATTGGCTTATTACAAAAAAATTTGTAACTAAGGCTACTGGTTCATCAAGGAAATGGGAACACGAAATTCAGTCGATGAATTTGAGTTGGCCTTGCTATTTTAGTAAATTGAAGCTAATCTGTAAGGAACCTAAACTTAGAGAATTCTATTATAAATTTTTACATAGAATTATTGTTACGAAGAAGGAATTGTATTACTTTGGTATTGAAAATAACAAAGACTGTCTATACTGTAATGAAGGTGACTCGATGGGTCACACTTTCATCGACTGCCACTTTTCCAAGTCCTTTATCAGTAACGTTATGGAATGGTTCAACAGGGAACATGCCACCTCCCTTTCACCCTCCACCGAAGAATTTCTATTTTGGTAAATTTGGTAATGATCAGTTATCGTCTTCAGATATGTCGCTTAAAAAATTTAATTATTGCTTGTTATTTGCAAAATATTATCTTCACTGTCAAAAACTGAACAAAAAACAAATCAACTTTGATGAGTTTAAGCAACGTATTGCCTTCAAACTTCGCATTGAAGGCCTTTCATAATTCAACCTCTTTAATATTCATTACTTACTTAGTCTACGTAGTCTATATTTAACATGCCTGTTACAACTTGTGTTTGTGTGTACGTTTTTTGTGCATGTGTCCAGTGTTGTGTAACTGTGTGTATTTCTGAAATGTAAAACTACAAATTGTAATCTTGTTATTTCCAATAAAGATTTGCATTAAAAAAAAAAAAAAAACGCGGACTCTTGGGATACTGAAATGCACGATAGTGCATGCGTTTGCGTTTGACATGAACGTCGCTTGCGCTTGTATTGCACGTTTGAACCAGCCTTTAGGCATGGCGTGAGAAAGAACGTGTGTCTCAGATTACCAGAAGTCACTGCCGTAGAGTATAATAGTTTACACGGTGTTAAAATTCGATCGAGACTTAAACAACAATTTTCCCTCGAAAGCCTACAATAATGAGCGAAGTCTAAAAAAGCTTACCAGGTGTGTTTTGATGTGTTTTCATGGCTTCTCTGAGCTCCCGAAAGCCGTTCTGAGCGGTTGATCTCTCAGTGGCTGCTCCATGTCAGCATACTGTACTAAGTAATTGAATGGGTTGGAAAACTTGAACGCAAATTTGATCCGTCATTTGAGGAGAGCACTTCAAAAAAATCGCTAAAAGACGTTTGAAACTCACGCTTACCTGCCTCATCATATGCCAAGAAGGATATTATCTTCTTTGAACTCATTCTGGGAAAAAGTTTCAAGCCTTTGTTTTAAACAGAGTTGAATTCAAATCTGGCGCCATCTTTGCCGCGGACAAGCCGTGTCGCTGGAATGTTATGACAAACTTAAGGTCAAACTTAGGGCAAGAGAGGATAATCCTCCCTTGCCTAGGCAAAAGTATTAAAATTTGCCACACAGGGGGTATCAAGGCGAGACGTTTAGCGCGCAACAAACTACACGCACCCCCCCCCCCCAGGCTGAGTGCAGTTTTCACCAGCCAGCCGTGTATGGCGTAACAGCAAGAAAATGTTTCTTGAGAATATGAATTTACTTTATTATTATTACAGTCGAACCTGTATATAACGGCCACCCTCGGGCCTTGAGTAACTGGCCGCTTAATACAGGATCACTAAAAATACTCACTGGGCGTGGTCTAATGTCAATTTTAATGGCGTATCATACAAAAACACTTCATGCAAGGAAACAATAGGACAATCAACACTCTTTCAAGTGATCAATACTTTAAACAAAGTTCAGTGCCAACTTGCAACTTAATAACGGTAACATTGTGTAAAAGTACTATGCAATAAATTGTCCTCTACTCTCCTACTGTATACAGTGCTCTATTTCTATGACTTACAGTTCACAACAAAATATCTCATTCCGTCATTTCATAGTTGTTACGCTCAATGTTCAATGTCACATGGCTGAAGAACAAGTTAATTGAAGAGGAATTTCTTGCTAAAGAGTAAAGCATATTCAAAACAAACCTTTTTTAGCGTTCGTGATATGGTACTGTACTTCAGCACATTGCGGACATCTGAAAAGCGTTAAATATATTAAACGGCCGATTATCAGCTTACAGTAGCTTTGTACATGTTTTTTCTTTATAGTGATGCTGGATCGCATTTTAAACATAATAAAATACCGCATAAAATAACATATGGTTTAGTTTCCATTCAAGGGTGGCCGGTTAATACAGGTAAAAATAACAAAGAACGACAAACATAGGACTGCTATAGGGTGGCCGCGGCCGCTTAATAGAGGTGGCCGCCTAATACAGGTAACAAATACAGCTTTTGTATGAGCGAAAAATCGGGACTTTTAAAAACTGGTCGCTTAATAGAGGGTGGCCGCTTAATACAGGGCCGTTATATACAGGTTCGACTGTATTATTATTATTATTATTATTATTATTATTATTATTATTATTATTATTATTATTATTATTATTATTATTATTATTTTTAAGAAGTGATTTTTTTCTGCTTTTTATATTTAAGTTTATTTCGATTTTAGCTCTATATTTCATTATTTCTAGTTGTATCATTATATAATATGTATCTAGTTTTAGGACCTCTTTGTAAACCACTTTTAGTGATGGAGTTTCCTAATAAAAGATTGTTATTATTATTATTATTATTATTATTATTATTATTATCATTATTATCATTATTATTACAAATAAGAATAGAGACATGACGGTGTACGGAACTTCTTAACGACATTCATCGACGAGATCTGCAATAATGTCGAAATCGAACCACGCCTTCAACCCCTGGACAACGAGCGATTTAATTTGAGGAGTGCTCTTACAAGTTCTGAGGCAAGGTTGGATATCAAAGCGGGAGGTTTCTGGGCAAGAGGAGTTACGGCATTTTTTGATGTTAGAGTTACGCATGTTCCAGCAGCGGGTGTTAGATGTAGAAATGGGTTCGTTTACGCCTTTAGTGTTTGGAACCAATAGCGGAATGGGAAACGAGTGTCAGCGGTTCTTAAAGCATCTCGCAGACAGACACCGAGAAAGACACCGAGCCTTATCATGTTGTAATCACTTGGCTCAGGACACAGATCGTGTTTGAACTCTTAAGATCGGTACATGCATGCGTCAGAGGTTCGCGAACGCCGTTTCGTAGCAAGATAGAGCAATCATTAGACTGTGAAATAAATGTCGCTAGTGCGGATATCTGAAAAACGTGCCTATATGCTTTCATACTTAGGGTTTTTTATTGACACTGGTTTAGCCGTCATTAGTATAATTCGATTATATGATCTTGATGTCTCTGCATGATGGAATTCTTTATTTTATAGAATTTTGAACTTTTATTATTAATTATATCTATTTCCTCTTCTTTTATGTATCTTTTATCTATTTTTAGGATTTGTAAATGAATAGTGTTTTTACAATTTGCTTGGTATATGTTAATAAAGAAATTATTTTTTTCTTATGATTTTTTTTTTTAAATAATTTATAACCTTCTTTCTTTTTTTTTTTTTTAAATTTATGCTTGAAAGTAGTCTCTTTTTTAATCAAAATGAATTGTAAATAGGTTTTAATAGTTCTTTTTCTACTTTTAACTTGTAAATAGCAATTTTCTTGGAAAATGTTAATAAAGAGATGATGGTGATGATGATGATGATGATGATGATGACGATTATTATTATTACTACTACTATTATTAATTTTTTGTTTAATTTTCGATCGAATTTTCATGCCATTCAAACTGTGGGATTACTAGAGTACCCTGCGAACAAGTGCCTTAATTTTGTGGTAAAGTGTAAACTGGGATTTGCCTTTTTTGCACTGTCAAAAAGGGATTTGACGTGATGGAATGCCATTTTGAAAATCAAACACACATCATTTCTTTTTTCGTTCAAGCATTCAGATCTAAAAGGCCACAGGCCAACTCACGGAACATAATCAATGTTCTAAGTTTGACATGCTACCAGCGCCAATTAAGAAAATACACCGTCATCTCGTACACTTCGATGTAGAGACAGGTATTTGGAAAGCATGTGGACTCGTTTGCTGGATCAGATGGATGCAGGGTAGAGGTGCGCCCATGCATTAGCTTTATTGCTACCTATTTTACAAACGGGTATATGTTTTGTTCTGCTCTGTTGTCTGAAAAGGAGAATAGTTTGGCTCAAAGATAAGTGTTCGTATTTGACTGGGAATCACCTAGCTTTTAAACTTATTTACCTTATCGTCAAGCGAAAAACGGAGCTACAAAAGTAATCAGTAATTATACAATACCGTTGAATATAATGAAGGGAGATTTAATGCCTATACTATGTAAACGCCATGCCTGAATAATGAAAAATGGATCATCCTCGTCGGCCATTAATGGTTGCCAAATGGTTGCCTCATCCTTAACGAAATCTACGGAGAACTCGTTCTCAACCAATCCAGGACTTGTTTCCTTTTTTGTATGTCCACTTATCTGGTAACTTTGTTTCGGGACTTGACAACAACAATACTTAATTATTTCACCCCTTTATTATTACAACAGAAAATATAAATATATACATACAATAGATGATAGGGGTGCTGGCTGCCCGAAATAACCTAAAAGTCAAAAATGCCAGGCAGCCAGCTGTGAGAAAAGATATTAGATGAACTGTGAATTTAAATACGTTTCCTTATCCGTCACATTAAATTATATTAAATTTATTTGCATAACATTGTACACACCTACTGAGCATGTTAGTTGTGATAAATTGATTACATTGTGGATTTATTCCACACTTACTAGTAAGTGGGATATCTTTGGAGTCATAGAAATGCATCTGGTGCAAGATTTCTACCAAAGTGAAGCGACTCATTTTAAAGGTTTTAGAATTAAAATGTCAATTTAACATGGATTATTTACATTGGACGTTATTTTGGGAACATCGACAGGTTCCAAAGACTCCTTTTTGTTCCATCTGTTTACTTTCGTGGAAGCAAAAACAAACTTGTCAGGGACTGTATTGTCTTTGTAGTAATGCTCCCCAAGTTCAAGTTGTTTCGTCTTTCGTCAATCTTTCTTGCATGTTGTTTGTGTGAAAATGGCCATAGCAGAGAAAGTATCAACGATATTTTTCAAACCTGGTAAAAAAAAATTAATCGCTTTAACGACCAATTTTTCTAGCCAAAAAACTGCATCCAATTTTGCTGTTTATAACTAGAGTTATTGTTCGTTGTCTTACTTGTTTTGCAAATATTCCTTGCATGTTCTAGTTCCGCGCTTTCTCCTTGCATAATTTTCATATATAGTCCTTTGCTTGCCTCTGGAAGCGCATTTTGCGCGCAGTGAACATGCATCCCTGGAGGAAAAAAGTCTGGAAACACCATCTGATTATTTCCTTCGGCGAGTCTAACAGGTGAATTAAGATTCCGCTTAAGATAACTAGAAGTCCTCTTTTTATCTTCGTCCTGAAATTCTCCACATCTTCGCTGCCGCGGGTGCAGCTTGTTTACTTCGCGTTTTTCCTCGTGAGGTACTTTGGTATTTAAATGGAGTTGCCTACCCGCGGTTTCTTGGTCCACGTTGCTTAATCTGCGCGAAAGAAGACTGTATTTCTTATCTTTAACATCTATAAACGACACTTCTTCGCCACAATCTTCGTCGATCTCGTATATTGGCGGCAAACCTTTCAAAGAATTCCTCTTCCTCGAAAGTGAAGGGAATTTTGCACACCTTGGGTTTATTTTCCCGCCTCGGCTTCCCTCTCGCCGGTAAATAGTCATCTTAATAACCGACTCCTCTTCAGCAAAGATCAGTAGAGCTTGCAAACACCGTTTATTTGTTTAGTTTTCCTCGAGGATCAGACGTTTCTCCAATGCCATACTTCTTAAATGCGCCTTTAATTTCTATATTGCGAAATACCGTCAATTGAACTAGCTCATCAATTTCGAACGTGAACAATCAGTCTCCCAGAGTAAAATATATCCAATCCAATGTTTTGCTGTAACGACTTCCACGGGCAGTTGATCAAATGCGGCGAAATACCCTTGAAGTTGGTCTCAATTAGCCAATCTGTGTATGTTTTTAGCACCTCATACAAATTTATGCTGAGCCACCAACCCACGTATGTGCCAGTGTTTAAAAATAACCCCTTCCGCCAACTTGTTGTTCCAAGCGAAGTGCGAAGCTCTTCGTGATTGGTTCCCCTAAACCCTGTTTTCCTGAGATAACTAGATGCATATCACGTATCAATACGTGCAACTTTGAAAAATAAAAGGTAAGACACACGCTTAAACGAATTTCACAGCATTCACGTATTGAAGCGTATTGCGAAACAGCGATTTCTTTATTAACTCGAAAAATCTAATTTTGGCCTCAATTTCAAATTGGTAATAGGGGAGTGGAATATTCCTGTCATTTCTTTTGTTGTGGTGAGGGCATCAGTTTTGAATGAGATAACGAAATGGGTCTTCTACCTATTATATCACAGCGGCCTTTGCGATGTATTTGCCAACAGAGTGACACGAGATTTGAACGCTCCAATGAGAGCGCAGAAGCACGCAGGTGGACGAGATAATCATTGCGGGAAGCCGTTTTGCCTGAAGCGATTGAATAATGGTCAACTGTCAGTCCTGTGTATGGCAATATGTAGCCTAACCTCACGAAATGGAAAAAAAGCTCGTTTATTTATTAAAACAAAATATTCTTATTTTCCAAGTTCTAAACTCTTTTGTCTTTGAGTGAGATGAATGATTTAGAACATGTTTTGCAAACAAGTTGGTCCGCTAGTAATTTGCATGACAATATGAGTTATCATGATTTTCAGTCCGCTTTTATTAAAAATGGCGACAGATTCTTTTACCATGAAATCTAATTTTCCTAAGCTGATATCTCTGCTATTTTCGAGCATGAAAATTTCTAGATTATTTTTAAAAATTTCACTTCATGTTACAGATTTAAGGACTATTTATATTATCCTTGGTGAAAAATGTCTAATTTTGACAGGTAGCGATCAATTTTCTTTTGCGCCTGAAACTCATTACCTCGGTTTACGAGGTTGTACAACTCATGCTGTAAGCCATGAAAACCTACTTTTTTTAAGTTGCATAGTTCGTGACAGTACTTCGTTTATTTTAAAACACACTTTATTGAAGTCGTAGAAATTCTGGGTTTAGTTTCTGCGTTATTTCTTAAGCTGATTTTTATAATTAAATGAGTGTATTTTACAATTCATAATTGCAACTACAACGTGAAAATTGAATAACAAGACAAACGCGTAAAGGTTTCGATACGATTGGTTTGTGAGAGATATCCAGCCACAATTATTTGCCTGATTTTTCTAACACAGGCGCTGTACATTCAACACGTGACTTAAAATGGCAGGCATCAGATACTTGCTAATGTAATGGCGATTTTTCCAACTTACGCTTTAGGCTAATACGTAATACCTAGTACTGGAGCAAGTGTTCTATTGTATTTTCACCTGCCTTTGAGCAAATCTTGAAATCTTTTTCAATTTAAAAAAAGAAAGAAAGAAATCATGTTTGCTCGATTTTTGTTAGACGCAATTCTTAATCAAGACATCCTGCTTTCGCAGAGAGTTGTAACAATTTTGTTTTTTGTAATGAATAAACGGAGTTATAACGTACTTTACACTAACATGATAAATTAAAACACAAGCAAATCATCGATCTCCATGCACAAAAACAACTGACAAAATACCACCCAAATTTATCTAAAAATCACACCAAAATTTAGAAATGCTCCATGAATTCATTTATTCATCCTTCACGGGTATTCCGAAGTCACGATATGACCAGCTCCCAGTTGGCTTGATAGCTCAGTTGGTAGAGCACTGCACCGGTATCGCAGAGGTCATGGGTTCGAATCCCGTTCAAGCCTGAATTTTTTCAGGCTTTCTTTTCGCAACTACTTAAGTTGCGTTAATGACTGCCAGGATCTTTCTTCTATTTAGTCTTTCACCCGCAGTTCAAATATATGTTCTTATTTACCTAAGAATCCCTTTATGAGATTTCAGGATGCCATGAGTCACAAACGTAAAGAGAATGAAAGCCAACAGGTACTTCTAACTATTTACAAGTAAGGCAGCACTTGGTGTCTTCCTAGATATTCAAGAAAAAACAAAAAATCTTGGATTTTAAAAACCTTAGGAGGCTTTCACTAATTCTAGAGCTGCAATTGAAATCACACAAGCTTCATAAGTAGGATGGTTATTGTCAGATTTTCTGAAAGCTTTCGGATGTGTTTAGTTACTTTTAGCGTTCCGTGTGACATAATACGTGCTGTTACTAGAAATGCTTAGCATCAAAAAAGAAAAGCGAAAAACCTTGAAAACATGCATTAGAACGAGAAACCATTTCACAGGTCTTGAAGACCATTTCTTTTCTTCGAGCAAACGGTAGTTCCACTATCCATACGGCGTAAAATATTTAACATGTTTCACTAAACAGATATTCTCTCATTAAATAAACCTTTGCGCTGTATTTTTCATTTAACTGTCGGTTGCTGCTTCCGAAACAATCAAAAAGTTGAATAAATGAGAAACGTGCAAACGAGAAATAGAAACGTTAAGTATCATGATGGATCACCCCTCATGAGCCAACTGGTATGATGCTAGAGAAAAGCGATGAATTTAAACAGAAAGAAAAAAGAAAGGCGTAAATAAACAAAAGGAAAAGAGAAAGGAAGGAAAAGACTGCTACTTATCTCACCAGTAAAAAGTGAAGACGCACAATTTCCATATAGCACAAATGTAAGCTCTGTTTTTGAAAGTATATTGTGCTTGATTTTGTGTTACCTCATCAGGCTATTTATTCTACAATACTGAATAAGCTAATGATAAAGCCATGGTACTTTAGGTACTGACAATTATAAAACATACGATAAAGACGACATATTAGTTTTTTCACTAAATGTTTGCTTTCTTGTAGCTCCGCGTTGAATAAGAAAACACTTCCTACGTGACGGACGAGTCATACTGACGCGATTAACAAACGTGCTTGAACTCATCGAGTTGCCATGCATCCTTAATTCGGACAAATAAAGTTATTCAAAAGAAATCAGGGATGAAATGGGCTGAGATGCACGATTACGAGATAAACACTTAGCGGGTGAACCAATCTGCAAGTCACGATTTCTCTAAAATTAATAAATTTATCACTTAGAAGCTTATAATTATCAGGAAATCAAATTACAATAGGCAATAAGGAAGTCCAAAAATACCAAAAATTAGGCGTACGTGTTTACATTTTCTGAAAATAAAGGAGCAAAGACGTTTCCGTTTTGTCTAAGCTAAAATCAAAATTAATAAAGCAATACTGTTCTCTATTCTGTTCTCTGTTCTACTGTTCCCTATTCGAAGGGAATGATTGAATAACACACGTTTTAAAGGTTATGTATGGAAAAAAATTCAACGTATTTTCTAAACCAGAAGGGTTTTTCACTTCCTCTCTATTGAACTTCAATAAATCAAGTTATTGTTGATGGAAAGAAAACCGGAATGAATGAAGTGACGCCAGCAACCTTCTCTTGAAAATAATTTGAGGAATATAATTATGAAGTTGTTGTTGTTATTTTGTGAGCGCGTGTTTTCCAAAGTACGTGATGCTGAGGTCCGCAGGAGCCAACAGCCAGTTGATGTCAGGCACTTAAGTCAGAGGAAATACGTATACGATAGTTCTCTTTATCCTGAGATATAATTCATACTGTACTGTAGCTTCTGTTATTGGGGAAGTTTGTTTGTTGTTTTTAATATATAGGTCTTATTTTTAAAGCTTGCTGCGTGTTTGTGGGGAAATAACATGCAAAAGTCATTAGCTTGTCACAGGTACCTGGTACTAGAGACCAACTACCCCGATACTAACAGAAAATGTTTCTTGGCGCATTACATTTCAATAAAGATTGAAGGGGTTATTTTAGGCTACGGCATTATGGGATTACCTGACTGAAAATAAAAAGATATTGGCGCATTACATTTGAAGAAATGTGACAAATGTGGTAAACGACTTTCACCAAAGGCCAATTGCTTCGATTACAAGGAGATATAGCGATTGAATTTGTTTTGCGAACATGTTTCATTATTTTGAAATCTTTGTGCACAATACAACTGAAAAACGCTAGACTATAAAATTTATCATTGGAGCGCTTATGTTTTTGGTGGAAACCCTAAACCCTTATATATCTTTAATATCTCGTTAGTTATAACATTATTATCTTCTTCTACACACATAGAATCCTAATCTGAATCAGCTAAGGCTACAAAGTAAGGCGAAACGCCCAATTCTCAGTTGCATACGGCGCACGCCACCACCTTTGAAGAAAGAACGGCTGCTCGTTTCTGCAACTTGAAAACATATAAATCGTTGTTAAAGATATGGAATATGTTTTTTAGCCTGGTGAATAAATGATAGATGAATTTTTATGCAGTCAGTGATACAGGCATACTCCGGTGAAGGAAACTCACATGTTCTCCCAACAGGAGTCGAACCTATGACCAAACTATCAAAATTTTGTTTGAGTTCAGACTTTTTTGTTCTGTGACAAATGGAAAGGAAATCTGAACAGCTGTACGAAATGTCGACAAATTCAGCATGACTACATGCATTAAATGTTGACATATATGGCTTGAACGCAGTTTTGTGGCAAAACGAAAAAACACCCAGGCCAATACCGACCGTTCCACGACCTTGACACCCCTCTTTATAGCCGGAAATGTCGAAGCTGTTGACCCTAATTCGAGTATATTGATCCACTACAGCTAATGCACTGCCCTTAGAAATTCTGTTTTTAACCCGTTGTTCATTTTCACTGGGAAAGATGGTGATTTCTGAAACTCAACGCATTACAGATTAGATTACATATAAAGATGCACGACCAGTTTCTAAATTGCATTTCATCCAACTCTGAACGTGTTCTTCCAATATGTATTTTTTTCGATCTGAAGGTCAAGCTTTATAACATTGGATGTTTACAGTTTTATTTGTAACTTGATACGTTTGAGTTTATCATGCAGTGCTCGGTTTCTCCGGCTCTGCTCATATCATTCATACACGTTTGCTATCTCGAGTTACTCAAATTTAAGCTGGTACTGATATTTTGATCATATTAAGTCACGTTTTGGATGATGAACGGAAATCAGAGATTTAGTCATTACCTTCGAGAAATGCGTATTTTGTTATGTAAAAACAACAACAGGAAAACCCAAAACCCCCAATACTAGCAAAGAATGTACCTGTATATCTTACGTTTCTTCACGGATAAAGATGTTTCAAAACGTATAAATATGCAAGATGTAGTTGAACAGCTATAATCATCATTTTACTGCTGGTTTTACTAGCGCTATTACATTACTTCGTTAATGACATGGCATTTAGTTAAATTTATAGCAGGTCGAAATTAATAAGTAAAAAATGTCAAACGTTTTTTTCATTTTTTTACAAGAACGACACGTAGCACAGAAACGTCTCGCTCAGTAGCTTCATTTAAATGTTCATATAATTCAATAAAAGCTCCACTCTGGAGGTGAACATAATTATAATTATATAAATGAAAATATTTCTTTTATCACTTAATGCTCTCTTGTCCTTTCTATTTTTTTCTAGGCTAAACCTTTATGATAATTTATCTTTCCCCAATCATTACCTGCACCACCCCTTTCGATTGACACGAATCCGGCGGTCAGTAAACATTTGTTCCATCATAATCGTGCGGAGTCATGAAAGAAGATATTAATTTTATCGGCGCTGGAGGAAATGCAAATAGAAACTTCTGGGTAAATACAGCCGATGTCACCAGAAAACAATACTTGGTGCACGATTTTTATTAGTATTCTACAGCACTAACACGGTTAGAAAAATAAAAGCGGCCAAAAAATCAGAGTTTTGTCTTCAGTTTGAAACGTTATCTTTTGACCGCGATGTTTTCCCAACTTATTTATTAAAGAGATATATTGTTCCTTTATCGCGTGACAAAACAAGATATTGCCCTTCCCTGAGACTACGTGACCAATTGTATTTCCAAAATATTTACTTTGACAGGTGCGCTTGCCCTTATATTGGCAAACAACACGTAACAACTATCTTAAAAGGCTGTTCCAGATCGACATTGAAACACTATTTAAGCCACAGCTGAACAACGAACATCCTCAAGCAAAACAACGTGTGCCCAGGAGAACGGAACCATTGACTTAACTGACGAAATACTAGACTGGCCGTTTCATACACTTAGACAGGTGAATTTAATTGACAATGGAAATTTTCACTCTAGCAGCCATGGAAAAGCAAAGACGTTATCCCGGCGTTAATCGCTGCCCCCGATGCAGTCTGTCGACTATATCAGAAGAAACAGATCAAGAAGTTTGCCAGAAAGGACTTGTCAATTCTGAAGAACTCGCTAGAGATACGTTTCGCGCCATGGAAAAGCGCGAAAACTGCCATTGGAACAAACAGAGTACAAAAGAAGTTCATCAAGAGACCGTAAAAGCAGAAAATGACTTGTTCGAACATATCTGTATGCTTACGGATGATTCACACGCATTGTCAAAGCATCAACTGAAAACATTAAGGCTAGACGACATGAATGAAGTTAGAGCCTTATTTCCAGATTTCTTTCCGCGATTAGCAATACAAGAGAGTTGTGAAGATTACTCTTGGAAAGCGAAGCCAACAATGGAACAAATTTTTTCAGGACATTTTTCCGAGAAATACGAATTCAAAGAAGAAAGCTTTGAATACTGGAAAACAAATAGGTTATCCTTTTAATTAAGTGGTGTCAATAATATGTATTGGCATAATTCATTCTGCCGAGTGGACTGATGGTTTGTCTGTATTTTTATAATTCAATACACGAATTTCTTCCTTTGTATAATCATGAATTTGGATTTCGTTGGTGAACCTTATTTGAAGTCCCAAATCGAAAAATTCAATGAGTGGCCTTATTGATTCACAAAACGATTTTTTGTATTATTACAATTTATGTGATCATGACAACAAATGATGTGCGAGTAATTAAACTTTTCATTTATATTTTTCACGTCGTTTTCATGGCCAGTCCTTGTCTGTGGTTCTATCATAAAATAAATTGATTATTTACTGGTGGGTCTTTAATTTTCAATTGTACAAATGCTATAACGGGGTCGTCGGCAGAGGCGAGCAGTCGTTCGCTCTCTGGAATTAAGTCGAGAGGGTGAGTCCATAACAGCGCGTCAGCGAAACTAGAGTGGAATCAGATCTTCATGTTGTTTTCGTATGAAAATCGAAACAAATTTTTCCCTATTAAGTTTTCTTTTCCGGGTTCGAGACGTATAAAATCGTGAAATTTCACTTCCGGTTGGGGTACAATACCACGCAAGACTGGAGATAGTAGAGCTATGACATCAACACAGGATCGCTTGTTTCGCGGATTCTCTGTTCTTCAAATGTTTTTCGTGTGTGGAGGAATTAGGAAAACTGTGTGGACGAAATTATGACTAGCAATGTTGAATGCTCACACGAAACAAACTATACACTTAAGCTCCAGTAGCTACCAAGATCTAATTCATTCTTACAATATGTCTTCTCGATGGAACACGCAGGTCACGACCATGAAGGAAATGATCGCTAAAGACAATTAACATTCAAACAAATTCTGCCAACTTGTAACATAACAAATACATGGAGAACACTGAGGAGAATATCCGTTTTGATCCTGAAAGTGAAAGAGTTAAGGTAGTTCTTCGGGAAGAAACACAATGGTACTAATAGTAGTGACAGAGTTCCTCAGGGCCCTGTTATTCAAAGCCCGATCAAGCTAATCTATCCTGGGTTAAAGCGAATTTTGACTGAGTTTAATTTACCAATCAGTGAAGACTGGTCAAAAACGATTTTTGGTTGTCAGTTTTCAACCTCCTCCTCCCCTCCCCCCTTTACCCCAGTTAGGTTTTTCTTTATCACTTGCTTAAAATCACTAATCAAGGAACACTCTTCAAAAACGATTTTGAGTTCTGCTTTGATTTAGATTTTCTTTACCACTTGCTTAAAATTATTTTTGAAAACATTAATAATGAGGGAGATGAAAACTTCGGTTACTTTTTATTCGCTGATTAGCGTTAATCGGCGTTCGAACAACCGGGCCCAGAATTTTAATAGTGTTGCATGAAGCTTGATAACCACCTGTATCTCATGCTCGCTTTCACTGACGTGCGTCTAGTTATAATGCAGTGAGTTACGATCAATTTGATTACTACGGAGTATTTTCTGATGATCGTTGATGGTATTTGGATTTCCGTACGTGCTAAAATTGAGAAAATAAAAAGATAACTTACTTGTTTATCAGCACTTGAATGCAGGATTTTCAAGCGACGTGACGTTGGAAATCAAAGCAGCAGTCCAATAGTCGTGCCCAGTGGCATAATAATGCAACTTCATACTTTGAAATCTTTCAGCGCCTTATCATGCTGATCAAGACGTGAACTGATTAAGGCATCAATAAGTTTATAGAAAGTTTATTTGAGCGTTGCAAACGTAAAAACGTCGCAACGAAGCAATGGGAACTCGAAGAAATTAAATCAATTAACCGATGCAAAACGCGGGAAAACGCGTGCGAACAAGTCACGATCGGTTTTGATTTTGCTTCTCGACTCCGCATTTGAAAACCGGTCTATACTCTCGGCTTCCCAAAAACACCATACCCATTCTCAGACTTTGGCGCACAGCGGGTGGATTTTATTCTATCAGGCCATCTCTTGGCTTAAGAAATGGAAGCGTGATCACCCGTTTTAATCTTGATGGTTTAGATTGCCAAACAGTAACACGATTACAGCTTTCGAATTCAGTGGATTGTAATGCCTTGTTATCGACCAATTTATTGTGGTAAAGTTTTATTTCAGTTTTTATTATTTCATTGTTTATTTTTAAATATTTTCTGCCTAGTGCATTACATACTTTTAACTGTCGAAGGAAAAAAATATACCCGGTTTACTGAATGGTATTATCCGAATAAGAACAGCGATTAATATAATTATATACCACCGAGATTTGCACGCTGATCATAGTTATGTTATCATGAGTTATGAACACTGACAGGTTTCACTAAAAGACTTGACAAGTTATGCACTCAGTCGCTTTCTGTAGATTTATATAATAAGAAACTAGGAACAAGTTGGTTCTAATAAATTACTACATACAAAATGAAAAGGAACATATTTATTTAAAATCGTGACAGTTATTCAAGAATGTTTTTCTCTCTGGTAGCAAAAGGTGACTACGCTGGGCACTTCCGAATATTCCACAGTGATGGTGCTCTACAGAAATAAAGAAGGGTTGTTCCCCTAAGGTAAAAATTTAGAAGCACCAAAATTTTTATAGGTTCAAAAGGGGAGTGGTGTTGGTCTCTAATGACCATTAAGCTTGTTTTCAAAAGTTTTATGTTTGGTCGGGATGAGGGTAAGCGAACTTGCTTCCTTCAGTTCTCCTATAGATAGACCCTCGCCTCTGCGCTAATAAACGTACTTTCCTATGGACGTTTATTGCACAAACAAACGACTTAATGATATGCAGCTTGTATTTTGGGGGATTTGCCGATTCTTTAATTTTAGTGAAAAGTAAACAGTAAGCAGTAATCGTGCGGACTTAGCTGACAGTAAAGATCATCATTTATTTTCCGGTTATGTCAAATAGAAGTTTCTGGGTAAATACACTTGATGTCGTCTGCAGACCAAAATACTTGATGCATTAATCACCATTATTTCGGTGTTATTTACATGTCGGCAACCAGTACTCAGAGCACTCTACACGGAATTGAAATTGTTGTAAAACACAGAAAAAAGAAATTTCTTAAATTGAATTGCTAAAACTCTTACATTGAGACATCTTTTCAAGAAAATCATATATTTCAGTTGAATATGTTTTTCAATATCTCGAAAGTGACAACATTTGATATTAGTCTTCCGAAAAAATCCATGACGCGTTACCTCCAAAATATTTACTTTGCGAGAGCGTTTCGTATTTTACTGCCGCAAACAACACGAAATGTCTTGCTTGAGAGATCGTTCCAGTATTTGACGCTCAGTGAAGCACTATATTAGGCTCAGCTGAACATACAGCGATCCAGAAAGCAAAATATCGTGTTTACAGGACGGGGAGCTGTTTACGTGAATTAACGAGGGAAGAGAGAAGAAGAGGCCGCAGTCTTGACCTTGCTTCGTACAAATCAATTGAAATTCATTGTCATGGTTAGACAAAGACGGTATCTACGCTTCATCGAAAGTCTCCCTACTATATCTGAAGAACCAGATAGATCTCTATTGCAAGAAAGCCCCAAGAAATGGTTTTTAAATGCTGCAAAACGCCGTGAGGTATCGAACTGTGATTGCATCACACATAATCCAACAAAAACTGTAGCGTGCCAGGTGGCGGGTGAGATTGCAGCAACAAGAAACGCTTTCTTCTTCCTTACAGATGATTCAGAAGCGCCGTTAAAGTATAAACTGAAAACATCTAAACTACGGGGCATGAACGAAGCTAGAATCTTATTTCCGGAATTCTTTCCACCATCAAAACGACAGTACAGTTGTGATGATTCCAAGGCAACTATGGAACAATTATTTTCAAAGCAGAACGATTTTTCGGAGAATTGCGACGAACATGAAAACTATGAATATTGGAAAAGATATCATCTATCTTTCTAGTTATGATCTGGGCGATAACAAATTAAGGTTAAAAAACGAGTTTCGTTTTTAAGCGGAATAAATTAAGATTGAGTTGATTAAGTGAAAGCACATAATATTCCGAAATAAAGAATACTTAATTTCTTACTTTAATGTGCTTTTATTGAAGAAGAAAAAACCATAAAATATCAGGACATGTTTGATGGTAATAAAATAAGTTTTCTAAAATATTCAAATTGACTGTTTTTGTAAGGCGGTCACTGTGAAAGAAAGTCCATAAATAGCAGTGAGTTATTGACCGCAACCTGCGAATGCTGAGATGATAGCATGTTTTCCCAACAAGCATGACATAATATCCAAAAAGAACCTTTTGTCAGGTTTCGGGCCGACACGAGCATATTTTGTCCTCTTTTACATCTGGCTTGGATTATTTTACTAGAATAACTTATAAAGATGCATAGCTGGTCGGTATTAATTCGAAAAAAAAAAAAAAAGTAAACAAAGATGCTTCTGTTCAATTAGATATAGGGCCGTGTTTAAATAAAACGACTGCCACCTTAATATTAATACTTCGCTTTTCTGACACGATGAATGATTAATTCTGTCATCCACTTCATGTAGTATTGCAGCAAATGAAATGAGTATCATGTGTTTGAGAGAACGTATGTTAAGGAAAAGCGTTCACCGTCACGTCTGTATTTCAGAATTACACGGCATGCAGAGTCCAACTGAAATTAGGGACGTAATAATGCTACTACTGACTTATAAATAAAAAGTTGAAAAATTTTTTGAGCTGATTAAAAACATGAGTTAACGGGGTTTCTACTGAAATATAAATTACATACAGTGCCGCATGCACATGAGGATGTATCCTGTACTTCGTAGGCAAAAAAACCTATCTAGCGCCTTCTGCCTTGTTATTTAATGATCACCGGGTAACGACTTTGAAACTGAAGCAGGCCGGTACAAGTGACGGATTCATTTCCAACAAATGCGTCACGTCGCTTGGTCGCCGTTCGTACATCAATTAGATCCCCGATAGACCCCTCACGTTTTCATTTCACGCTATTATGTTTAACATTTTGGTTTCGAAAACAAATTGCATTTTACAAGGGTGGTTTACGGCCAGTGCC
Source organism: Pavona decussata (assembly GCF_977016875.1). Classification (NCBI taxonomy): domain Eukaryota; kingdom Metazoa; phylum Cnidaria; class Anthozoa; order Scleractinia; family Agariciidae; genus Pavona; species Pavona decussata. The sequence goes on along the minus strand of NW_028145475.1, from coordinate 4,214,785 downwards.
GACGTATGTTTTTTAAACTGAAGTGCGTAACGAAGAAAACCTAGTATTGGACCTTTGATGTCAGTTCCTTCCGTGCGTGCTACACCGTGCTGACGAGAGCCAACTAGCTCGAAACAGCTGCCTACGGTTGCCGCATTCTGTTGATTCTCGGTTTGGTCTCTATCATGTCGCTGTCGTGTTAAGTTTTCTACGCAGTCCAGCCTTGCATTAATTTGAGTCATTTATACTTTTGGCTGATTAGATCTTTTACAGATCCTGCGTATACCTACAGCATTTTCGTTGTGCAGTTCCTTGCTTATAGTTTGCTTGTACAAACAAAACACTGACCATGAATTAATATAGAATGACCATAAAAGGCACATTGCATGACGCAGGTGATAGGAAAATCAGCATGGGTGATTGCCGAAAGTGACAGTAATGTGACATGGATAACACGATTTCAAAGAATCGAAATATAGAATGAAGTCATCGTGTATTGCCGTGATGTTTTCAACGACGTTAATACACACGTATTGTGCTAAGGTAAGTAGCCTTATAAGCGAAAACTAAATCCATAGAAAAATGCCAAGGGAAGGATTACACACGGGAGTAGATTTAGAATTAGAGGATGGAGTAAATAATGAACCAAATGCTCAAAAAATGCAACACTGAGACAAGCAATGGCTACAAAAACAGGAAAGCATTCTCGAATAAGGAGATGGTGTTATCTCGGAGCGAAAGTCCAGATAGCAGAGCGAAGATTGTCACTATTAGGCGCAAGGATATACCAGCCGGAACACTTTCGCTGCACAAGATCGTTGCCGAAGAAGACTCCTTTGACGGTGACGATCCTGTTGGAAAAACGAATGAAATGAGCTATCGTCCAAGCGGCCTGGGGAGGGCGAGTGATAGGACAACGCAAGATATTGAGGATGCCACAGTGCAGAGTTTTTTTGAGAACACTGTTAGTCCCTTGACAGGTTCGTCACGCGTGCTGTGTCAAAATTCCCTATTGAGTACATCCCATGTTCACGAAACGAAGGAAATGAATATAACTGCAGCAAGAGCCACTTTTCCAGAGTTCTTTCCTAGAGGACCTGTGCAGGACAGTTATGATTGCTTGTTACTGCGACCAACACTGGAAGATATATTTTCTGGAAGAACCACTTGTCAAAGAAACTTATGTGACAGTGGACAGCATATCATATGATTTCGGTGTGCCAGAACTGAGGATTTGACAAAGTCCAATTTTACTGTCCCTATACCCTGGTAAACCTTTTACCAAGACCGGGCATTAATGCTTTCTTTGGTGGTCTGCCGGAGAGAGAAAAAATGTGCAAATTATACAATTATATGCACTCAAATCAAACTCCACTACGAAACGTAATGTTGAGAGTGTGTGTCATGTTTCCATTTAATATTCTGGGAATCAATTTCTTTTCTTGTCGATTCTTCGATAATAAGAAAATACTTTTTTATCACGACTGCCTCTCTTGTGAACGCTTTTCCTTAACATATGTTCTCCCAAACACATGATACTCATTTCACTTGCTGCAATACTACATGAAATGAATGACAAAGTCGGCTGTCACGTTTCGTTCTTTACCATTAGCCACAGGGAGCCTGAAATTAGAACCATTGTCTTCATTGAACCAAAAACCCGCTGAGATTTAACACAAACACATCTGAACAAACTAAGGCGTTCCATATATTTTTGTCGCAAACTGGAGAGTATAAAGTAAATTTGTGTATACACGTATAGTTTATTATAATTTACATTTGATATTCAACAAATATATTCCACGATAGATGACGACAGCGAGGCGTTCACGGCGAATCCGGGATAAACCTCAGGTTACAATGCATTGTGTACATGAGGACTAACCTTGCTTTTTTCCCGAAGATAAGTTGTAATGTTATCATTCTCTTCCGCATAAACTCAGTTTTGTTGAACAACTTGACATGTCAAGACAACTAAGCGCCTTTTAGGTTACCGAACCATAAACAAAATTACAATTTTTGTTGTGTCGTAATAAGAATACATGATCTATCGATGGTACGTTAAAACAAATCAAACCGAACGTCAGCCTCAAGTTTAGGGCACGGCAACCGGCTATGCCCTATGACTGTAAAGAGCACGGCGAACCATCAAGCTCAGTTTGCAAAGCGGTTTGATTCAGTTCTCACCTTAGCTACTTTTTTGGAGGATGTAAGTTGATATCATTACATTGTGTGAGATGTTCTTTCTAAAAATAGCGCAGGCGCACCCATGGGCATGAACACAGTTTGGTCTTGTAAGCTTGGCATTGAAATGCCTAGGACGCCAGCAACTTCCTTTCCGGCATATTAAGTGCCTTTTTGTGTTTATGATTTTAAAATTTAGAAATGGGAACACACGATTTATCGATGATCTCTTAACAGATTTGGATTCTACTTGGTAATTTTCGTTTGTATGCTCGTAAATGGACAAGGTAAAGACGAGTTAAACGGATTGGTATATAGCTGTGGTGCGCCTTTTCATATACGTTTCTCTGAACATGCTAGTTCACAGAGAGAATAATTTTATTCCAGTCTCTTAATCGATGGCCATTATAATTTTTGTCACAGTTTGGATGAACCGACTGCTGGAAGTAGTTTTACTAAAAGATAAACGTCGAGTAGTATTTTTTGTTTTTCATTTTTTAATGCTTTTTTCTTATTCATGCAGATAAATTTCAGTGCGTTTAAGTTTTTTTTTGTAAAAGCTAGCTCAGTAGTCTCTTAATTTTCTATTTTTTCACGTTAGTAAAAATTATCATGCATATTAATGAAGTTTAAAGTGTGTTAAATCATAACAAATGGTTAACTGGCCATTCACTCCCGTCACGATCTATCACCTTTGTAGCACATTAAAAGCTTCTAGATATGACGAGTTATCTTGCCGACAACAAATTCGCCATAAGAACATCTGAGATAAAGAAAAATGTTTTTTGTTTTTTGTTTTTTTTATTGAAGCAGATGAAATCTAACTCCGTCAACAGGCAGGTATAGTGCAATATACAGAGGATATCCTCGGGGGGAATTTCTTATTCTGTTCTTGATAATATGACAGTGATGCAAATAAAAATCCATATGAGTTCAAGTGACCGGCAAACCATGCTGAAGTTTCCTACCCTACAAAATTCCACATTCCTAAAACACAGAGTCGCAAACGAACCACAACAAAGGACTCTTGTGAGTAAACATTCAGTTTTTCCAAGCACCAGACGGTGCCTTGGAAAGGTTTGCGAGCGAGTGTGATGAAACTCAATTCTTTTTGTATTTGTTGTACTTATGCGATAGTAGGCGAACTTTTTCCCTCCTTAGATCTTTAGTTCTAGTCTGTTTTCCGTTTTACTTGTTGGAGAAACGTGTTGTAAAATACGATCCCATGAAGCTAGGTCGCTTACGTCTGTACAACTTCGACACGGAAATAAAGGACTAGAACATTCAAATTAATTCCACGCCATATGTCATATCCCTCGCAATTAACAGTAAAATACCGAGTACAAAGCGTTTTTTTTCTGATGGCAGAATGATTGACTCTTTGGAGAGGGTGGTTACCCCGCACAGAGCCTAAATCTTTTAAAAATTATTTACATTCAACCCCTTAAGCAAAAAAAAAAGGTAGAAACATATAAAACATTCTGGTAAAAACAAGTTAATGCCATATTAACATTCTATAGAAACAAATCATAGTGAAATAAGGCACCGGGCTCCGTCAAATTAAGTCAATTAACAACCACGACAGACTGACTTGAATAAATTATACATGTAGAAGCGACCAGCGTTTTCCGTCAAGAACAGCCTCGGCTTCCAAGACCAAGAAAAGTTACCTTTGTTTCTAAAAAATTGTCGAACGAATGAAATTGTGTTTCTTTGAGCGTTGGATGAAGCATGCTGGTATTGTATATTCTAGAAAAAAAAGACCTAATGCATTGAAGGATTTAGAAGCATTGAAAGCAATGAGAAACGTGAGAACATAATAAGCCCATGGTGCGTTCACAATGACGTGTATGATGCATCAAATTTCATAATACGTTTTAGTTGCGATCACATCTCAAAAATGTCCCGTTAAATATATATGGATGGTTAACAAGGCGAATAGTGTCGGCTTAGAGAGTAACTGATTCAGAACTCGTGATAAATCTACGACTTTAATATATGAAAATTAGTAGCTAGGTAGAATGTGAGCGGTTCACTTGTTTGTCTCAGTCCGGGTTCTCGATACCAATGGAGCAAGACCAAGAAGCTACTGGTGATAACTGTACAAATAAACTAAGTAATTCACAAGAAGCATCAACTGCTTCTTTGGATATGTCATCTGGTTCAGGGAAAGATAGCTTTAATTCCCAAGATGCTGCTAATTCAAACTCAGAAGACTTTTTAACCGGAAGTACAGCCTCAGATATGGCATTGAAACTGTTTCCTGAGTTTCTGTTGCTAGATGTGCAGAGAGGGGACCGATCACTATTCAAGAGAACAAGAAAAAAGATGAAGTTCAATGACTTATCTAAGTTTGACAAAAGTGGCAGAAACCAAAATTACCCCAAGTCGTGTGAAGACATTGTCCGGTGGATTAGGACAGAGTATGGGATGTAGTTTGGAGGAACTCTTCGAAACCACGATGAACTTAGATGTTTGGTGCTCCAGATTAAAAAGTAATTAGTAGTTGAAATTTTTGGATAACAAGGAAGAATTAAGAATCTTTCACATCTCATGTTCCACTACGGTTTGAGTCAGGTGAACGGATCGATGAAGTTCTGGATTTGTCAACTTGGAGAGAGGATAGATCTGACAGACGTCTGCCCTTACATGCCATAGACAATAGGTATTGATTACAATCTATTGTACTCTCAGACAAACGAGGCACACCGAGCGCCATGGGATTATATTATCGGACTTTGAGTATTTTTTTAAAGTGAAGTTGTAAAGAGCCACCTTTGTTTCCGGTACTTAAGACTGGTTTGTGTTTTGTGAAGTAAATAGGAGACTCATTATTCCCCCTACTTTCCCTGGATAGGATGCTGGTCGATCACAGCAACAGTCACTTAGGCCAATATCCTGGGCACTGAGAGTAATGTGATATAAAGATTGTTGGATAAGGAAACGGTACAAAACACCCGATCAGCAAAACTGTAAGGTTAGCGACATGTCAAAGGCTTTATCATCGTCATCATCAAGGATCTTACACTCCACCAGCTTAATATAACCTCTATAACCTAGGAAAACTTCGTCGTATGTAATATCAAAAGGGTATATAAGGCTGATAGTCCGAAATTAAAAAAAGAGGAACCCAAAACGTACCAGAAGTGTTTTTTTGTTGTGAGGGTGGCTTGAATTTATTTTCATCTCTATCAGGTGAAAAAAGCGTTCTCCCGTACAAAGCGTTGATCGAACACGATGCGACCAGATGGAATTATGGCGGGATCAATTAGCATGCGCATATTTCTTGTTTGTTTGTTGTTTTTTTTTTTTTTGTCTTGTTTTTTTTTTATTCCTAAAACCCCCACCTGCTTTTATTTTCTAACAAGAAGCGTGTAAATAAGCTTATAATTCAAACGCTTCCCAGATAGCTGTTGGGTCTTATCATTCACGGTTTATACTTTTTAACTGACAACGTTTTTTCAATCGAGCATATGGGACAAGATGGCATGCGTTCTATGCTTGAATGGAGTGAAATTCGAGTAAAAATATGTATGGGGATATGAAAACTTTTTCAAAAATTAAATCTTGAGCTTGCAGGCTATCCGTGCAACCAGTGCGAAACTCAAATTGTGTTTACACCTTCGGCCACGCATTTCACTCAAAACTGATAAATGCACAAAGGTGTACTTACTTCCCGAGTTTATCTCTTCCTTCGTTTGTTTTATGCACTGTTTGTCCGGCCCATACCTTGTCTTCAAATTTTGCCGACGTCTAGATAAAATTTCGTCAGTTAGAGGATGAACCGTTCAATGAATTCCACTTGCATGTCAAATCCCTCAAGAAGACTGCGATTTGCGCCTCGGAAAATACCTCCAACGGCGCAACGAACTTCTCCCATTCTTCCATATCTTCGTCAGGGAAAGGAAACCATATTGGAATGGAACATTTCACTAGGGCATGAGAAGGAAAAGGCTAAAACACACTGAAAACTTGGAATCGTCAACCATTTTGTTTGTTCCAAAACAAACAAAACCGTGACGTTGAAATATGATGCGCCGCTGCCAAATCGACGCGGGCTCAAAGTGTCCTCTGTGGGGTATGCCGGTGATTTAGAATCGTTGCTGCCAAACAATGCAGAATTTTTGGACGTGGGCACTCGCGAAATCGTTTTAGCTAACAGACCCGAATGAAATTTAGTCGAAACGTACATTGACCTTGAATTCTACACATAAGCATCTCGTAAACAAACGTTTTCTGGATTGATATGATGTTTTATAATAGAATGTCAGTTATTCTTCTTGCACCTTTTGATACTTGTAAACACATCTTAATAAATTCATTTTCTGCCCCCGATGTGCGAACAACCCTTCACTGTTGTTGTTATTATTATTATTATTACGTGCATGCACCAAATGTTCACCCATGGGGCCCGTTTCTCGAAAGTCCCGGTAACTTACCGGGCCCGATAAGTGTCTTTGGTGATAAATGTTTCGTAACGGAAATCAATTTTTGTTAGCTTTGAATACTAAATTTTAAAATCTTATAATGCTATGAAAATATTGGTCAAGTACCATGTCTGTAATCATTGTGTAGTCGGTGAAAAAAACATTTAAAAATATACTTATCGGGCCCGGTAAGTTACCGGGACTTTCGAGAAACGCGCCCATGGTCCTAAAAACTGTCAAAGAAACTTTGTCAGCCGGAACAGTGAAACGAGCTAGACGAATCTTAGAAGTGTAACCAAACGGGCTGGATCAGAAAGCGGCCCGGATTTAAGAAACTTTCATTACATTTTTTTTATTTGATTTTTCTCTAACTTGCGCATTTGTAATCTTCGGCATAAGCGCCTTACGACAGAATTACCTCCCACCCCCCCCCCCCCCCCTTCCCTTTCACTTTTGATTCATTTGAACTTCTAAAGGAGTTACCTTATATTACTGAGAACCATAGTTTTGAATGTGATTTTTTCTTTTTTTGCAAAAAGAAAAAAAGAAAGAAACGAAAAGTAAAAATGGCACATTTCTGCCCCCAAAACACTGTCAATTTAACAGGAAATAGGTGGGCAAGATATACAAAGAATACCTCAGAGCATGTTTGCTTAAAATATAACACAAGGAGGTACGCGTGTTTGCAACATCAAATATTGAATTAATGGAAAAATTATTTCGTCCAAAAATAACTGGAAACTTCCATTTTTAACTATTTGACACCTAAAACTACACAATGAACATAAAACACCGAGGGCTTAAGAAAGAAAGTTTCAAAATTGATTATTTTCCGCTCAGTTGGGGAATACCCACTAGTAATAAACCATCGAATTATCTGATGTGAAATCTAAAACCTAAAGAAACTCAGGCAGTTGCCGATGTGGAGTTTTTACCTTGTGATATCCCAAAAGACATTTGGCGTCCAAATCATAAATGAAAATAATGTTTGCACGTTCTCTATACATGTCACGACGATTTTCATCATATCAGTGCCCACATAAAACGTCTAACGGGTTACACAAAATAAACAACGAGCTTTTCTTTGGCCCAATTTATTTTGGTAATGAATTTAAGGCTACGATAACTGCTTTTACTTATTGTCGTACAAGCAAAATTTTCCCGCTGGTATTTTTCATATTATAAGCCTTAAATTAAATTGTTCTCTAATTCATGCATCCTACGTGCAGCCCGAATTTAGTAGGCCAGTACAACTTGATCTGATCAACAACAGCAACACAAAAAGAGGGCCTTCATGGCGAAAAATCGTATCGAAATTAAATTGGCAATGACCTATTCGGAACAAAAACTTAATCCATAACTTCTCTTCATTGTTCGATTTAGAAAATAACAGGATATCATGAAATTCGTCTTTCAAGCGAAAACTACAGAAATTTGCATATGTGATTTTAATCGAAAATATGCTGAATATAATTAGAATTGAATAAAATCCATAAGCCAGGCAACCTAAGAAACAGACTGAATAGAAAACATGCTATATCTTTCGACAATCTGATGATCTTCGGAGAAGGGTCTGCGAGTTAAAATTCCATCCCTTTTGTCGGCATACAACGAATAACGTAATAGTATTTTACACAAACATATCAACAAATGTGGTGTGGTAAAAATGTCATTAATTTTATTGTAAAACCTAAAATTATATTTGACTTTTAAAAAATATATCAGCATTTAACAGACTCTTAAGTCATGCCAAAAAACAATTTCTTTTTTTTTTTTTTTCTGCATTTCACAAGCAATATTTGAAAAAACGTGCAAAAGATGTTCCTCATGCAGAAATCAAAATAAAAGACCCGCAATTCGCCCTTATCAAGAGCTTTTCAATATCGTGTAACTCCATAACTCTTTGAAATAGGCGTCGAAAGTATGGCAATGTTTAGTATCTAAAGCCGTACAGCCGGCCGGCCGTCGGCTTGCGATTAAGTTAGAAGCCTCGCTGGAAAACCAATGGCGTTTCCTTTTCTCTTTCACGCCGGCGCCAGCGAGCTATCATACATGTTATCATCCACGCCGTTGGCCCACTTTGTATGAATCACCCAAAGAACTGAAGCCACGAGGCGACAATATTTTCCTTGTTGTGAGAACAATCTACTTCAGCGTTCAATTTGGGCCTCGTCAAATGTCTTGAAACCTTGGCATCAAAGTCTAAGATGCTACAATTCCCACTGGATGGTTTAAAATCGGGAAAAATATTGTCAGCAGAACCTGATAAATTTAGACTGTCCTTTGACGTTTTGCCATGCAGACCTTGTCTCTGAGTGCTGATAGTGTTTGGCAGCGGAGGGAGAGAAAATGTCTCGACGTGTCTTTCGGTTAATTCTCTTGCCATTGCAATGTCACTGCAGGAGTACACTCTTCGGCGAAATCTCTGACGTCTGTTTTCGCATCTTCCACTCTGAAGAAAAGCGTCGGCATTATTGCATTCTTCCAAATCCTCGTCTCTCACTTCTACAATCGTGCTCAAATGGCGCTTAATTTTTAACTTCGGTAGAAAAGGAACCGTTTGCTTCATGGTGGCTTAAAATTTAACTCGGACGATTGATGTTCTTCTCAAGGTAGATCTGATGGCGGCACCTAAACTCTGGTAGCTTGTTCTCTTGCTCCGTGCATCAAATCCGGATTATCTTTATAAACATCGCTTAAACGCGGCCTCTTTTATATCCTCCTCGCGCAGTGTGACAGTCCAAAAATGGCAACATTTAGAATGAATAATCACTTTGCGCAAGCGACACCTTGACGAATCGCTTAAAACGTTTCAGAAACCCCAACAAAAGATCGTATGACAACGCCGCACGCAATGTTTACGATCAAGGAAGCACGCACCTGCTTTATGGACATGGCGAAAACATAGTTTATTGGCTAACTGTTTTGACGCGTACTCGATTTGCATCACTAGTTAGTCGCAACCGTCATAACTCTTGGTTTACAAATCAAAAAATTCGACTTCGCAAACGGCGCATCTTGTTCGAATTACAAAAAAATGTTGCACGGGCAAATTTAGCCGCAGTCTAGTTTTGCATTAAAAATATTTTTCGAGCAGGTGCAAAAACAACGGTTATCCTATCCACCATTCTATTTACAATGAAATTTCATTTCTCTGTTAGCTGGTGCCAAACTTTAAGTATGGATGTCCGGTGCCGGCCAAACACAAGCCTACTTTTTTAGATTTTATGCAAAAGGGAATATTTTTGGCAAATATTTTGATGTCTCTTTGAAGCTCTCTCTTATTGGAGCCTGCGTGATATTTGGCATGGATAAAAGACAATACAAACGTCCGTAACGCTTGACAATAGAAAAAAACTATCGAAAAGGCAAAACACCCGACTTTTTTCAAAAATAGATCTTCCGTTTCCAAAGTCCACAAAATTGCACGGCAAAATAGATTTAAGCATTCTGTCGATCGGCTGTAGTTTTCTGTTTGTTTTGACTCACGAAAGATAATGTTTTGTCTTATTTTTTTTTACCAATTGCTCAGTCTTATCGTAGAAACAAAAGACGAGACAAAGTTTTACGATTTCCTTAATTTGCAGATTAAACATTATTCAGTCCCACGCACCAGCAGCTACGGCAGTGGTGCACGCTAGCGATTGTATGCTTGACTGTGAACTCAAATTAATTATTTTTCATCGGTCTTTTCTAATGATAACTGGATACGAATTGAAGAACATATCTTCATATTTAGTTGCTTGAGAAAAAGCTTTAAGATTACTTGCATGACTTCATTCGCAAAATCATGTTTTAATCCAAGAATGTTTACGGAAACGAGCAGTCACGGAAAGGAAAATGGCTACAGGCACAACCTAAATGACGGTTTTCAAACAGAAGTAAAATCGTCATGTTAATCTATCATGTTCAAACATGCATTTTTTCTTGGTTGTGGTAGTGCCAATCGGCCTTGTTCGCAGTTTATGAGAATGCTGAGAAACTTGTCAATTTATACTGAATCCCAGATACGGTGAATATCACAAATCGTATTATCTGCAACGATTATATTAAGTTTAATATGAAAACTAGTAATAACATCTCGAAATAATATTTTTATGATAAAGTTATTTTTATTTTCGAGATGTTTACTCTGAACCGTTCGATGTTATTTGAACCCAAAATATGGAATAAAACTGGTTTGAATCTGCTAAAGACTTACCCCAGAAGTTGGAATATTGAATTTAACGAGGCCGTTTGAAAAATACAACGCCCTTGTTAAATGGGGTTTGAATTTCAGCCCATTGGAGGGTCTCTGAAAATCTACTATCTAACAGTATGAAAACTAAATAACAGCTCTTCCAAAACAACTTGCACTTGAGCCAAATATATTTATATCAGTGTATATTTCAAAGAAAAATCGAAGCTGTTGCGCTAACACATTTGATAATGTGGATCAATTTCAAAATTGCGTGGACGACGGAAACATCGACACACTGAGAGGAAAACCGAAATCGGTAAATGCCGCCGGAATATCTCCTTAATTACTCTATACAGGGTTTTAAAGTTGTAAGGCCGACAAAGAGTGTTCAAAGCGTCATTTATTAGTATTAAGCCTAGGAAAACGATTTCAATCGCGTGCGCGGCGTTTGCTTGTAATGCAAAATCAGACCCACGCAGTCAAAATAGGCCTCAGACGAGAGCTAGAGGTAAAAAGCGCAAGCTTACGATATATCTCTAGCAATTTGAGACAACTTAATTAAGTTCTTGAGTTTGAAAACATAAATTATATGAAATTTCAAATTATGTAAAGGCCTGTAGCGATTTGAAACGCTGATTTATGTTGCATGGAAAAAAATGCTCAATGGCCTCAGTAACCGAGCCTGACGTACACATAACTTTTTGACCCAACAACATGAAAAATATTAGGTCACGAAAGTTGCGTTAAATTATTTTTATTGAACCAGTCAGAGCACGTGCGTAAATTTCTTGTAATTTTCATAAATAACGGCTCAAAAATTGCAAGCTGATATGACTAAACAGCCTGCTTTTAAGCCTTCATCGAATTTTACATTTTTTTTTTTACTGTCCCTTTAGATGCAATCCCAGCGCATAGATCTGGGATAAAACTGAACTCGATTGTTTTAATGATCTTATCAAAAAGAAGGTTGCACAAATGGACTTCATAGAATAGTGCAATTTAAGTGAACATTGAGGTCATTATAATCAATGGATCTTAAACAATTATATTCATGGTTCTATAGAAATTTTTCTGCTGGCTCCAAAGAATGAATCCTTCAGTTTCCTAGTATAATTAGCCCTTAGATCAAAATACAATACTCAATTATTTTTCATGAAAGGGCTTGAAACTCAAAACTCACGCAAGTTCTCGCGAGCTCAAAAGCGAATGATTCATTCCTTAGAGTAAGTTAACATCTACCAAAAAAACTGAGACTGTTCCACAGGCATCGCTTCTTTATTCCGCTTTCAATTATTGTATTCCTTTAAATTGTGTGGACAGACGAAAAATCGTGAGAATATGCTAGATTGGTATCATGAAAATTAAAACGTCTTCCTAACTACTCCGCTACTGATCTTATATTGCGTGGGTGAACGTGTGAAAAAAGTGCAATGAGGTCACACCTTAACTCCGAAGAAAAAGGATTCAAATGCAGTAAGCGGCGCTTGTTGTAATGAGACATCAGTCCAAATATTGTTTAGGAGATTTGTCGAAAGCTAGAGATCGCACATAACGAGCTGGAATTTATACCATTGGAAATAATTCACCTTTGAATTCTGGTATTCAAGATTCTTTTTATTCGAATTTCGTATATAATGGGGAAATTTAAAATATGATAATATTAAATCTTTACGATGCAACTTTTAGCGTCATTAATATTAACGCCATCAGATTTAAATTGAAGAGCAAAATCGTTCTTGTTAAAGCTATACGGTTGTTTTCACAGATTTTGATACGATTTTGCAGCGGGGTTTTAGAAGCGATTTTAATCATCTGTTTAAACTACTACCGCTGGCACAACATTTCAAAATCAAAATAAAATTACCTTTAACTCGGCCGGCATTGTTTTTATTTTCTTCCGACTGGTTGTCGTGAACGGGAGCCTGGATTTTCGTCATTCGAACAGCAAGGATGTGAAAAGCATCAACATTCAACGAAAGAAAACTGAAAAATAAATAAATAAATAAAAACTTTTTGGGGGATTCATCGTGTCACACCCGAGCTTGCCTACCTGATTAAGAATCACGCGACTTCTCCAAGTAATTTATAATCGATTATTATTTAAGTATTGCCATTAGTAACATTTTTTGTCAGAATTGTAGGCTACGGGCAGAGATACCCAATTCATTTCAGCTGTGGGAATTGTTACGAAAAAAACAACAACAAAAATAATAATAGCAACGACAGACTGAAAGCTTACAGCGAACGTTGTGACATTCGAAATTTCCAAGTAGAAGTTACGGAAGCTGGTTATATATCAATAAAATTATATGATTCAACAATACAAACAAGCCTAACGAACTATAGCTACATGTATTCACAATCTGTACAGGGTCAATTAGAGATTCGTCACGCAGAAAGCAAGTTAAATAGTAACATGTACTGTCAAATCTTTCGTAACAAATGCAGATTAGTTTAACTTGAAATACATGCTTGAAAGAGCCATAAGATTGTACGTCATGATCCCATTTTGTGGACCTCATGGGAAAAAGTTTTAGACGTAGCTTTTCTGATCTTGAAGTTGTGGACGACAACGACAACCCCTCTCCCCAACGTCATTTGGAAATAACCATCAAAAGGCACATCAAAGGAAACAAGAATCTACTTCCAAACATAGTGTAAAATGCCAATTTTGCACTCCCTACACCAAATAATCCTAACTACCCCATTTAGTGCGACCGCAGTCAAATAAAAGCCAATTGTAACTTTTCATAAAAAGAGAGGGCTTAGCTGTCTTATGGAACAGTTTGCGACCATAACTTCAACATTTCAAAAGACTGCTACGATAATGTATGAATTTGGAAAAAAACCTAACGCTCTGGACGATCCTCTAATATCCAAGTTTGCCACATTCACCAGACCCCAGTTGTTCAAAGGCCGAATAACTTTATCCGCTGGATAAGGCACTCTTCAGCGTCTAAAATATACTTCACGTTAAATGTTGTCCAAGCTTTTCGTACACTCCCCAACTAAGCAGTGGTTAGAGTGTGCATATTTGCTTGTGCACGAGGAAATACTGAAATCTTTGCACAGATTGAAACTGTCGGATAGTGACTTATCCACTGGATAAAGTTATCCGGCCTTTGAACAACTGGGGCCAGCTAAATAGTAACAGCGTACCTCCATTATATTTCATCAAAAACAATTATTCTGAGCTCTATATTGGTTGAAATTCCAATAATAACCAGTTCACGCCTGAATTTTTTCCAGCTTTTCTTTCCGCAAACTGCAGAAGTGGCTTATACTCTGTTCAATTGTTTTAAATATTTCATCCACAGTTCATATATATAAATAATACTTCATATACAGCTGTTTCGACAAAGGTTGTCCAAAAACAGCGTAAAAACGTACGCGACAATGCCGAAAGGCATATTATAAGACGTGATTGAAAATGAAAATAATAAAACAGGTGTTTACTTTACTTCTTCATCCAGCCAAGTTTAGATTGTACTGCATGGCAAATGTATTTCGATTGAAATGAAAAAAAAAAAACCTTAATAACGATTTTTCACAATTTTTTGATTTAATTACCAAACGGATGACAAGAGAGCAAAAATTCAAATACTTTCAATTCTGAAACTCTCATCAGCCGCGGGTTCGTTTTGAAAAAAATGCGCCTTATTTTCTTCTTATTTTTATTATTACTTTTTTTTGTCTACATGACATGAAAAACGCAGTTTATCCCTTAAGTCTATTACTTTAGAACTCATTGTAAAACCATTCATGCAAAACCTTCTAGTTCAATTAATTCCAAAATAAATGTTATTTAAAGTTAATTATATTTACTGTCCCGCTCGCCATCCTTAAATTTGCGATTTTCTTTTGCTTATCTCTCCTTTCTACAATTTTTTTTTGTCGCCTAGGCCTTAGATTCCTTTAATGATTTTTTTTTTAATAATGCCTTTTTTTCAAAACATTTTTTTAAAGAGATGCTTATCTTGCTTGAAAATAACAGCTCCAAGGTCAAAGAACGAATGTTGTGTTCCTGTTTTTTTAGTCACAGATTTGAACCGGTATCAGTTCATTAAAAAAAAAAATTCCCTGCATTTCCATTGTCTTAAACACACTTCTTTCTAAAATCACAGCGCTCAAGCCCAAAGTAGATCATCCATGATTCAGCGATCGCCTTAGCTTCAAACTCTCCTTCCTTCTCCCACGAGTACTGCTTCACCAATCTGAATAACGCCATGTTCTGATTAACAGATTTCTTGGGTTGTGCGTCAGGTGGGAAAAAGTCTGGAAGTATTATGGAACCTTTTCGCCAACAAACCTCGTGATATTTTTGCTCCCGCTCAGCTTTACTTAATCTACATTTGTCACGAAAGCTTTTTAGATGGCCACCAGGAACTTTCTGCGTGGAAGAAATTTCCATGCCTTCTGAAACTTTCTAAAGTGCCCAGGCTTCGATGTTCCTTGTTTTTTCACTTTCCAACTTTTAAGCAATAAGAAATATCTCAAGATTCATAGCTGACGGGTGAGCCAATTGCAGACATTCCGGATCCGCACATTCGAGGGCCCCGAGCACAAACTAGAACAAAAGCGGCAAATTCGGCCTATTTGTGCATTTTCAAACTTTAATTTCCTGTTTATATTTCTACTGATAGCAGTGCGGGAGAGCCAATACAGCATTACAGTGTATAATATTGTGTATTTCGTTCATGCTATTTTCCCTCTAACTTTAGTAGATCTTGATCATATTTTAAGAGCGGATATGAATAGGGCGCTCTTTTCAGGATTTTGATTGAGTTATTCATGCTCATTTTGACTGAACTAGCTGGTTGTATGACAGTTAACGCGTGGAGATTAAGGCCGCCATTTTTGTCCACTGGTAGGCGAAAATTTTTAGTTAGAGTACAGGCAGAGGCTCAAGCTGTGTTGAACGTTTTTATTTTTTAAATAACACTGACTGTTTATCACCGAATCTCTTAAGAGTCGGTTCTTTTCTCCTTTGGGTGTCTTGTTCCCAAAGTTTCTATGTGAGAGATACAAAAACAACTCGAGTTTCCAAATTCTCGAAGGGAATCGGAAGGTCAAAAAACAACTGCTTCAATGGACAAAACCAATTGCTCTGTACTTGCGTTAATACATTTTGGTGCACTTTTTGCCCTCCTTTACAAAACAGCAACATGGAATGACCGAATTGAAGGTTTCATTTGGTGGAGAACGTGAACAAACGACAGTGAAATTTTCATTCTCTTTCTTAACCCGAACGCTGTTCCTAACAATTGTATAAGTTGTGCGAGTTAGAATAATCACGAAATTATTCAAATTATATATATTTATATTTGCCAAGTGATGCTTTCGTTGACCGTGCCAGTCATGTCCAATATTTACGGTGGCCCACAAGTGCACACCCAATTCTAGAATGTCACACCGAGTTCTAAAAAGTCACACCAAATTCTAGAAAGTCACACCGAATTCAAGTAAACTCACCGAATTCGAATAAACTCACACCGAATCGTACAATTGCATAACGAGCGACGCATGGGTACGAGCAGTCAGGTGACCGCAAGGCATTCTGGTACCAATCCCGGTATCCTCTTGGCTTCTGCCTCTTCCCGCCATGTTTTTTACAAATTTGTGCTTCAATTGAGTACAGGTAAGTGCATACAAGCCTTCCTTTCATGCCGTAATGTATGGACTTGAACGGTTGCACATTATTTCGTCGCATCTTAACGAGTGAGTCACAATGGTTCACATTTATGGCACCTCTCCCCATAATCAAAGAATTGAAGCATGGTGGTCATTTTACCGACGGAGTAGAGCCAGTTGGTGGATAAACTTCTTCAAAGACTTAATGAAGCGGTCAATCTCTACTCCTGGAAACGACCTCGAAATGGAATGTCTGTGGTTTTGTTTCTCCAGCCTGATCCAACGTGACCGAAATACAGTGAAGGATTACTGGAATACCCACGGCATGAAACAGTCCCTGGTAGACCAGATGAGCTATTCTTTTTGCCCGAATTGCATTCTGCTCAAGATTATAAGCAGCCTGTTACAGTGGAACAATGTCAGCATATTTTGGAGAATCATCTTGGTATGGAGGGCCATCTTGGTATGGAGCACTTGTGGACCACCGTAAATATTCACCACTTGTTCAAGTAGTGAACGTGAAGATTCAGCTGGGACGACTGGTGCAAGTGGTGAGTGTGATACTTTTCATGAAAACAACATGATGTTTATTCTTGGTTCAAGTAGCGGGCTAGCATCTCATTAACGAAGCGGCCAAGTCGATTCGTACAAGTGGTGAAGCAAAATTTCATTAAAGAAGTCTCCCGGGCTGGTCAACTCGTACGAGCCGTTTAAATGAGTCGTTCAAACAAGTCTTACGACTCGTTAAAGCGGTGAAACTGCAACTCATTAAAGAAGGTCTGACCTAGTCAATTCCACGAGTCGTACGAACTCGTTCAAGTGGTGAAACTGCATCTCACTAGAAGGTCCTGGCCTACAATAGGCCATTTCCGAGTTGCTTTGAGCCTCATTGTGAAAGCGAGGCTAAGTGCAAAGTTTTTATTATGAAAATTAGATTTCATTCATATGCAAACAAAACTAAGTTTCACATGAAAAACTTTGTACTTAGCCTTGGCTTTCATAATGAGGTTCGCAGCAACTCGGAATTGGCCTACTCGCACGATGGTACGACTCGTTCAAGTGGCGAAACTGCATCTCATTAAAAAAGGGTCCTGCCCTGGTCAATTCGTACGAGTCGAACGACTCGTTCAAGTGAACTGCATCTCATTAAGGGTTGCAGTCAAATGATAATGAGTTCGTTCAAGAAATCAGGCAGGCAAAGTACAGAACGGACAAAAACTTTGGACGAAACTCGTCATCAGATTGCTAGAGCCCTTACTTATACAACAACTTGCTGGATATTTTCAAAGTCTCCCTAATGAGGTGCATTTTTCCACTGGATAATTCTCTTTGTCCACTTGACACACGTACGACTCGACAACAGATTGCTAGGGCCTTTACTTACAACAACATCTTTGATTTTTCTAAGTCTCCCCAATGAGATACATTTTTCCACTCGACATTTCCCTTTGTCCACTCGACAATGATTGTTTTCCACCCCATGAAATTAAAAAAAAAAACTTCTTGTTATTCCACTGAAAAGTACACATACTTCACCACTTGTACCAATCTAACCAATGGAAACAATTGTTTGACGACTCGTACGAGTCGTGATTGCGGAATTAGGCGGCCGTGTATATCAACCAGACTGTCCGCCGAGAGTGCAGAATTTTAGAACTTTGACCTTGCATTGTTGGCATGAAAATAATAACTTACCAAAAAGGCCATTTAATAGGCCACTTTCGAGTTGGTTTGAACATCATTGTGAAAGTGAGCCTGAGTGCACAGTTTTTATTATGAAAATTAGTTTTCATTAATATGCAAACAAAGCTAATTTTCACACGAAAGGCTTTGCGCTGTTTAGCCTCGTTTTCATAATGAGGCTCACAGCAACTCGGAAATGGCCGATTCATTTCGTTTTTCTTTTTAAATTCAAATTTTGTAATGCCAGTGGGGGGCAAATAACACTAATTAGATTCTAGCAGTTGTAGTCAAATGACGCTATCATGAAAATTTCCTATATTAAACGCCCACGTCAGCCAACCAAACGGTGTTACAATAAACACACACATTTTTTTAACGTAAACATTGACGAGTATTCGGCGAGGTAAATAGTCAACAATCTTAACTGCCGAGATGAATAACTGTTTTGGTATACATCTAATAGACCATAACTGTTTTAGTATACATCTAATAGACCATGCTCGTATTCTCTGTATTGAACTGGAACTAGCTTGGAATGGAGGCTCTTGCGGGGGGAATATATTAAAAAAAATGTTTGCATGTGAAAAGACTCCTCTGTTAGCCTGACTTATGTAAGCTAGTTCCAGTTCAAAACCGAGAATACAAATAAGGTCTATCCGAAGAGAGGTGAATATTTTAAGGACAAAAGATTGGATTTATCATGAAAAACAACACAAACTGAAGTGCTCCAATATAAACAAATGTCGCAATAAAATACTCAGTAAACAAAAGCAATGCGAAAAGGATACTGCTCGATACCGGCTTTGTAAACGGAGGGGAACATTTAAGGTACAAAATATTGGGCTAATCATGAAAAACAACACAAACTGAACTCCTCCAATATGAACGAATGTCGCAATAAAATACTCAGTAAACATAAGCAATGCGAAAAGGATACTGCTCGATACCGGCTTGGTGTGGTTGTTGCTAACAACAATCGTTTCTAGAAATCGTCTGGATGACTGGCTTTAGTCAAACGCCGGTGAAGTAGATAACATTACTCCGGATCTGACAAATTCCCATGGTTAACGATTTCTAAAACCTTCTCGACAAGATTTGTGTTATTGTTGCAGCATAATCTTTACATTTTCAGGAAAATCCCACGTGCAAGGACCAAAATCGATTTCCCCCATGCAAAAAAATCATTGAAATTTCAATAGTTAGAGCAAGTAAGGAAAGCATTGAAAATATTCGGACGTGAAATACATGATTTTTTATGCAAACTTACATACAATGATCACAAACATGTTTCAAAAACAACAGTCATACTGTTGTGATATAACTTGCTCAACAGAACGGCTGCCGAAAGCGTAGCCTATAAAATATCGTTGTGTTTCCAGCATGACACCTGATTACCAACGCATTTTGACGTAATTTTCGTGTTAAACGGTGGTCCCTTGACCGCCGGTTTACCGGCGTTATGACATGAAGACAATGAGGAATAGGCAATTAGAAGTCTGAAATCGTGTAGATTGAAGGCGTTAGTATCCCGCTGGTCACAGAAGGACACTTGGCCGTCTTCCTACTTCAGTCATCCTGTTACGTAAACACGCTCACATACGTAACAACGTAACGCATCCGCGAGCCAGCGTTTTCTATGCTGTGAATTAACTTTGCCAGACACTTGTTTTTGTTGCATTTTTTGTTAGTTTGTCTAGACCTGTTTGTCTTGCGTTAGAAAATTTAGTTGAAATACACAGGAAAACCTTTATTAGAAGACAGATTTTGTCAATCTCAAGGAATCTGCCTCGGTACATGCGTACATTGAGCTTGTCACGCCTTCTGCCTTCACCAGTTTTACTAGCGTTACGCTTTCCAGCATTCTGCCGTTCGCTTTCCCTGAGTATCCAGGGGTGTGTTTTCCGGACAAAAAACAACTTGTATCTTAACTATTATCTTGACCGGAATAAAACGGGTTTTTAAGAAGCTCTCACTTACCGATGACATTTGATTATTTCCAAACAGATTACGATAAATCGATCAAGATCAAAGCCGTGATGTTTTGCAAAACTTCCAAACAGATTAAGATAAATCGATCAAGATCAAAGCCGTGATGTTTTGCAAAATCAATATCGCTAAAATGAAAGAATTCGTCGTATTTAATGTCGCCGACTGAACGGTTCACAATAACAGGAAAGGTCACTTTTACCGGTTGACGCAGTGTGTAAATAGTGATTCAGATATAAAAGTGAAGCGATTTATGAAACGGACGGCGAAAACTCGAGACTGAAAACTCTCGATGCAGACAATACCTGCTGAGAACACATTTTAATCCATTTCAGCAGTTCACCACAGATTAAAATTTGTCGGAGATCTAGATTTGCAGGATACTCAGTTGATGAATTTCTAATGAGCTAAGGAGAACATTACATCATGTACTTTAAGTGCAAAAGCATGGTAAATTTTATTTCAAATATAACAGAGAACCTTTGTCCTTACGGTTTGAAGGAAGGCTAGTTTGAAAATTTCCACCGGTCAATTCAACTAGTCCAAGAAATCAAAATCAGGGAAGATTTTCAATAAAATTTATGTAATCGCGAGGGTCGTTTAAAAGGTCCTTTAGCAGATTAATATTTGTTTTCTTTCAATGGGAAATCAGTCTAAAATTTATAAGATGGCCACCAAAACATTGTATTTATTTACCGTTCTTATCTATTTGGAATATGGAAACATCACTAGGAATCGGTCTTCATTGAAAATAAAATCATTTGTTACAAGGAAAAAGATTCTGTTGTGTTACAAGTTGGTGGGTTTAGGAAGCCTTTGAGCCAAAACTTTGCAAATCCTAGGCCAATGATCTAAGAATTCGAACAGCAATGTCTGTCTTAAGCCGCATATGTAGGCTGAGTGGAACTAAAAAGGATATCTCATCATGAAACTTCACAATTACAGGCAAATGGGTTTGTCGTTAACAGATAATATAAGGATTTTGATTCTATTTATAGACAGCTTATCTGGCAATGTCTACCCTCCAAAGTTAATCATCGAAGCGGAATGGAAAATATTTACTGCACCGACATAAGAAAACAGAACGAAAAATGAGTCTAAATATAGAGACAACAACATTACGAACGTCACGCTTCACAGGCCTCAAGGCCAAAGTACATCATCCAAGATTGAGCGATTGTCTGCGCTTCAAATTGTCCATTTTCCTCTTTCTCCCACGAGTACTGCTTCACCAATTTTGTCCCTTTAAAAGCGAGAGCTGTTTGATGATAATAGGTTTTCCTCTTGTGTGTGTCAGGCGGAAAAAAGTCTGGAAGAATTTTGGACCCTTTTCGCCAAAACATCTCACGGCTCCTTCGCGTCCTTTCGGCTTTACTTAATCTGCGTTTATCCCGAGAACTGCTTGATTCAGGGCCATATTGCGATGATATTTCCATGAGTTTTTTCGGCGACGACGTAAGACCAGGTGTAATTTGTTTCTTGTTCCTTGTTAATGCTGTATCAACGAGACTTGGTTGTTTGAACCAGATCAATTTTGGATAACAGGTTAGAAAAAGAGGAATGACCTGAGCACCCAGCTAAGTGACAAAGCAAAACTCTGCGTTGCCTTTTGTGAATCCAGCTTATAAAGATGCAGCGATTGTTGTGAACGGAACAGCCGCACAATATCATTGATTTAATCGACCAACGCATTACCCCCAAAGCGAGAAATTGTCAATAAAACATTAGCATAAATGCCTTGTTTGACGTCGGCGCCTTTTTTTCAGTAAAGCAATCACAGTCAACCTCTACCTAGCCGGAAACAATGGCTCGACAAAAAGGGAAACCTCTGCAAGGCGAGTCCGAAATAAATCGGCTATGTTGTTACTGGGTGATCTCTCTACACCACCGCAGGAAAGTATTGCTCAAGTGCTTTCATCTGAATTACCACACTTTAAAATTTTATCCACAAAACTCAAAAGTTAAAGCCACCAATTACAGCATAACAAACCGTATTACACAAAAGTGGAACTCAGTAGTTTTCATTTTAAATGACTGAAAATTTGACATTGAACCACCTGAAGAGTTAACGTCAAGTATTCAATTTTGATTTCACAAAGTCTTGAAGCAGGTGAATGTATAAAGAGAGTAACCAAAACCTAAGTTTTCCATAAAACTGAAAAATGTTCCTCGTGCGTCTTATCGATAATTCGGTTTTAATTTAGCTTGCAAATCAGGTTCAGATCTAATCTCAGATACACTAGGTAAGAATAAATCGTGTTTCAATTCATAGCATTTTGAATTAATCGAAGTTTACGACTTTTAACTCCAAACTGGCAGCCTAGCTCTTATATGGTCATATTACTTGTGTGAAATTAGTCGCCCTTGGGCCTGTCGTATAGTTTGGCTAAACTAAGAAAATAATAATGTTTTTCGTTTATTTTTGTTATTTTTACCCAAATAAGGCTATGTTTAATAAGTACTCGGTTAATGAAGACAATACCGGCTGAAACTGACAAACGTGACTAGAATTTATAATAATGTACCCATGACTGGTGGTTAGTGCTTGAACATCTGCAAATTCTCGACGAAAAACAACAAAACTGAAAATAAAAGGAGTGGCGACACTCAAGAGTTCTGTAAAAAGCCAAATTTTAAGTTCACGCTGTTTCCTGTCAAACAAGTCAGCGAAACGTATTGAAAAATGAAGACCAAAAAAAGGATGAAACGACGAAGTCCTTGCACATTTTAAAAACGTGAAAAATGTCGATTAAAAATTCATGGAACATATCTGAAAGCCACAAACAATTTTAGGGAAAATAAGATCAAGACAATGGTGATTGAATCGAACGTGACTAGAATTAATAATAATAAACATTAATGGCTAAAAGCCTAACAGGTGCACACAGTTTCAACGAAAATATCAAAACTGAAAAAGAAAGGAGCCAAAACACCACAGAGGTCTTTGAAAAGCCATATTTTTCAGGTTGTTGTTTGCATTTAAAATAAATGACGTGAATCGAGACCGCTCCAACATAAAGAATAACGAGGAATTAGTGTATAAACTTAAAAATCTGAAAAACAGTTTCGAGTGAATATATCTGAAAATTCACAAAGAATTCCTTGACGGAAAAGTAGGCAACGGTGGTCGACTCAAACGTGACTAGAATCAATGACAACACCATTTTCTTTAAATTAATATAACAATACAATATTGAAAAACAAAGGCGCCGCGACACAAAAGGTCTGTATAAAGTCGTATTTTTCAGACTGTTGTCAAAGACGTCATGGAAACATATTGCATGAATCAAGACCAAAAAATAGCTCTGACATTGGCCACACGACCATAAAACATCGTTACAATAGTCAAAAAGTGAAAAATATCGCTGAGAGAAAAATATAATATATCTCAAACTGACCAACAATTTTCTGGCAAAACAGCATGAGACGATGGTGATTTAATCAAAATTGACTACAGTTTATAACAACATACCCAGGATTGGCTGAAAGTCAACCATCTGCACATTCTAAATGAAAAATATCAAAACTGAAAAAACAAGGGAGCGCCGGGACACCACGAAGGTCCACAAAATGTTTTTGTCGAAGGCAATTGTTCACCTCAGAGAAGCATATTGCATGGATCAAGACCATAAAACATCTGACTCAGACTCAGGCGAAAGCCTAAACCATCTTCAGTATTAGTTATAATTAAACATCTTCGACTGAAAATCTCGTCAAAAAACAAATTAAAATGTCAAGCAAACAAACAAAGATCTGAAAGATTCACAAACACTTTGTTGGTGGTGGGAGTCAAACACGACACGAATGTTTAGGACCCATGGCCGTGTACTGTTAAAGGAATGAAGATCCGATGCTAGCTCTACAATGAAAGTACTATATACAAAAAAGCACAAGAACCAGGATTACATATGTCTTTCTGAAGAAATCCGTATTTTCAGGCTGTTTTACAACAAATTAATGTCAAATGTATACAAAAAATTATGACGATGACAGAATAGGTCGCGTCGAGATATCGTGAGAATCAGTTTAAAAACTTGGAACATTTCATTTAAATAGAACCAAAAAGGGTGTTTTAAAGATCTCAAAAATGTGTTTGGCGAAAAATCAAGCAGTAGCAGCTGAGAAAAATGTGTCCTGAATCCCAAACAAAAAGTTATGACGATGCCAGAATAGGTCGCGTCTAACGCGTCGCGACATCGTGAGAATCAGCTTAAAAACTTGTAACATTTCATTTAAATAGAACCAAAAAAGGTGTTTTAAAAGTGCCAAAAATTATGTTCGGAGAAAAATCAAGCAGTAGCAGTTGAGAAAAACGTGTCCTGAATTCCCCAATGGCCCAAAGTGAGCAATAATTAATTTGGGAAGGTATCGAACATCAAGAAGATCTGTCAATTAAAAAATATCCTATAATTTAGGTTGTTGATGATAGCACATGCTTATTGCACGAACCCAAAACGAGTTATAACTTATAACTTAGCCAAGCCTGAACATCGTCAGATTCAATTAATATATTTGGAACGTGCCCTTCAAAAAGTTAAAGCGAAAAGGTTTCTCAGTAGAAACACAAACAATTTTTGCCATTTACTGGTGGTGACTTGATGATTTTAGACGCATTTATTTGCGGTCGTAATTAATCACTTGCGTTGTGCGGGTCTCAGCAAAGACTAATTAGAATCCATTTATTAGCAGGGGGATTTCTCAAGCGTCACCTATCAGTCTTTGCCTTTTTGAGCTTGATAGTGACATCCTGATGACGGCAAAACGTCTTTTCCTCTATTGTATCGCTTATTTCTATATTAAAATGTTTTCCTCAGGTCTTACTTATCCGCTCAATTCAATTCGCCCGCCGACAAGAAAAAGGTATGTTTTTTCAAAGCCGAGTCCTCTTGTTCATAAGGCTCTTAAAACTGACCAAAATCTTGAAGATGCAATTCTTCGCCAGCCACCTAATTAATCTTTTCAATGTCAGGTACCTGTTTTTTGTTTGTTTGTGTTTTGTTTTATTGTTTACTTTTCTTCAAGACAAAGATGACGACTGGATTTACAGCAAAAGAAATGAAGTAAAAACTGTATCTGAGAATATCAATAATAGCTTAGGAAGATTTCCGCCCAGGTAATTACACATACGTTTCCCACTCAAACTCTATACTTGCTCGTTGAGGGGTAGTACAAGAGTAGTGCATGTATAATTAATGCATGGGCTATATATAAGGAAATATTTTGAGTAACTGCCCGGCGTCCAGCTTACCTGTCATCACTGCCAAGTCAGAATCCACCCCAGTTGATCCACATGATAAATGCCATCTCGATGACGTCAACTCTGCCGATTTTCAGTGTGATTTTCCCCTTAATCTGGCTCTCTCTGCTTTTCTATTTTCAGGCTAAAGTTGTCAATTCAGTAATCGTCCACTAGATATACTCACGTTTCTTTCCAATGGGTTCTGGCAATTTTTGAAGTTCATTTCTGAAAGTTGGCATCCAATGCCACGTATACTGCGATTTTCAGGGAGATTCACAACTTACACAGTCGATTTTGATAATGAAAATAGTCCAAGCTGGGGGTATAAAAGACATTGCTATTCCTGACAATATAACTTAACAATTTCGAAAACCAAAACTTGACCTCTTTATGCCAATAACTACAGAGTAGCCTTAGACGTCCTTCGGAGAGCAGGGGTGCTCCCAATTAAGTCAGTAAAATGGTAAGCACGAGATTAAAACATAGCAGTAATGGCAAAGATTTTGTACAAAAAGGATTGAAATTTCCGGTGTAAATTGAAGCTAAACCAAAACATATCTCAGTAGAAGTCTCGGCGGTTATTGGTTTTCTAGTTTTGCTTCTATGAAATATGACTACCTACCCATGGTCAACAAACCCGACAACTAAACCAACGTTGTTTCTCTGTTGTTTGATTTGTGGATTGAGATGGGCACGAGCTTTCGTTTTTTGGCGCACCTTTAGATTTCAATTCAGTTCGGCAAACAATCGACAATCAACCTAACCGTATCGTTAACATGAAGTCGTGTCTTTTAAAAAACGAGGAAATAAAGTCAATATTATTATTCTCAAGAAATTCATATTCATACCTGATAATAGCCACTTCCGAGAAACGAAAAAAACCATTAGTTTACAAGTATTCGTTCCGCATATTGAAAACTTTCGATACGGTTCTGACTTCCGCCGCGTCAAATGTTTTTGTATTAACGTAATCTCTTGTGCTGAAAGAAACGTGACGGCACGTACGCACCTGAGTATGACTATAGAATACCCAGAGGCTTTCTTCGCCAAAAGGCTCTTATTCTCTTTGGATAAACTCCATTGGTTTTTGATCGAATTCGAATACTTTAGCACCTTAGTCACCCGTAGCATTTTTAATAGAGGATTTCCTTTCAAGTTCATTGTGCCCCTCAATTTTCTTCCAATTTTCCTCAGTACCTGAAATATACTCTCCATACATTATAACCATTGTTTCTTCATAAATATGTATTTTTTATTTAGTCTTTTTAAAGTTAATACCCTGAAGCACTTTAGTAAGTTTTAAGAAAGAAAATGCTAATAAAAATTATTTCATGATTTTCTTACATGTGACAGACGGGTGCATGTCCAAAGCAAGAGACGACAAAATCCTGTCCACTTTCTTGCAACTCTTGAACAGCGTTTCATTTGTTTATTTTTAAATACGCGCATATTTTAAATTTTAAAAATAGTATTACAAACAGTACCACACAGCAAGTTTGTTCAACCTTCATCTTACTATTCGCGGATCAGTTTTTCTTTTATCTCTCGATAATCTTCCTCCTTCGTCTAAGCGCCCCCTTGCCGTCATACATGTAAACCATGGCTACGCTCACCCTATACCGGATAGCTGTTATACCGGCGGCACGAAACCCATACTAAATTGGCCTTTTGTTCGCACCTGAAACGCTGATTTCGGCACGTTTGTGCCGGAGAGTTGTTGTGATCGCCAGCCCTCGGAAGTGGAACACTGTACACGTAGGATCCGTTTTCGGGCCGCTCCAAGGGAAATGTGAGCAGGTTATTTATAATCGGATTGGCGTGCTATACGAAGTATTTTTCGGTCCTGTTCCGGTACGAAACCTAAACGATGTAGTGTGAACAACAATTGTGGCCGTTTCACGGCGTTTTCTTTTCTCACCGGTTCGATTTCTGTTCCGGCACAAAAACCGATACGATGTAGAGCCCTCATCAATGAAAAGATAAAAATAGTCTCTGAGACAAGAGAAGGTTGAATTTATTCCACGTTTGCTGCTAAGGACAAAAAATCATCGCAAATTTTCGCCAGTCTATTGACGTTGAAAACACAAAAAAGCGAAAAGTGAAACAAGCGCCCCGTGCGCATGTTCGAGGAAATACAGTACGTTCATCATTTTTAAGCATCGCACTCATTTTTACTGGCCTTGCAATGGTCTTGGGTTCTGACACAATTCAAGTCTAAGATTGTCTTTTACTAAAAAGTATTCATTGAATGATCAGGATGTTTTACCGAATCTCCGGATTTCTTAGAAATGTAAGCCATGCTAACTTTCAAACATTTAGTCTGGTTCTCTTAGGCGTAACTGTCAGATGGCTGCATGTCTTCCAATTAAAGAACTTTTGTTTTGGTAAACGTCTTCCTTATATTTCTCTGTTTGTTATGTGAGACCGTCACAAGGTGGATGAAAAGTTCCACATGTATCTCAATTCTCTAATTTTAATCTACATCCACAAACTTGTTTAGAATTTAATTTATTCTCTTGGGTCAAGATTACGCAGTGTTCACCATTTTAAGCTTCAACCTAAATATTTTCCGAACCGGTTGCTTGATATTGTTCCTTTTCAATGGCTTTTAAACCTAACATAACTAAAAGAAATAAACCCTTTCGCTCATTTTCCAGGTTAAGCTTCGATTTTGAAAATCTACTGACACTGGAAGTGGTCCTAAAATTTTAGGGCATATGCATTCTTACCACCACAATTTTATCACACTGATGGAAACTTCTAGTTATGCAGGTGTCAAACTATTCAATTTTAGACTTTTATCACGCAGTTGACAAACAGCGCGATTTTAAACGTATGTCACACGCCACTCTCCTCCAACGTTTCCATTAGTCACCCGCACCTTCCACCCTGCCCCTCTTTTTCAGGAAATTATAAGTGGGTATTAAGCTTTTTCTTAACAATTTTTCTACTTTGATTGAAAGTTTGCTCATGGAATCAGTACAGCGCGTGGCAACAACATTTGACTGAATAATTTACAGAAAACTGTACATTAGCCAAAGAATTCCAACCAAGCAGCAATTTCACTACATTGATGAGCTTCTAGCTCCGTGTTGATTGACTTGATCGGCTTTTTCTTAACGTCAGGTGAAGAGAAACCTGCATCCTTGACTGACGAACCTAAGTTCTCTTGTAAAAAGTCCGCATAAGGTGTTCTTAAGAAATAGCTCCAGTCATCTTGAAATTGCTGAAATTGTGCTTCATTTGTTCCGACGACGTCAGGCTTTCCCAAATAAACTCTGCATTTTGTTCCTGCAGATCTAGATTTTGTTTTTAATGGTGGCGACAACGCGTTCTCTCCCAATACCTGCTCTGTTTCCACTTCGTTTCTTTCAAGTTCATTTTCCCTTCCGTTTGCATCGTTTTCTTTGGCCATTTCAGCGTCCGTGGCTTCATAAATGGTGGGCAAACGCCGCCAATACGATTTTCTAGCTGAACGGCTTGGGGAGTAGTCTCTGTATCGAGACCCGGTAAATCGGCACATCCTGCTTTAGCAGCTGCTTGGCTGGTTTACAACTCAGTTGCTTCAGACTTTAGTGAACAGCCTTTGACTTCGAAAATATATCCAAATCGTAGCTTATTTACAAACGTTGGCTGTTAGTGAATCTGCTGGAACTTTATAAGAAGCCTTGAGGATTTTTTTTTTTTTTTGCTTTAGGCCAAGAGGCCGCAGTTTTATATTGAAAGCCGCTAGATTAAATTAGTGATAATGGTTCTCCGAGTAAGCAGATTGCAACCAATTGGTCAACTAAACGAATTGGGTCGTTCCGAATCGCTGATCAATGACGTACTTTGACTAAGCAGAAATAACATTTCTAATCCTAAAATGGCTACTAAATTTGCTCGCTATCTTGGTATTCAAGATATGAATCCGATCATGACACTCCTTCCAGCGTTGTTATTATTTATAGTGCTAACGTATCATCGGGTTGTGCATCAAAGCACGACTACCTTCAGAAGACGTACTTGCTCTGAGTCAGAGCCAATACTTAATCTTACAAATAAACAAAATCCTTTCCATTCCTCATTTCGCCTTTAATAACGCACTTAGAAAATAGTCAGTAACCAGACATTGTAGGATCGTGACCGAGTGGTCAAAAAATACTTATTCATGATCAATCGCTTACGTAAAGGGTGCGAGTGATTTCCTGAAAATCTATAATTAAAAAATTTAACACGGATTTTGCCGCACGGCTCTTTCCGAGGAAAATCACGAACATCATAAGCTAAGCTCAGTGTTGCATCTTAAAGCATCAAGTTCGTTACCCGTGATGATGTAAAGCACGAAATTATCATCTGAAAGCTGCAAATATTTTAAAGTATTTTTCGTTATATACATTGTCCGTGACTTGATGAACTTTCGTTTACTCACATGAGAGTCATTTACGATTGTAATAATTGTAAATGTAAAATTCATAACCGCTGACAAAATCCTAACATTGCTGAAAAACATCTCCTTCTTAAGGTTATTAAGGAAGCTATTTATGTTCTGCTCTTTGTGTCGCTTATTTTGCTTTGGAGGATCTGGCGAGAAACCTTTGCTAAACGTAATCTGTAAACTGATCCAGGAAGGCCTAGCTGAAACATTCATAACGTAAAAAGGTATAATTAGTCACGCACACACCTACGTGCCGGAAACACGGAGCTATATACCGAACCATTTCAATAATCCGAAATGTTTTGATCAGTTAATTCAACACTTTTATAAAAACAGATGCAAAAGAACCAGAAAATTTAATTTAACAGAGAACAATTCGTCGCGTTACGTGCGTCTTGAAATGCTTATTACTAATAATTAGTCTCCAGTTTCTGCTTGCATTGTCAATACATGGTATATACAATTACGTAAAATGACACGTATTTCGATTAGTATGGAGAATTTTGAATTTGGAGGTGCAACTGAGCTGATTCTGACACTAATGTTATTGTTATGGACATGTATAGCACATGAGTTAACAAGAAGCTGTAAATGTCTTACAGATCACTGGTTCTTAGAAACAAAAGGAAACCACGACTGGAGATTCAAATACGATGGACGATATACATTTTGCGCCAGTTGAAGATGGATATCTTTTTATAGGTAAACCAAAAATATTCCCTCATGACGCCTTTTTTGAAGTTCATTATCTGCACAGAGATCTAGATGTACAGTTGAAGGTCGACATTATTCGCGCTGATGACAAGATACTAAAATATCATGACTGGGTCTTAGGCAGCTATACCTCTTCACTTTCAAGTCCTTTGTATTGGCGATTTCGCTCTGGGTGGAAGGTAAACCCTCGACTGAGAAAAACAAAACATACGAAAAATAAAAAGGAGGCCAACAAGCTACAAAATATTAATGCGCCGAATACCTTTTTTAATTTTTATTTTTCTTCAGTTGCAACACTATTGCATGCAGTACTATTTTACTTCCGGTTTCCGCGACCAACGATTTCGCGAAAAGTTTGAAGTTTTGTTTGCTTATTTGCTGATCAATTCACGCCTTTTTAGTTGATATTCTTAGCGTATTATTATTATTGACGAAAAAAAAACGGGTTCTTTTCCAAGAAACGCGTGTTTGGGTCGATAGAACACAACTTACATACCAAATTTTTCTGCTTAGAAAATAAATATGACCACTTTAATTTACCTTGAAAATTGCTGTTTAGCCAAAAGACAAAATGGACCTGAGAAAGAGCACCTTCTGAAAAAAGGCCATTTGCTTCTATCTGATCTATCGCGTAATTCAGAAAGTGAATTACCAGGGCCATATTTTTTTAATACGACGAGAAAGAAATGCATATATTTTAGTGTCGCAAATAGTTCCTTAGAAAACTTTATTTATTGTATTACACCGAGTAAATGAACAAGTGAACGTTAAAGAAATAAACGTTATGACAAAATTTTGTCAAATTCATAAGATGAACGCCGAAAAGTCCGTGTCTCCAGGGCGTTGTAATGGCTACTAATGAAA
Source organism: Pavona decussata (assembly GCF_977016875.1). Classification (NCBI taxonomy): domain Eukaryota; kingdom Metazoa; phylum Cnidaria; class Anthozoa; order Scleractinia; family Agariciidae; genus Pavona; species Pavona decussata. Next base: position 4,183,481 of record NW_028145475.1, on the reverse strand, counting down.
AGTCTCCGAGTCAGTGTCTGCGGTAGGACGGTCCCTACTAATACAGAGGTATTTTTGCGCAGTTTATTACTATGCAGGAAAAGCAGATCTTAACAAGGGCTATTGGAATCCAAAAAGAAAATTGGGTCTAACCGTGCTTTTTTTTTTTTGAGATAATTAAGAAACAACAATTCTAAAAAGTGTTAAAACAGAAAGCAATGTATGACATATTCTTATCAAATTGACGCTTTATTATCTCTGAAAAATGCATGGTTACCCCCACGTTTCAATCGGTGTAAGACGCGAGACGAAGACAAACTGGCACAAGGAATGAATAGTCACGTGATCCACTAACACTAAAGGGGGCTTCCTTCAATTACAATAAACTCCTCCCCAAGACACAGGACTATTGTTATTTATAAATCACGCAGAGGAAAAGCATAAAAATCCTATTTGCGCGGAAATATTTTCTTTTCTTTTTAAATACCAAGAACACTAATGCTAAGTTCTGCTATCTGCGGAAGTGCGCGCAAACCCATGGCAGCGGTCGACTCGCTTCGAGCACGCGGCCACGCGCCCGATTTCCTTCTTCCCTCCCTCTTTCTAGACCCTACCACGCATGCTTGTTTGATAATGGACCGTTTCAGGACGTATTCATGATACCGTTCCTGATAACAATCTTCGAATTATATTTGCATCCAGAGTAACATCGGCGAGTCGGTGTGGCGGGGATTCTCACCACTTGGGTTCAGTTGAGACCGCTCGCAAAATACACAAAATTCCACTCTTTATTTCCATACTTAAAATAAATAAAATTTCTTTCAAATGGTCCGTCATGTTTGCATGAGGTACGTGTCAAGAGAAACAAAACATAGGTTTATCGATCACTTTGCCATACATCCCTTGTCATCACCATGAGTACTAAATCAAATAAAATATTTTGTTTGTCATGAGATTGCTCGCACGAACAGTCCGTTGTCTGATATATTTTCATGAGCATAGTCTATATTTGCGTTCAGGTGCATTTTACACGTTCAGTTGAATGAAAAAGTCGCCTTACAAGGAATATCTTATCCTCGGTATAACTATAAAAACTAAAAACAACGGAAATTACCTCAGTAAAAATACTATAAACTAAAGACATTTATACCGCATTATCGTTTCATTCGAACGGATACGTGGTTTTAAAAACTTATCAGAAAATAAATAACGCACATTACCATACGAATAAGAATTCAATTTTGTAGCCATGCCAATTTTTCAGTTAATTGCTATTTTTAATACGAGGAACAGAGATGCAAAGCAGCGTCAATTTGAAGTCCGTTTTTCTAACTTACTTGAAGGAAACCATTAACATTAAAGTTATTAATTTTTGCAAATCTAAAGAATTAAAGCCTTGAGGTAAAGGCCAACACTTTTCCGTTAAAACGTTTTCAATTAGCATAAAAACACTATACATTCACCTGGCTGCAGTTTGTGTACCTTAAAAGGCGGTATATTGTCAATGGCTATTTTTGGAATCCAGGTGATTCTACAGATTGTATTCAGTGTTTGCTGTTGCTAAGCAATGGATAATAAATTTCAATTCATGAACAAGAAGCCTTCCAAGAAGATAAAGACCGCGGCAAAAGGCCCTTTTGTACGTTCTCAATACATTCTCACAGAGTAAACATTGCAAAATTTCATGCCAAACAGCATAAGGACAACTGGCTGCAACATGCAAGAGATGCTCAAAAAGGACAGCAACCCGGCCACTCGTTCACGAAGACTCAATACCATAATGGAAACAGTTGAATCTTCAGACGAAACTAATCATGATGAAGCGAAGGACTCTAACAACCTTGATTCCTGTAAAACCCCAATCGCCACGAGTCAGCGGTGTGGCAAACTTGCAGGAAGCATGTCTATGCATCTTTTACACAGTGCCATTTACGGAAGTTCCAATGAAAGGAGGATCGCTTTCACCCACGCATCGCCGCGCCATCATACATTCTCCACCGCACCGTCGTATTGGCGGGAAGGGACGAAAGTCTCAATCACACCTGCGGGAGTTATTAGAAGCTCAAGTGAACCCTCTCCGTTCAAACCAAGTTGCGGCCAAGATACGAGTTTTTCCGAGGTGGCGCTCTTTTTCCCCGAGTTTTTTAAAGATGATGAAATGTTATCGCCGCGAACTGGACAAATAGAGGCACAGGCGGTTTGCAAGGAATTAAAACTAAGAAAAACCTCGCTAGACGAGAAAACCTCGAAAGATGATCCTCTGGTGCAGTCGTGGCTGAGTCTGTTTAGCTCTTAGGTTTACAGAGGACAGTGCCACAGAGTATTGTTTATGTCCGTCTTACAAGCGAATTGAACTGATACCACATCAGTGGGGTCAATAAATTTACATCGATTCCGGGTAGAGAAAACATCTTAAGAAAATGGGAAAGACACTTTGTGACGGTCTTAACTTTTTTAATTATAAACGCCCACAGAACACAATCCATGGAGTTAAAGGGATTATGACTCAGTCAGTTTAGTGAATATCAAATAAAGGAAAGAGATATCAATGCTAGTTGATCGGGATTCTCTATAAAGAACAAGAAAATATTTTAGAAATACAATTTTATAAACAACATATTGTGACTTTGTAAATCTCTTCTATTCTGGTCCCTGCCGCTTTTGTTATAGCCATGCCATATTGTAACTCGCGCTTTCGCGTCCTGGTTTTTTTTTTTTGCTGTTCGTCTGCAGGTTCTCATGCAAATTTCGGAAAAGTGAATGATGTTTTGGCAGTTAGTATCGAACCATTGACACTCCTTCGATTAGTTGAATTGAAGACGAAGTTTCGAGATGTCGGTTCACACTCGTTGCTGGGTTCGTTTTATTTTACAATCTATATTAACCTGAATGCGTAAAATAAAACAGTATTCTTGATTAAAAAAAGTGTGGACAATTTACAAGACAATTTTATAGCCAAGATTGCATGAGCTTTGTCTTAAAATTTGCTTGGTGCGGTGCCAAAAGTCCAGCGAGGCAAATGAAAAAAACAATATATCATGTTTGCATGACAGACTCTGTAGCAAGGACAATAAATAATTTAAATACATCTAGAAAGCCAATTTGGCTATATAAATTGGATTAGACTAACTCAGAAGCCGAGTCCAGGGAAAATTTTCAGGATAAAAGAAATAACTGCTCGCGACAAACTGAACCGTCAGTGAGCGGAGCGCTCGCATTTAACGAGAACTTTCTACCAGGCCTTACTATAGGTGGTTTGTATTGCCGCCATGTTGACGTACAAAACAAAAGAAAATTTCCTCATATAGTTTGCATAAAAATGGAAGTTAAGTCCCGGAGGAGAAAAATCTTATTGTTCCTGTACACCAACATGGCCGCGATGACGTCACATGCAAACCATCAATACTGTCAACACATGCCAAGAAGACGACAAAAAGAGGATCAGCGCAGAATTCTTGAATGAGCTAAATATGCTCTTCGCGCAAAGGCTTTTCTGTTGATTACAAAAAAAGTATGGTGTACATGTGAGACGCGATAATTTAAAAAACAAGCTGTCTATGTCGACTTCAATATCTGCATAAGTTTAGTATACGCAAATTAGCGGTTAAAATACATTATTAGTATTCAGTGTGTATCCTGACGGTAACTAATTGTTCCGTCTGAAATTTCCATTCCAGAAATATCTTAACATTTTTTAGTTGTTAATTTTTGGTTCTGTTACAAGCCGGCTCAAGTTATAAAAAATGAACGAGTAGGCTAAATACTTGCGAGCTTCTTTTCACAGGTATCTCAATAGTATATATATACTACTAATTTTCCTTGTATTTATTCAGTAACTCAGCTGACAAAACAAACTTACGATTTTCAAATATTTTTCGTCCTTAATGTACACGAAAGTTTTTTTTCGCCAGAATTTTGCCAGTGAGTTAATTAAGAATTTGGGGGAGTTCTATTCATATCAATTTCAGTCTTGCAGCTTTCAGTCAAAGGGCCTTTCCGTGGTAATTGCAGTGTTCCTCAAGAAAACCTGTCACGCGTTTGCATCATCACAATCATGAAATTATATGCGTTTTCGTTTGAAATTTATGTATCTTCATTTATCGTCTCCAGTAGAGTAACTGAATGTTGACTCTTTTGAAAACCTATCAGTATATTCTGGAGGAGTGAAGCGGACACTCAACCCTTAAGCCCCGGTACACCGCATTCTCCTCACCGTTACCTCTAGTCTTCTATGAAGCTAATTGGGAGAATTTGTTTGAAAGTCAACATTTCGCGGTATTTTGTAATCATTTCCTTTCAGCTTTCATTCCAGCCGATTTGGGTGATTGATGAAGTAACGACACTGTAACGAGAAATAGGATGCTGGTCACGATTACTACCTCCAGTTTTCGATCGTTTTAGTGTATGTAGACGATAGGCGAAAAAGGATCAGAGGTAAATATTTTTGAACGTATCAGCTACTAGCGTACACAAGTGGAACGATTACAAAACTGAACGCTGGTAGGTATACGAAAATATCCAGGCTCCTCCCTAAACTTCAGTATCCGCTTGCTCCTTTTTTCACAGTCGGCTTTCGTTCGGCGACAATGAAATACGTTTTTAACTCTACTAATACTAAAAAATGACTACAAGCAGAAAGAAACAAACAGTTTAGTAGTTTAGTGGCCTTAGCTCCCACGAGTTTCCTGTAGCTCAGTGGTAGAGCATCCGAACTAGTAATCGGAAGGTCTTAGGTTCGACTCCTGATAGGAGCACTCGGATTTTTTTCAGAGCATGCCTGTGTCATTTATCAATTAATACAGCATTCTCGTTTATTCACCAGGCTTAACATATTCCATTACAGTATTTCCAAGAACACCAACTTGAAATAGAACAACCAGTTATACCAATAAACACAATGAACAGGCTTCCGACAAAGGACCGTGAATCTCTTCAGCTGTATCAATCTTTCACTTTATCACAAAACCCATACCACTAGGAACGTACGTATTTAGCTTATGGAAGGAAGAACCCCAGGATTGAATTTTACTTGGAAATGCTTTACAAAGAGTTTTCGAACGCCAAATTATCATTTCTCGAAACTTATAAAACTGATCAACTGATTATAAAAACCGCGGCAACACCAATAAACACTCGATCGTCAACAAAAGCGACCTATAAAATTCAACCAATTTATATTGATGACGTACACAGTCAGAGCAGCACTTCTTACACGCTGAACTGCATTTGTGTCCAAAAGGTCAACTAGACATGTACGTGTAAATAAATTTTTGATAAAAGCTACACTTAGTTTAGTATATGAATTAAAAAGACAAAACAAAAACTTTTAAGCTAAGTCGCCTTTCGTACACATCAAAATAAAATTTATGCCATTTCAATGAAGTTGTACCTTTGAGGTTAAAATATGGCGCGATTTATTTGGTTTTTCAGATGGTTTTTTACGCGGCTAAACTTGCTAGACTAATTTTAGCTAAAAGTAGTAAACCTTAATCGGTTTATATTAAGACGGCTGGCTTTGTTATGAATTGGTGCTTTTAACGAATTACTCCAGAAAACGTTTTAATAAAATGACACCTGGCGGTCACTTATTTATACTCTCGTTGGTATAATTATTTACGTTTATTGTCAGCAGCAAATTTGCAGAGGGAAGAATTGAAACGCATGGATCACTGTAGAGTTCATATTTCACTTGTAAAAATAAGGCGCAATATACCGTCATGGCTAAATATGACTCATTTTACCAGGGTTCGTGTTAACTCAAAAATACTACATCTCTTATCTAAAATGATCGAAAAAACATTTTCAAAATTTTAATGCATCTTCGCTTCAAAGGACTTACTGCCCTTTGTTTGACAAACAAAATCTTGGATCTTTTGGGTACCCAGCAGCCGTGGGTTAGACATTCGAGAAACTTGAATGAGCACCCGCCATTTTTATTCGGCAGCTTCCGCAATCGTATATGAGAGCGCGCGCCATGTAATACAACTAATTCGAGCTCATGAGAACTGAACTGTGAAAAGGGCGAGAAACTAGTATGGTCAGTTGTTAGATAAATGGTTAAGAGAGTTGTGTTTGAGTGGCCGCAAACTTGGGGTACCGAAAGTAAATTTTCAATCGTTTGTAAGGATTGTGTAAAAGTTGGAAAGAAGAACGCATTGACGACCGGATACAAAAATTTCCAAAGCTTCACACTTGCACGCGAAATTTTAAATTTTAAATTTCTAGCCCTTGCTGCTTTTAATCTGCCTTAAACAACAGGGGCCAGAATCATGAAACTCTCCTAAGTTAAGAAATATCCTATGTAGTGCTTTTTAACAATAGACAATTGTTAGACTAACAATAGGCTATTGTCAAGAAACAATACTTAGGATACACCTTAACTTGGGAGAGCTTCGTGAACATGGCTAGATATCCGGGACAAGATGGCCGCGAAGCATGCGCAGTACGCACGACTTGTGGTCTTTAAATATGGCTGGGTAATAAAGGCTTTGTGTGAGAAAATAAGAAAATGCAGTTATAACTCTGTAGTCGAAGCTGATAGACAATTGCGTACGTCTACAACTTCATAAAACATGTCAAAGTCTACTCACGTTTATTCTTACAGTACACAGATTTGCCAAAGTTCGGCCCAAGACGAATACATTTTAGCCCTTTTTCACGCCTTTAGTGTATTAAATTCATCTTACTTCAGCTACTTCCATTTCGTCCAACATCGCTATATCCGTTCGTGCACAAAATGCGTATACGTCTAGTCTTTCTCTACGAAGATCGATCTTCCATTTGAGGCCTATTTGAAGGCATATGAACCCGCACAAGTTTGGCCAAACGTTTTCCAAAATCCCAATAATCCATATTTCAAGTCCAGCGCCATTACCACCTGAAATCGCTGAGGACATTGATGATTTGAACTGCTTTTCAAGACGAAACATCGCCCGCCATCTTCGAATTATAAAGCTTATATGACCTTCTTAGTGTATGGGAATATACCGCTGTCTAGCACAGATTGTAGCTTCGGATTTTCCCTTTCTCCCTCTCAATCGGTTGTTTATGAAAGTCGCGTGACAACAAGCGTGACAGGCACATTTAGGCGTTACGCAACCCTTCACTTGCGAAAAACCTAGCTTTTACTGAATAGAAATCGCCTTTAAGGGTAAAATGTCTACTTTAGAGTTTAATTTCATACTTTAAATGTAAATTTTCCCTCTTCTCCTGCGAAATTCGTTGAAGCGGAGAAATAGGATGCGAGCCCGCACCACATGCGCTGACTGTCACGGATTTCTGGCCATGATCCGAGCCCGGGATCCTAAAGGTGTAGCTAAAGTATTGCATAAAGAAGAGCGTCTCAAACAGGGTTCGTACCCTTTTTCAGAAACAAATTTCCAGGACTTTTCCAGTATTCAGAAATATTTTGTCCAGGGTTCAAAAAGTACATTAAGTATTTTTAAGTTGTTGGATCTTCCCATCTAGCTGCTCCTCAACTCTTTCAACTTTACTACTTGAGTTTACAGCTATCCAGGATTTTCCTGGACCTCCTACCATTTTCACGGACTTTCCAGTCCTGGGAAATATAGAATCAAGTTAAAGTACTTTCCAAGATTTCCAGGACCCGTACGAACCCTGTTCAAAGCAGCAAGTGAAGTTATGCGTGCTACCCATCTCAGCCATGGCTAAAAACCTCGGACATTTCAGCCCGCGAAGTAGCAGCAGTATTCCCACAAAAAAGTAAACAAACAAAATATTGACAAAAGCTTACAACAAATTGTATGGCTAATAAATACAATTGGAAATGACAAATTTCTGAACTTACCGATGGCATTGGGGAGATAGGCTTGACCGGAAGAACACATGATCAATCCACACTGAAAATATTGATCCTAAACCACAAGGCTAAGTTGCTCCATTTGTACTGTACATGTCTGGATTCACATACTTTCTGGCCCCTTAAGAGAAACAAAATTAATACTTAATATTAGGGGAAAATTCATAGTTTTGTTCTCGTTCAGGGAGCCGCAGACATGATGCTGGGATATTAGTAGATTCGAGACTTTTGTATGACTTGGAGCAGTATGCTTTTTCTCCAGCTGGCCAACCTATGTGCTTAAATGGGAATCTGGCTTATCCCCTCAGGGTTCAACTCCAAAACGTATTTCATCACTGGACACGGACGCCATTGATGGAGGAGTACAATAAATCAGTGAGTGAGGTCAGGATTTCTGTTGAATGGCTCTTTGGAGTTGTCATCAATTTACTTAAATTCTTAGAGTTTAAGAATCAATGCTAGCTACGTTTGAGATTCGCGCCAATCCACCGTACAGAAAAAGATGGTGACCGGTACATTTATCCATAATTCTTAGCGTGTGAAAACCCTAAAGGTACTCATTAATAAAAACGCACAGAAAAGTTCTAAAAACTTTAAACCCAGCATACACAATGTTAATAGTACAAGCACGAATTTCGCAAAAAGGTATGGCTTTCTATGTACCTATTGGCTGTGTTAGGTTCGCAAGGTATTGTGGTAAAATGTACAGCCGCCATCTTTTTCCATACGGTGCATGAATTTCGTGGGACGGAATGACGCCATCGAGAGGCGGCCAGGATACTAAGTGCCCTTTAAAATGGTGGAGCTTAGTTTAGATTCTGAAGAGGAATTTCCAACGGATCACACTTAGAAGCTCCAAAAATAGTGCCGGAGTAGCTGAACTTAGTGTTAACTTTTTATTGATGGATTAAAAATACATGATTTCTGGAGTCACCTTAATCTCATTTATAATAGACAAGTCTGAGTCAGTAAAAATCCCTCTATCTAAGAAAAATCTGACGGTTGAGAAAAAGACTCGTGTTACGGATTCTACTCATTGCACTTATCAGAAATTCGGTTCATAATAAAAGCTGCACTCAAACGCTAAATTGATATTGCGTCATTTGACGTTGAAAATCCGTATGGGCTTTGTAAGCAAACGTTCAAGCCCTCCTTGAATGTCAGCGTGACTCAACTGATATTAAAAAAAAAACTCGCTATTCACATCCAAAAGCAGATCACCTTAAGCGTATTTGGCTTAAGACTGAGGTGGGCTATTGTGAGTACATGAGATTGTAAAAAGCTTCTAGTACAAAAAACACAGGGAAAATCTCCGATAATGGAAATGAAGTCGTTCTTCATATTTGAAGAGGACTTACAATGAAGTCCATTGAACATCTAATTCTCCTTTACCCATTATACAAATAAAGTTCGAAGCATGTTTTGATGGTAAAAATGATCAAATAACTATGAGTACTCAGTTGCATGGTGATCTTTTGCTCGTGTCGGACTTTAAGGCGATTGAAAGGTTGTATTTTTGAGGCTGGCGAGCGTTTCGCAAAAATTTCCCGAAAACAATTCGGGCCCGGCTTCTATGCAGCAATTATTAATTCGCGGCTTTTAATAACGTAGAAAGGTAAAACCTCGAAAACCTCACAATATATTAAGAAACACATTGACCTAGTTTGCAGTTAAGAAAAGTCTATCACCAATCGATAAAAAAAATCAATCGCACCCGAAAGGTCTTCGGAAGATTTGAGAAGCGGATCCCTGATTTTCATACCGTGTCTTTTTTTTCTCAGACAAGAAACTCTACACTTCGTCTCTTTATCTATATACATAAACGCGTACCAGTAAACTGTACAACAAACCTAACAAAATGTTTGGGAAGCTCTGACAATAGGCTCAAGAATTGCTCCACATAGAAACCGTGGTGCCAACCAAAGTCCTTCATTTCATTTGATTGGTCGACAACTTACATCAGTCTATTGCAGTTTAAATATACAAAACCTTAACAATAAGAATGTACTTCTACATAGATTTCATTTCAGATGTTCCACCTTGGTCTGGATTTTGCCCGACACAGGGACAGTCGAATGTCCAGTGTTTCCGACAGGCATCCTGCGAGCGCCAAACATTCTTAACCACGAAGATAAAATGGAATCAGTGTACTTGCCCCCATCTAACAAGTCAGTGTTTTGATCGAGTCTTGTTCTTGCGTCGGGTGCAAAGAAATCAGGAAATAACAGTTTAGCTCGTTCTTGAAGAAGGTCGTTAAAATCTTTCTGGCAATCCAAAATCCCGCTGGAACCGAGTGTTACATTTCTATTTTGATCCACTACTGGGATTATTTCTTGGTTTTGCTTCAACCCGGCTTCTCTGCGTGAGAGATTCATTGACGAAGAAAAATACGTTGTTCTTTGTGGAGTATTTCCAAGATTTTTAGACTTCGTGTCATTCGCACTGTTTTCTTCAGTGCTGCAGAGTAACAAACGAAGTGTTAGAACCTCCGTTTTACCCATTGGTTGAAATAATGGAAAACGGACGATTCGTCTGGAAAATGATATTTACCTTAACCTACACTGCCGTATCAGCATGACTAATCTCCGACTTCATATATCTCTGTTTATTATGACGTTAAGAAATTATCTTCATCATCAGTGAAAAAGCCCGCATTGAATCATTTGCATGTAAAAGCTTTCAAAGGCTCTGCATGTGGCTTCAACTGTTTACCACAGTCACACGCAAAAACAAAGCTTATAGGTTTAAAAGTCAATAGATGGTTCACCGAAGGGACACAACGACTTCGATAAACAATCATGCTAGGTTACGTTTTGTCGCGGTGGCAAAATCACTAATATCAATTGAAGACTGGACGATAAATATGCCGGCTGCTGTACAAAGCTTTTACAAACACGAAACAATTGTTGTCGGGTTTCCATAAAACAGTGCTTTTTTATCAACCTTACAGCAATTTTGATATTTGTGTTGTATCAATTTGATAGCAAGCGCCTAGAGTTTTCTGCCACTATGTGTCTATTTTGTTTTTACAACTTATAAATAACGGATCACGAAATTTCGAAGGATTAGCACAACGGTTGCTAAAAAGGAAAAAGCATTTGAAAACGGCAAAATATAATTATGTTTTCCGCAAGACACCCATTGTTACCTAATAACCTTTCAAAATATATTTTGCTCGTTCAATGTCCCACAACCTGGAATTTTCTGCCAGTACGGGCAATGCATTTTAATAAACTCAGTAAAACCAAACATTGCACGTAAATACCAATATGCAACGAACACAACAAACACCGTTATATTTTTAAAAATATAAAAACAAAATCAGCTTGTTGGTCAGTTGAAATGCTAAAAGGCCAGAACCTTCCATCAACAGAATCGGTTAAATAGTTCCTAAATATATTAAAACAAAGTGAATATATCCCAGTTTTGGATGAAAACTAATCCGGGTCATTCAAGGACCTGATAAACCTTTCTTTCTTTCTTTCTTTTTTTCTTTTTTGACCGTGAAAATAACGATCTAGGCACAATATGGTTGACGCTAATTATAAACTGAACAGCTTATCATTTTTGCTCGACATCTATCAGAAGGAACCAGACGTGAATAAATTAGTTTTGTTCTCTTCGAGGCAACAATTTGTCGTCTTAAAGGAAACCCAAAAATTGAACGCAAAATACCAATATACAACGAACATTCATCTGAAACACAAAGACCGTTAAAAAATATAAAACCAAAACACTGTTTGGTCAGTGAAATAATAAAAACCCGGAATTTTCCATCAATTTGCAACAGAATGGATTAAATAGTTCCTAAATATATTAACACAAAATGAATGTATTCCAGTTTTGGATGAAATCTAACCCGGGTCATGCAAGGACCTGTTAACCCTTTTTTTTTCTTTTTTTTTTTTGAACGTGAAAATAGCGATTTAGGCACAATATGGTTAACGAAAATTATACACAGCTTATCAGTTTTACTCGACATATATCAGAAGGAACCAGACGTGCATAAATCAGTTTTCTTCTCTTCGAGACAATAATTTATCGCTTCAAACCCGCATCCAATGAAAAGACTTCAAAACCCTGAATTTACTTTTCAGCAAACTCAACTGGGAAGATAAGTGATCAAACTTACAAAAGCTTTTGTTGTTATCAGAAAAAAAATACAGGTTAATTTGAAATTTAGGTTTTCAGAAACTTAATCACACGTTATTAGTTTCATTTGTTTTGTTCGTCCTATCTGGTATTTCTAGAATATTTCTTAGAGCAAGGGTGCATGGCTGTTAGTCCAAGACTTTATGTTAAGACATAAGGAATCTTCTAACGTTTTCAAATAACTTTAAAGTACCAAATTTATCGCAGCTGAGTTATACGCAGACAACACCAGTCATGTGACAAGGAAAACGGCGATCCTTCAGGCTATCCATGAGGCTACTGATGGTGGAAATTCTGGCACAAGAATCTTTTTTGCTGATTTCACAAAAGGTTTTGACCTAATAGATCACTACATTCTTCTTGCGGAATAAGCTCACTTTAATATCGATCCCGCCCTAATAAATTGAATCAGAGCGTTTCTCACTAATAGACTGTAAGCTATTTGGATTGGCAGCGCCCTGTTCGAACGGAAATCTCCTAAAGGTGGCATTCCGCAAGGGACTTGGGTGTCGTTTTGTTTGGTGTGATGACAAACCGCCTTCTGCGAAATTGGCATTTGAGAATAAAAATTGTTGACGATATCATGCCACTGCACTGGAAATCTTTCCAAGGAACGGCATTAGCTTGCTATGCTAAATCTTGCCGTTAACGATGGCCATAATTTCTCGGCTGCGAACAACATGGCAAAATGAGATTAAACCCGAAGAAGTGTAAACTAAGAAATGTTAATAAATTTCATGCACAATCATAATGTCTCACTGAGACCAATTATCATTGGTAATAACACAGTAGGACGTATTTCTTTTTATAAGCTTCTTGGAATTATCTCTAGTGCAGCCACCATATTGAGTACATCTCAAAGAAGGCCTCCAAGCTACTCTACTCATAAGGTAGGCGTAGCTAGTGATTCAATTCTCAAAGTGTACTTAACCACCGTAGACCTATCTTAGAAGATGGCATACAGGTCTGGCGGAACATACCTGTCTTTCTAAAAGGTTAGAATCCGTTCAAAAATGGCTCTACACATTATTTATCCTTCCATCAATTACAAGGATGCCCTAAGCCTTTCCCACCCGGGCAGACAAGAGAGCTCAGCGATACAACAAATTGTTCTCTAAAATATCTCAAAGTGAACACCCAGTTAATGCATTGCCCAGGCCCTTACTCTAAAGAGCCTAGAGTTTTTGTCGCACAAGACGATCACGTTCTTTCATCACCCTTCGCCACTAGCTGATTGCCAATTTTGTAAATATGATTAAATCTTTAAATATAAGGAATTTAATGTAATATTAGGTCATTGTCGAGGGGCATTATCCATTCTATATTATTACATAGTTGTGGCTATTATGATAATGTAATCTTAGAAACATGTATGCAACCCTTAAATAAGTTATAGCTGACTGCAATGTAGTTAATAAAGAGTATTTTATTTCACTTCACTTCACCTCACTTCACTTCACTTCATTTCATTTTATTTTATTTTATTTTATTTTAGGAAGAACAGTTTATTCGCCACATATGCATCGGTAGATTTCGATCATTCCTGGTGGTGTGCAAGGTTTAAATTTTTGCTCGTAGTTGTCATCTGGACTCGCAACTAAGCTAAGTTTAATATTTCATTAATTTTTCTAGTCACAAAAAGGAACATTATTCTGCACGCATTTAGCGCTATGTTTAGTCGATATCAAGGTCTTTCAGCAACGCCTAATATAAAAAACGAGCAGTAATCGAAGATTACAAGAGTGCGTTCGAAGCCTAAAATTGAAAGACTGGTATTTCATTATTAAACAAAGAAAGGGTTTCATGCAGTATTTTATATACGTAAATTAAAATGGTTTTATGTAGCGTTTTTCTGTTGTTGCTGTTGTTTGGGGAGGGGGAGTGGAGAGGTATGAAGAGAAACTGTCCCGGCATCTAGTCAAATTGGTTCTAATGAGATCGGCTTTGATGTGCACCCCTATACAGCCTATATATACACGGGGGTGAGATGTTATGATAGTCGTCTTTCTCTGAGAACGGGTCAAGGTGATAGTCAACCTTCAATAAGTCTCAACTTTCGCTGGTATATTCCGAAAAGAATGTACATGTTTTATATTGATGACTATGAACAGAAAACATTAAATTTTCTACATTTACTCAAAGGAGTCTTCACGCGGCAAACAAAAGTTGTCAAACTGGAGTTGACAAACTCAAGTTGACATGTGTGAACTTCGCAACCGACAACAGTTGGCAAACAGTTGGTGAGAAATAATAATAATAATAATAATAATAATAATAATAATAATAACTACTTATATAGCGCTTATCCAGTTCTGTTCTAAGCGCTTTACAAGGTAAAAATCATATTTGTTTAAAATAATTCGAAAAAAGATGAGTCTTAAGTTTACGTTTAAAAACATTTAATTTGTCGCAATTACGGATGTCGATAGGTAGTTTGTTCCAGAGTTCTGGGGCCGAAACAGCGAAAGCTCTGGAGCCATACGACTTTAGATTATGGTTCACATGACATAGGCGAAATGCGTCAGACGACGATCAAAGCGTTCTTGAAGTTGTATAGCGGCGTATCAGGTCTTGTATGTAGATGGGGGACTGTTGGTGAAGAGCTTTGTGGGTGAGCAGAATTATTTTGAATTTGATTCGCTCGGAAACTGGAAGCCAGTGGAGTTCAAATAAAATAGGGGTTATGTGGTCATACTTGCGAGAGCCTGTGATCAGTCGAGCCGCGGCATTCTGTACTGACTGAAGCTTTTTAATGACATATTTCGGAACATTGTATAAGAGAGAGTTACAGTGATCCAACTTGGAGTTTATAAAAGCGTGGACTAGAGTCTCAGTGGTTGTAGTGGATAGCAATTTTCTTATACGAGAGATGTTTCGAAGATGATAGAAGGCAGATTTACAAACAGAATTAACATGAGGGAGCATCGACATAGTACTATCAAAAACGACACCAATGTTTCTGGAACATAGAGACGGCTGAATTGTATCAGATCCAAAACGAAGTGGAGGTAGAGACTGTTGAGGGCAATACTTTGAATAGAGGTAGAGAAGTTCGGTCAGTCTCTCCACGCCAATTTTTCTCTGTTGGCAAACCAATATTTCACGTGTGAGTGACTCTCAAAGACGAGATGTTAACTTTTAACCAATCAAATGTCGCGCTATATGTTTGTGAAGGTTTGATGTGTGCAAACAGGAGTTTGCCAACTCGAGTTTATCAACTTTTGTTTGCCGCATGAAAGACGACGCCTTTCAAACACAAAATCTCCCGACTTGTCAGGAAAGTCTGCCATTTTTGTTTATACTTCTTACTAAATAACACTGCTTGACTGACCTTGATCAGCTTGTCTTTCAAATGAAAATAATTAATTTAAATGGTGTCAAAATGCCGGCTTGGTTACGCAGAATACCCATAAAATTTCGAGCCGCCCACCAGATTCGTCGAACGCAATGATGTAAACATTCAGTCACACGCGAATACCACCATCAGTTCCGGTGTCACATGAAAACACACAACAATAATAATATTATTTGAGCATAACAAAATCCAACCCACCTGCTTAAACTGATAGCTTACATTTTAATGACATGGCAGCATGTTAACTTTAATTGTTTTAGCTTGACTTTTATAAATTGAATTTTTTACCATCTTACACACAATTAACTCCGACCAATTCCCTACATACAACTCACACTGAACTCTTCAAGGTAAGTGTTTGAAGTATTTTAGCTCTAATTAACGCTCAATGCCAAGTCAATCCCCAACTTTAAATCAATAACCTTCCTGCACGGATCATCCATATGCAACGACAATGCTGTAATTTTCCGTTCGTAAAACCAAGTCAACTGAGACAGTTCAACATGCACTGCGGTATATACCGTGCATGAATTCAGCACATATTTATCTCTTTATGGAACTTGACTGTTCAGGTATTGTTACACATTTATTCCTTTGTATTGTCTTTAAAGCCAGAATGGAGACTACATTTAAAGGTATTATCAAGACTAGCGCTGTTTTAACAAGCACAAGGACAAAACGTGAAAGGAACAGCGAATCCCCAACACTGCACGTGAGCCTGTTGACTACACACCTGCCGCACCAAACCGATCAGTATGAGACCTGTAAAGCATGCAAGACTCAAATGAATCACGTTGAACGGCTATTTCCAGAGTTTTTCCGCACTCGCTGCAGTCATACAAGTTTTGTCGCTGAAAGCAAACCTTGCGTGAATCCCAAGCTGACTCAAACGCCGGACGAAACGCTCATTCGATCGTGGTTGCACTTGTATGGTGCTGCTTCAGACGGTTAAGTGGTGACATTTACGAGATATATTGACAATGCATCTGATATCAATGTTAAAAAGGCTGTATTGAACGTGAACTTGTGAAATGACAAAGACAAGACCTGAGTTTTGTGAACGTCAAAGCAAAGAAAACATGAAATACTAAGAGTTTATAGACGCATAATAATAATTTAGTGTATTAATACAATTTACACAGAAACGCACCTCAGACTGTTTAGTATTGTATAATTATCAAAACTGAATATTGAGTTCTTTTGATAGTGAACGTTTGAGATTAGTTAGTCTATTTGTACTACATGGAGGATGTGTCCTGTGAATAGCAAGGTAGCGCTAGCTACTCAATCCACGCCAGAAAAAAATGAATACATGTCTGAGACGAATTCAAACTCTCTGTCAAACAAACCAGAGATTATCTGGGTATCTTGTGGTTCAGGTTGTCTGAAAATTGTGCAGATAGCTTTATTGTGTAAATACCTTAAAAACAATAATTAAGAATAAACCCGAAACAAAAAAATTGAACAAAAAAACTCTGGATGAAGCATGTGCCGTTCAATGCCACTTGATAAACACCGTATGTGATCAAAATATTGCAATAAAGCTCACGAGTTGAAAGAGGTTTGAGCTCTGCTCCCTTTAGGGCTTTTTAATCGAAGAACATTAAAAATTACTGTTCCAAAGACGGCAGAGTGCGGTGGTTGCAAAGTGGTTCTAAGTTTACAGTTTTCTTTATTTTAAAGCGAACCGTTTGCATAGTGTAGAAAAAATGTATCACGCGTCCACCTGACAGCAGTCATCCAATCTGAGCTGATATTTCAAACTTTATAAAGGTTCAAGGAATGTTTTGCATCAGCTAATATAGAGCATATTCGCAAACTGCCAACGAATTAACTCAATTACGCAGCAGGTCGTGCTATCAACTAAGCAACACATCACCAAACTGTACGTACTTTAACAGCAAATCACGCAAAGCACCAATAAGTAATCAAACCCTAGCCTATTTTCCTTCAATTCTGTTAACTTAACTTATGTTATGTCAAGTAAATGGAAAATTCACCGTCTTGTGTTTACGTTCTCCACTTCTCTTCTTTAATTTGGTCATTTCACGTTGATGTTTTGGGGAGAACGGCAGAGAAATGTACCAAAACTTAAAACGCACGTGCAGAGCGGTTGTTTTTGCTCATTAAGCTTTTGTTTTGTGGCGTTGTAGTTGCCGTCGTGTTTTCGTAAGGTCCCTACTCTCTCTTAAGAACGGTGCTTCCTCTTTGTTGCTGCGCATACGTTCTGCACATCTCTGGATGTTCCAAGACACTCTGAAAGGGATTTGGCGCGGCTTACACGTGACTATGCAGAAAAGACGAACTCAGCAAGGGCTACTAGAATCGAAAAAAAGAAAACTTGGGGCCACCACGCAGTTCTTGGACTTTCTATAAGCTCCCTACTTCGCGTAAACTGACGCAATAAGCCTATCTTTTTAGCACCTATGCATTCTGTAATGGAATATTTCTGGCTGTTCTTTACATGTTTTCGTTTCATTTCATTTTTTCACAGGCTGAGAAAGTGACGCGAGTCTTGTTAACCAAACATAGAGTGTACTAAGAAAAACTAAAACAAACGCGAATTACTTTTCAATAGAAAAACGCTCTAAAGCGGTGCTACAAGACTACAAAACGTCAACGTCGTACGCGTATTTCCAAAGAACATCCTGACCTGAAAAACTGTTTTTTGTAACCGATATATTAAATAT
Source organism: Pavona decussata (assembly GCF_977016875.1). NCBI lineage: Eukaryota > Metazoa > Cnidaria > Anthozoa > Scleractinia > Agariciidae > Pavona > Pavona decussata. The sequence continues at coordinate 4,165,486 of NW_028145475.1, read as the reverse complement.
TCGCACAAATTTTGGCGCCAAAGAAAAGTATATAAAAAATAAAAAGAGTACATTATTTTGAAGTCACGCGCTAATAACACCATCAGTTTACTTGTCACATGAAAACATACAACATTCTATTTAATTATGCGACAAATTAAATTATTCAGTAATTTTCTTCCAGTGCAGACCGCATAATAAATTCAATTGAGAGTATTTCGCAAACATTATCAGCAGCTTCAAAACACTCAGCTGATCGTGTTGTCTCACGCGCGTCAATTATCTGTTTCAGGTAGCTATATTATTTAATGTGGTGACGTTAGTGACAATGTTAAGGGTAGTGAAACCTATATTTCTTGCACTGCCACAAATATTCATACTCAATGATGGTTTTAGAAAACCAGGAGCCTTAGTGGCTTGTCTAGTGTAATCGCCCTGGTGAGCCTGTCATCCTGTTAATGGTGACACTGGTGTTAAGCCAATGTCACCAACAACGTTTCTCAGTTCTAGGAGTACTAATTCTTCTCGTACAATTATAACATTCCACTTAAGTATACACGTCAAACTGTAGCACTTCTCTCTTCAAAAAGCGAACTTCTCTCTTCAAAAGCTCATAAAGGTTGCCCCTCAGAATATATTCAAACTGTCATTTATAAATAGAGCTTAAAGATTCTGCATGCACTATGTTCATATTATTCAAATCTAGTTAGCTAGCAAAACTAATTTAATAATTCTCTTAAACTTGGCATAATATGCAGATCTAGAATGAAGACCACCGTAGAAAGTACAAACAAGACTCCAGCATCAAGCACAAGCTGTGTGACACGTGAAAGGGGTAGTGCATCTTTATCATGCCACGCGAGCCGATTTACAACCTACTTGTCTCGCCACACCAAACAGAATGATCCCCGTACATCGAGCACAAGCAGTCAAACGGTTCAGGTAGAAAGGCTATTCCCAGAATTTTTCGCTCGCTCCAGTCATAAAAGTTTCCCGGAAACCTACAAAGACACGAGTTGCGTGAATCGCAAACTGGATCCAAGGATGAACGAACCACTAATTCAATCATGGTTGGACCTGTATGGTGGTGGATTACAGCGCTGGTATTAGCTTTGTATTTCCCAGTTTCACGTTATCACAGCTGTACAGCATTGAATATTGCACTGAATGACTCCATGTATTGGGAATTATGATATAATTGCTTCCTTAAATCATTGTGAATATTGCGTAAACGAAATAGTCTCACATAAGTTACTCCGCGAAAATTACCCATTAACACAACAGCAATTTCCCCGGACAAAAATGTTATACCCAGTAGAAACAGGACGCTTTTCTTAACGTTTTAATGCGGGAGTGCTAACAGATAGGAAGAACAAATTTAGACGTTATAAAAATGGCACAATGGTTACAAGATATGTTCCGGAGGGAGACAGAGTTGATATGTAAATTAACACCCCCCTGTCATTCATTCTTGTGTCTCAGAAAAAGGATGGCTTGATCACATTTCCTATCTGCTCGATTCTTTTCTATCGTTCCTTTTAAGAGTATTTTTTTCTTGTAAATACAGCGAATAGAGAATAAATATTCTCTGAAAAATTCCATTGTCTTCTCTTCCTTTTGAATTGAAATTCGTGATATACCGTATTTGTATCGTGGAAAACGTATTCAAACTAACAGATTAAGAATTTTTGCTTTCAAACAAATGGTCACAGTGGAAGTCTCTAAGGGTCAAAAAATAGTTTCAACAAGGCTCAATTTCATTCGCTACAAAATCAAGAAACACAGATGATAAAACAAACTAAGACCAGACACTTTGTACCGAAGCAGTCGGCATCAAACAAACCAACCAAAAAAACGTGATAGCGACGACAGTCCATTCAAACGCCGCGTGAAGTTAAGAGAACAGCTGATGCGTCTCTAGATTAAAGTAAGGCGTCAGGCTATTCATTGCATTTTCCGCTTAAGAAGTAATGATTAAACTATTGGACCTTTTTCCAATTATGACCAAATCAGCAACAGAAAACCAAAATCAATTTGTATACTAAAATAAGCCCCAAGGCATGGAAAAGCACAACAACAAATGTGTGAATAGGGGAGAAACAGAGGCAGAAACCGGCGGAAAAACTTTTTTTTGAGTTAGTGAAAACCAAACGAAGTACAGAAAACTGCGCAACATTTGAAAAAGCGAAAGGATGATAAAATCTCAAAGTGTGGAGTTAAAACGAGCGTTGACAATACCGCGAAACTCGAAGTTCAGACACTCTTATCTTAGCAAATATCTTCAAGACGAAATACCGCATTTTTTTCTTTTTAAGAAAACATCCCAATAACTACAGAGTACACAGGGCCTATAACCCTAGTTATAATACAAATATCCGTTAATTTCTCAATTTTCATCATTTTTTAATCTTTTTACAGCTTTAAAGTAACTGTAACTGAAATCGCTTTTTCTGGTGCTTCTGTTAAAAGAAAAATCAAAACGACGAGAATACAATATGTAATCCAGTAATCAAATAAAACCCTCCTCCAAATTAACACTCTGTTAATGAAAAGTCGAATATAGCAATTTCTATTAATCTCATGCCATACAGTTCCTTTAAGAATATCACCACTTAGCTAGTTAAGTGGTTGTAATGAGATCAGCTTTCAACAACCCCCTTATATATATAAGGGGGTAATACTAGCCTTCTCTCTCTCAACATGGGTCATAAAGAGAGTCAACGTTCAATAACTCTCAACTTCCGCTAGTGTATTCCGAAAATAATGCACATCATTTATATTAAATTCCTAACATTCACTCGATCACTGAGAAACCAATTAACAATTTCATTATTACTAAAAGCGCCTTCATGCGGCAAACAAAACTTGACGAATTGGCCCCGGTTGTTCAAAATAAGGCGGCCGGGTTAAATGCTATCCAGTGAATAAAATATATTAGTTGGAATATATTTTAACCGCGTTCGATAGTGATTTATCCGCTAGATAACGTTATCCACTCTTTGAACAATCGGGGCCTGGAGTTGGCAAAAGCAAGTTGGGATGTATGTCGCAACAACAGTTTGCAAACGAATTTTCAACATGCATGACTGTCAAAGGCGAGTTTACTTTTAACCAATCAAATGTGGCGCTATCTGTGGCACGATGCTCTCATAAGACGCCTGTTGCCATTTTTTACTTTATTATGTTTGTGAAGTTTGAGGTGTGGAAGCAGGAGTTTGTCAATTGTTTAGAGTTTGCAAACTCGAATTTGTCAACTTTGTTTGCGGCGTGAAGAAGGCTTTTAAACACAAAATCTACTACAATGTCAGGAACGTCTGCCATTTTTGTCTATCCTAACTCAATATCACCGCTTGAACTTGATCACATTCTTTTAAATGAGAATAACGAATTATAATTCCTGTCAAAATTGCCGACTAACCGGCTTGGTTACGCAGAATGCCCATAGTATAAAATTGCAAAACACGTCAAACGCAATCATATGCAAACAGTCAATCACAGGCGAATACCACCATCAGTTCTGGTGTCACATGAAAACACACAACAACATTATTTCTGTAATAACAAAATCCAAACCACCTGCTTAAACTAAAAGCTTTCATTTTATTAGCATTTCAGCATGTCAACTTTAATTGTTTCAGCTTGACTTTTATAAATTAAACTTTTTACCATCTTACACACAACTCCCACCAATTCCCCACATGCAACTTAGGCTTGAACTCTTCAAGGTAAGTGTTTTGCGTTCAATGCCATGTCAATCCCCAATTTTAAATGAATGACCTTCCTGCACGGATGTGAAACGACAATGCTGTAATTTTCCTTTCGCAAAACCAAGTCAGCTGAGACAGTTCAACATGCACTGCGGTATATACAGTACATGAATTCAGCACATATTTATCTCTTTATGGAACTTGACTGTTCAGGTATTGTTACACATCTTTTTATTCCTTTCTATTGTCTTTAAAGGCATAATGGAGACTACATTTAAAGGTATTATTAAGACTAGTGCTGTTTTAACAAGCACAAGGACAAAACGTGAAAGGAACAGCGAATCCCCAACACCGCACGTGAGCCTGTTGACTACACACCTGCCGCACCAAACCGATCAGTATAAGACCTGTAAAGCATGCAAGACTCAAATGAATCACGTTGAACGGCTATTTCCAGAGTTTTTCCGCACTCGCTGCAGTGATACAAGTTTCGTCGCTGAAAGCAAACCTTGCGTGAATCCCAAGCTGTATCAAACGCCGGACGAAACGCTCATTCGATCGTGGTTGCACTTGTGTGGTGCTGAGCTGGTTCAGACGGTTAAGTGGTGACATTTACGAGATATATTGACAATGCATCTGATATCAATGTTAAAAAGGCTGTATTGAATGTGAACTTGTGAAATGACAAAGACAAGACCTGAGTTTTGTGAACGTCAAAGCAAAGAAACCATGAAGTACTGAGAGTTTATAGACGCATAATAATAATTTAGTGTATTAATACAATTTACACAGAAACGCACCTCAGACTGTTTAGTATTGTATAATTATCAAAACTGAATATTGAGTTCTTTTGATAGTGAACGTTTGAGATTAGTTAGTCTATTTGTACTACATGGAGGATGTGTCCTGTGAATAGCAAGGTAGCGCTAGCTACTCAATCCACGCCAGAAAAAATTTAATACATGTCTGAGACGAATTCAAACTCTCTGTCAAACAAACCAGAGATTATCTGGGTATCTTGTGGTTGAGGTTGTCTGAAAATTGTGCAGATAGCTTTATTGTGTAAATAACATAAAAACAATACTTAAGAATAAACCCGAAACAAAAAAATAGAAAAAAAAACTCTGGATGAAGCATGTGCCGTTCAATGCCACGTGATAAACACCGTATGTGATCAAAATATTGCAATAAAGCCGACGAGTTGAAAGAGGTTTGAACTCTGCTCCCTTAAGGGCTTTTTAATCGAAAAATATTAAAAATTACTGTTCCACAGACGGCAGAGTGCGGTGGTTGCAAAGTGGTTCTAGGTTTACAGTTTTCTTTATTTTAAAGCGAGCCGTTTGCATAGTGTAGAAAAAATGTATCACGCGTTCACCTGACAGCAGTCATCCAATCTGAGCTGATATTTCAAACTTTATAAAGGTTCAAGGAATGTTTTGCATCAGCTAATTTAGAGCATATTCGCAAACTGCCAACGAATTAACTCAATTACGCAGCAGCTCGTGCTATCAACTAAGCAACACATCACCAAACTGTACGTACTTTAACAGCAAATCACGCAAAGCACCCGGCAATAAGTAATCAAACCGTAGCCTATTTTCCTTCAATTGGTTCTCCACTTTTCTTCTTTAATTTGGTCATTTCACGCTGATGTTTTGTGGAGAACGGCAGAGAAATGTACCAAAACTTAAAACGCACGTGCAGAGCGATTGTTTTTGCTCATTAAGCTTTTTGTTTTGTGGCGTTGTCGTTTCCGTCGTGTTTTCGTAAGGTCCCTACTATCTCTTAAGAACGGTGCTTCCTCTTTGTTGCTGCGCATACGTTCTGCACATCTCTGGATGGTCCAAGAAACTCTGAAAGGGATTTCGCGCGGCTTACACGTGACTATGCAAAAACCACGAGCTCAACAAGGGCTACTAGAATCGAAAAAAGAAAACTTGGGGTCACCACGCAGTTCTTGGACTTTCTATAAGCTCCCTACTCCGCGTAAACTGACGCAATAAGCCTATCTTTTTCCACCTATGCATTCTGTAAGGGAAACATTTCTTGCTGTTCTTTACATGTTTTCGTTTCATTTCATTTTTTCACAGGCTGAGAAAGTGACGCGAGTCTTGTTAACCACTCATAGAGTGTACTAAGAAAAACTAAAACAAACGCGAATTACTTTTCAATAGAAAAACGCTCTAAAGCGGTGCTAAAAGACTACAAAACGTCAACGTCGTACGCGTATTTCCAAACAACATCCTGACCTGAAAAACTGTTCGTTTCTCGTAACCGATATATTAAATATTCGCACAAATTTTGGCGCCAAAGAAAAGTATATAAAAAATAAAAAGAGTACATTATTTTGAAGTCACGCGCTAATAATAACATCAGTTTACTTGTCACATGAAAACATACAACATTCGATTTAATTATGCGACAAATTAAATTATTCAGTAATTTTCTTCCAGTGCAGACCGCATAATAAATTCAATTGAGAGTATTTCGCAAACATTATCAGCAGCTTCAAAACACTCAGCTGATCGTGTTGTCTCACGCGCGTCAATTATCTGTTTCAGGTAGCTATATCATTTAATGTGGTGACGTTAGTGATAATGTTAAGGGTAGTGAAATCTATATTTCTTGCACTGCCAGAAATATTCATACTCAATGATGGTTTTAGAAAACCAGGAGCCTTAGTAGCTTGTCTAGTGTAATCGCCCTGGTGAGCCTCTCATCCTGTTTATGGTGACACTGATGTTAAGCCAATGTCACCAACAACGTTTCTCAGTTCTAGGAGTACTAATTCTTCTCGTACAATTATAACATTTCACGTAAGTATACACGTCAAACTGTAGCACTTCTCTCTTCAAAAAGCAAACTTCTCTCTTCAAAAGCTCATAAAGGTTGCCGCTCAGCATATATTAAAACTGTCATTTATAAATAAAGCTTAGAGATTCTTCATGCACTATGTTCATATTCTTCAAATCTAGTTAGCTAGCAAAACTAATTTAATGATTCTCTTAAACTTTGCATAATATGCAGATCTAGAATGAAGACCACCGTAGAAAGTACAAACAAGACTCCAGCATCAAGCACAAGCTGTGTGACACGTGAAAGGGGTAGTGCATCTTTATCATGCCACGCGAGCCGATTTACAACCTACTTGTCTCGCCACACCAAACAGAATGATCTCCGTTCATCGAGCACAAGCGGTCAACCGGTTCAGGTAGAAAGGCTATTCCCAGAATTTTTCGCTCGCTGCAGTCATAAAAGTTTCCCGGAAACCTACAAAGACACGAGTTGCGTGAATCGCAAGCTGGATCCAAGGATGGACGAACCACTAATTCAATCATGGTTGGACCTGTATGGTGGTGGATTACAGCGCTGGTATTAGCTTTGTATTTCCCAGTTTCACGTTATCACAGCTGTACAGCATTGAATATTGCACTGAATGACTCCATGTATTGGGAATTATGATATAATTGCTTCCTTAAATCATTGTGAATATTGCGTAAACGAAATAGTCTCACATAAGTTACTCCGCGAAAATTACCCATTAACACAACAGCAATTTCCCCGGACAAAAATGTTATACCCAGTAGAAACAGGACGCTTTTCTTAACGTTTTAATGCGGGAGTGCTAACAGATAGGAAGAACAAATTTAGACGTTATAAAAATGGCACAATGGTTACAAGATATGTTCCGGAGGGAGACAGAGTTGATATGTAAATTAACACCCCTCTGTCATTCATTCTTGTGAAAAAGGATGGCTTGATCACATTTCCTATCTCCTCGATTCTTTTCTATCGGTCCCTTTAAGAGTATTTTTTTCTTGTAAATACAGCGAATAGAGAATAAATATTCTCTGAAAAATTCCATTGTCTTCTCTTCCTTTTGAATTGAAATTCGTGATATACCGTATTTGTATCGTGGAAAACGTATTCAAACTAACAGATGAAGAATTTTTGCTTTCAAACAAATGGTCACAGTGGAAGTCTCTAAGGGTCAAAAAATAGTTTCAACAAGGCTCAATTTCATTCGCTACAAAATCAAAAAACACAGATGATAAAACAAACTAAGACCAGACACTTTGTACCGAACCAGTCGGCATCAAAAAGAAACCAACCAAAAAAACGTGATAGCGACGACAGTCCATTCAAACGCCGCGTGAAGTTAAGAGAACAGCTGATGCGTCTCTAGATTAAAGTAAGGCGTCAGGCTATTCATTGCATTTTCCGCTTAAGAAGTAATGATTAAACTATTGGACCTTTCTCCAATTATGACCAAATCAGCAACAGAAAACCAAAATCAATTTGTATACTAAAATAAGCCCCAAACAAATGTGTAAATAGGGGAGAAACAGAGGCAGAAACCGACGGAAAAACTTTTTTTTGAGTTAGTGAAAACCAAACGAAGTACAGAAAACTGCGCAACATTTGAAAAAGCGAAAGGATGATAAAATCTCAAAGTGTGGAGTTAAAACGAGCGTTGACAATACCGCGAAACTCGAAGTTCAGACACTCCTATCTTAGCTAATATCTTCAAGACGAAATACCGCACTTTTTTCTTTTTAAGAAAACATCCCAATAACTACAGAGTACACAGGGCCTATAACCCTAGTTATAATACAAATATCCGTTAATTTCTCAATTTTCATCATTTTTTAATTTTTTTACAGCTTTAAAGTAACTTTAACAGAAATCGCTTTTTCTGGTGCTTCTGTTAAAGTAAAATCAAAACGACGAGAATAGAATATGTAATCCAGTAATCAAATAAAACCCTCCTCCAAATTAACACTCTGTTAATGAAAAGTCGAATATAGCAATTTCTATTAATCTCATGCTATACAGTTCCTTTAAGAATATCACCACTTAGCTAGTTAAGTGGTTGTAATGAGATCAGCTTTCATCAACCCTCTTATATATATAAGGGGGTAATACTAGCCTTCTCTCTCAACGTCAACGTTCAATAACTCTCAACTTCCGCTAGTGTATTCCGAAAATAATGCACATCTTTTATATTAAATTGCTAACATTCACTCGATCACTGTGAAACCAATTAACAATTTCATTATTACTAAAAGCGCCTTCATGCGGCAAACAAAACTTGACGAATTGGCCCCGGTTGTTCAAAATAAGGTCACTTTATCCGGCGGCCGGGTTAAATGCTATCCAGTGGATAAAATGTATAAGTTGGAATATATTTTAACCGTTGGATAGTGATTTATCCGCTAGATATCGTTATCCACTCTTTGAACAATCGGGGCCTGGAGTTGGCAAAAGCAAGTTGGCATGTATGTCGCAACAACAGTTTGCAAACGAATTTTCAACGTGCATGACTGTCAAAGGCGAGTTTACCTTTAACCAATCAAATGTGGCGCTATCTGTGGCACGATGCTCTCATGAGACCCCTGTTGCCATTTTTTACTTTATTATGTTTGTGAAGGTTTGATGTGTGGAAGCAGGAGTTTGTCAATTGTTTAGAGTTTGCAAACTCGAATTTGTCAACTTTGTTTGCGGCGTGAAGAAGGCTTTTAAACAAAAAATCTACTAACATGTCAGGAACGTCTGCCATTTTTGTCTATCCTAACTCAATATCACCGCTTGAACAAACTTGATCACATTCTTTTATAAATGAGAATAAGGGATTTACTGTCAAAATTGCCGACTGACCGGCTTGGTTACGCAGAATGCCCATAGTATAAAATTGCAAAACACGTCGAACGCAATCATTTGCAAACAGTCAGTCACAGGCGAATACCACCATCAGTTCTGGTGTCACATGAAAACACACAACAACATTATTTCTGTAATAACAAAATCCAAACCACCTGCTTAAACTGATAGCTTTCATTTTATTAGCATTTCAGCATGTCAACTTTAATTGTTTTAGCTTGACTTTTATAAATTAAACTTTTTACCATCTTACACACAACTCCCACCAATTCCCCACATGCAAGTCAGGCTTCAACTCTTCAAGGTAAGTGTTTCTAATATTTTAGCTCTAACGTTCAATGACATGTCAATCCCCAATTTTAAATGAATGACCTTCCTGAACAGATGTGAAACGACAATGCTGTAATTTTCCGTTCGTAAAACCAAGTCAGCTGAGACAGTTCAACATGCACTCCGGCATATACAGTGCGTAAATTCTGCACATATTTATCTCTTTATGGAACTTGACTGATCAGGTATTGTTGTACACTTTTTTGCTTTGTATTCTCTAAAGACAGAATGGAGACTACATTTAAAGGTATTATCAAGACTAGCGCTGTTTTAACAACCACAAGAAGGACAAAACGTGAAAGGAACAGCGAACCCCCAACACTGCACGTGAGCCTGTTGACTACATACCTGCCGCACCAAACCGATCAGTATGAGACTTGTAAAGCATGCAAGAGTCAAATGAATCACGTTGAACGGCTATTTCCAGAGTTTTTCCGCACTTGCTGCAGTGATACAAGTTTCGTCGCTGAAAGCAAACGTTGCGTGAATCCCAAGCTGAATCAAACGCCGGACGAAACGCTTATTCGATCGTGGTTGCACTTGTATGGTGCTGGTTCAGACGGTTAAGTGGTGACTTTTTATGAGATATATTGAGAATGCATGTTATATTAATAAGGATGTATTGAATGCAAACTTGTGAAATGATGAAGATAAGTGCTGAGTTTTGTGAACGTCAAGGAAAAGAAGCCATGAAATACTAAAAGTTTATAGACATAATAATAATTGAGTGCATTAATATAATTTACACAGAACCGCACCTCAGGTTGTTTATTATTGTACAATTATCAAAACTGGATATTGAAGGTGAACGTTTGAGATCAGTTAGTCTATTTTTACTACGTGGTGGATGTGTACTGTGAATAGCACGGTAGCGCTAGCTACGCAGGCCACGTCAGATAAAAATGAATACATGTCTAAAACGAATTACAACTCTCTGTCAAACAAACCAGAGATTATCTGGGTATCTTGTGGTTGAGGTTGTCTGAAAAGTGTGAAGAGAGCTTTATTATGTAAATAACATAAAACAATAATTAAGAATAAACCCGAAACAAGAAAATAAACAATAAAAATAAAAAAAACTCTGGACAAAGTATGTCTGTGCCGTTCAACGCCACTTGATAAACACAGTCATCATCAATTCTCTGCGCTCCAATAGGCGCATAAGGCAGAGATAAACATCGTATCTGATCAAAATATTGCAATAAAGCCGACGAGTAGAAAGATGTTTGAACTCTGGTTCCTTTAGGGCTTTTTAATAGAAGATCATTACAAATATTAACCGTTTCACAGTCCCGTGGTTGTACAGTGGTTCTCGGTTTACAGTTTTTTTTAAAGGGAGCCGTTTGCATAGTGTAGACGAAATGTATCACGCGTCCACCTGACCGCAGGATAGGCCCGGTTCATACGTCGAACTTTACATGAGCCGAACCTAATCATTTGGTTCGGCGCATGTAAGGATCGACGTATGAATCAGTTAGGCCCGGTTCATACGTCGAACTTTACATGAGCCGAACCTAATACCTATTAAGGTCGACCCAAATAATTAAGTTCGGCAGTTGATTCAGACGTCGAACCTAACTGAAGTCGAACTTAATGAAAGCTTAAGTGAGAAAGTAGATTTTCGTGGTCAGCGGCTGTTGGTTTTACTCAACAAGATTCAAAATGGCGGGAAAGATGAATTCTGAGATGGAAGAGCTTGTTTGGTAAAATAATAAAGACAGGCCAAACACGGCTCCTACTGAGCGAGATAGGAAGAATATGACCTTCAAAGCTAATTTACTCTCACGAGTACGTCTTTCAAAGATCTCCCTTTTCTGTACGAAAGTGTAAGGAAGGGTCTTTGTAGATCTCCCTTAGCAGAGGCAGATTTTCTATCAAGTGTCATTTACCAGGAGCCATAATCAGGGATGGAGACCGTAACGAGATGCCAATTTGACTTGTGGGCCTGTCCCCATGTATTGTACCAAAAAAAATCTATTTTTAGAAAAAAAAATTGCGCCATACGCGCGTGCGCGCACGCGTGTAAACGGCCAGGATCGCGCGTGGAGAAATTGAAATTTTTTTCCACCTGTTCAAAACGGCGTACAAATTTTAAAATTCTGCAAGGGAATATCTCCTCAGTGCCAACATTTAAGGAATTAGACTCTCACAACGAAAAGGTATCAATTGAAAGAAGACGGGAAAAGTTGGAATAGGCGGCCTATTGATCACATGACTCTCACAGTAAAGTCAAAAAGGCGCCAAAACGGTGGCGCTGCGTGCGTTGCTACTGTTAAATGAATGAAAAAAGCTTACACTCTACGGACATGTACTCAGACAGGTAAGGACTTTTTTTATCTTTAGTGAATTTTTTCTCAGCTGCTTTCCGTGTCACATATAAGGTAGTAGCCCCACGCAAATTTGCGTGTATTCACGCGGGTTTATGACGTGAGAAGGGGGGGGGGGCAATTTTTTCTAAAAATAGATATTTTTTGGTACAACTCATGGGTAAGCGTGGACCCCACGCTTACGGGCTCCATCCCTGATTATGTCTCCTGTATTTACTCATCTGAATTGTTTAAGGTTAGGCAAAGAAGGGCAATATTCCATATCAAACTTCAAAATGTTTTTGCGGGTTTTTAGTTTGTTTTGTAGTGCCGACATTCTTTCGCGGAGGTTGACTTCTGAAAGAGTTTTATTATAAGGTTATCGAGTTAACCTCTATTGCGTAATCTCTGTTTGAATAGAGTAATGTTTTCTTCAAATGTTGTTTTTGAAGATTTTGTTCTGAGAAGTCTTGTCGCTTCGCCTTTTATATAGCCTGTATTGGAAAGTATCTGTCGGTTTGAAGTGCATGTGCACTTCAAGAATAGATTCTTTTTTTTTTTTTAATCTTTCGCATCTCAGACAAGTATATTCAGTTGTTTCGAAACAAGAAGAACAAGCACATTCCTCTTTTCCCGCCATCTTGTTCAGAATGAAGTCCTTTGCGCATGCCAAGTCGATGGAACGCGCAGACCTCTGGGATAGATATAATTTATATAATTTATACGTAACGTATGCATTTGGTTCGGCACATGAAAAATTCGACGTCTGAATCGAAGTCGAACTATTGCCGTTCTATTCGACTGGCGCAGTCGAATAGAACGGCGGGTCGACCCAAATACAAATCTGTCGATCCTAACTGATTCATACGTCGATCTTTACATGCGCCGAACCAAATTATTAGGTTCGGCTCTTGTAAAGTTCGACGAATGAACCGGGCCTTAGGATCGACATATTTGTATTTGGGTCGACCCGCCGTTCTATTCGACTGCGCCAGTCGAATCTATTTTTAGAAAAAATTGCTCCCCCCCCCCCCCTACGTCATAAACCCGCGTGAATACACGCAAATTTGCGTTGGGCTACTACCTTATATGTGACACGGAAAGCAGCTGAGAAAAAATTCACTAAAGATAAAAAAAGTCCTTACCTGTCTGAGTACATGTCCGTAGAGTGTAAGCTTTTTTCATTCATTCAACAGTAGCAACGCACGCAGCGCCATCGTTTTGGCGCCTTTTTGCCTTTACTGTGAGAGTCATGTGATCAATAGGCCGCTTATTCCAACTTTTCCCGTCTTCTTTCAATTGCTAGCTTTTCTTTGTGAGAGTCTAATTCCTTAAATGTTGGCACTGAGGAGATATTCCCTTGCAGAATTTTAAAATTTGGACGCCGTTTTGAACGGGTAGAAAAAAATTTCAATTTCTCCACGCGCGATCCTGGCCGTTTACACGCGTGCGCGTACGCGCGTATGGCGCAATTTTTTTTTCTAAAAATAGATCTTTTTTGGTACAATAGATGGGGACAGGCCCACAAGTCAAAATGGCATCTCGTTACGGTCTCCATCCCTGATTATGGCTCCTCGTAAATGACACTTCATAGAAAATCTGCCTCTGCTAAGGGATATCTACAAAGACCCTTCCTTACTTTCGTACAGAAAAGGGAGATCTTTGAAAGACGTACTCGTAAGAGCAAATTAGCTTTGAAGGTCATATTCTTCCTATCTCGACCAGTAGGAGCCGTGTTTGGCCTGTCTTATTATTTTACCTAACAAGCTCTTCCATCTCAGAATTCATCTTTCCCGCCTTTTTGAATCTTGTTGGGTAAAAACAACAGCCGCTGACCACGAAAATCTACTTTCTCACTTGAACTTTAATTAAGTTCGACTTCAGTTAGGTTCGACGTCTGAATCAACTGCCGAACTTAATTATTTGGGTCGACCTTAATAGGTATTAGGTTCGGCTCATGTAAAGTTCGACGTATGAACCGGGCCTTAGTCACCCAAAGTGAGCTGATATTTCAAACTTTATAAAGGTTCAAGGAATGTATTGCATCTGCTAATATAGAGCATATTCGCAAACTGTCTGTTACGATCAACGAAAGGACACCGAGCATCAACACAACTCAACAACTTTAATGGCGGCGAGCAAAGACCACGAGGTCAGATTACATAACAATAAATCACGTGATACAGAAATGCATGCTAATTTATGCAGTATCACAACATCTTCCCCTTTGTAAAAAAAAGTGTCTTACTGAGCCTTGTAAATTGCGACTGAGTTTCTTAGCAAAATAAACAACAATGTTCAAAATAAAGTTTCTAACAAAGTATACAGTTTAAGTTGCAAAGTCCTGAAAACGGGCTGGTGGTTTGACAGTACGACCACTCCTTGTAACAGTTGGAGGGGATGCAGCTTCCACATGTTCAGCAGCAGGTTTCACAACAGGTGGGGGGTCTGTTTGTAGTACTGATTGTAGAGGCTCAGCTACTGGTTTTGCAACAGGGTGGAAATCTGACTGCGGCACTGATCGCAGCTGTCGGCGATTTCGACGGTAGGTTCGACCACCCGATACAACCACATATGAACGGGGGCCAATCATTTTCTTGCAAACAGCTTCTGACCAGGTAGATTCTTTTGGCCTCTTCATCCTGACAGTCTGTCCAGGTTGCAACTCAGGTAATGCTGTACCTTTCAGGTTGTAGTAGAAAGCCTGCTTTTGCTTAGAGTTAATCAGTTTATCTTGCACAACCTGTGGGGGAACTGACTTAGGCTCTAGTTGTTTACTTGACAGCGGTAACAAATTGCGTGTTCTCCTGCTGAACAACCTTTGTGCTGGGAATGAACCAATTTCCGTAGGCGTGTTACGATAGTCTAGGAGGGCAAGATAAGGGTCAAACTTTCCATGCACGGCCTTCCTCATGATGTTTTCATAGATTTTTACCGCACTTTCAACCTTTCCGTTACTTTGGGGGTTCCGTGGAGAGGAAGTGATGTGTTGAAAGTGCCAGTCACTTGCAAACTTTGCAAACTCTGCAGAAGCATATTGTGGTCCATTGTCAGAAATGACGATTTCCGGAATTCCATGCCGGCTAAACTGCATTTTCAACTTCTCAATGACAGTTCTGGAATCTGTCGCGTTAAGCTTATCCACTTCGAAGAAAGAAGAATAATAATCAACAGTAATCAGGTACTGCCGCTGATCAAACAAGAACAGATCTGTGCCAACCTTTTGCCAAGGCCTTGATGGAATTTCATGTGGCATTAGTGGTTCTCGAGGCTGTGCTGGCTTGTACAAGTTGCAGATATCACACTTGAGAATGAAATCTTTTAACTCGGCATTCAAGCGCGGCCAGTAGAACACTTCTCTGGCTCGTCTAAGGCAGCCCTCAATACCAAGATGGGACGAATGGACCTTTTCCATCATTTCCTTTCTTAACTTGGCAGGTACAATGAGGCGCTCGCCCTTGAACAGCAAACCATTTTGGGCTGTGATTTCATCTCGAACTTGGAAGTATGGCTTGACCTCAGCTGGAACTTCATCTAGGGTTTTATGCCAACCTTCTAGGACATTGGACTTGAGGATCTGAAGGATGTCATCCGAGGCGGTGCCCTCTTTGAATTCCTTCAGTCGTGCTTCTGAAATAGGGAGATCCTCCACAAGTACTATCTCCTCGAGCTCATTGCAAAACTCGGTCTGTGAAGGAGGTTCAGACATTACCATCAAGCTTCCTTTTTGATACTTGACATCAAGGTTGTAACGCTGTAAGCGAAGCAACATCCTTTGAAGACGCTTGGGGGCAGAACCAAGGTCCTTCTTAAAGATGGCTTCAAGGGGTTGATGATCTGTTTTAACATGCACCACATCTCGACCATACAGGTACGTATCAAACCTCTCACATGCAAAAACCACGGAGAGAAGTTCCTTCTCAATCTGAGCGTAACGACTTTCCGCTGGAGTTAGAGCTCTTGAGGCAAATGCAACTGGCTGTCCCTCCTGAAGTAAGGAGGCGCCAAGTCCACTGAGAGACGCATCACTTTCAATTGTGACTTCACGATTAACATCATAAAACTTCAACACTGGAGCTTCACAAACAAGACTCTTGATACTTTGGACAGCTTCATCATGAACAGGCAGCCAACACCATTCAGCATCCTTAAGCTTCAGTCGCCTTAATGGCTCGCAGAAACTTGACAGATTTGGTAAGAACTTTGCCAGGTAAGTAACCATGCCAAGAAATCTTTTCAAGGATTTGACATCTGTCGGGACAGGCATGTCACGTATGGCACGAACTTTGTTTGGGTCAGTCACAACACCATCCGCTGAGAGTAAATGGCCCATGAAGGTACACGTGATAGGCGAAGCTTAATCTTGTGAAAATTAAGTGTTAGATTCAACTCACGGCATCTTTGTAGAAAGGCGGTTAAATTCTGATCATGATTCTTCACTGCTTCATCTACCGTGTCTCCAAATCCACAAACAAGGAAATCATCAGCAATTACTTCAACTTCGTGCAGACCCTCAATGGCTTCATGCATCTTCCGCTGCCATATCTCAGGCGCAGAACTAATGCCGAATGGCATCCTCAGCCAACGGAAACGGCCAAAAGGGGTATTAAATGTGGTAAGGTAACTGGAGTTCTCAGTCAGTTTAACTTGCCAAAAACCACTTTTGGCATCCAAAACACTGAAAACCTTGGCATTGGTGAGACGAGAGGTGACATCTTCCACTGTCGGTAAGGGATAGTGAGAGCGCTTAATTGCAGTGTTCAAATCTTTAGGATCCAAACAGATGCGAACTGATCCATCCTTCTTGGGCACTGCTAGGACACTGGATACCCAATCAGTTGGCTCAGTAACAGGAGTAACTATCTTGTCAGCAACCATCCTGTCAAGCTCTGCCTTCATTGCTTCCTTCTTAGGAACAGGCACTCTTCGTGGGGGGTGAACTACAGGTTGCACATCCTTGCTGAGCTCAATGCTGTATTCTCCAGGTAAACAGCCAATACCTTGAAACACATCAGCAAAAAGGATTAGTAGAGGATCCTTTGTGACATTCTCAGAAGCTGCTGACTCTTTCTTTGGAGCTGCAACTACATTATTGACAGAGGTATCAACACCAGGTACCATAATCTTCACAAGACCCATGCCTTGGGATGACTTCAAACCAAGCAAAGGAGTAACATCTTGATCAACAATAACAAAGTTAAGTTCATGCTTGCTACCTTTATGTGCCACTTTCAGCCTTGCAAAACCAAGAGCCTTTCGCTTTGAGCGATCGTGCATAACTAGTGTGATGTCTTTAGTAGCAATGTTAGCTTTACTGTAATCTTTTGTTGCCCTGATGTAATCCTGTAGTGGCAAGATATTTGCAGAAGAACCAGTGTCAATTTGAAAGGTTACTGATGCTGAACCATTCAAAGTAAGCGAAACAAGAGCTTGATCTTTACCACTGACACTATGAACGTAAAAGACTTCTTCTTGTTCGATCATGTGAACTTTTGCATCTTCAGACTTGCTTCGGCACTTGACTGCAAAATGGCCTTCTTTACCACACTTCTTGCATTTCTGACCTGAAGCTGGACACAATTTCCTTTCCAGTGCATGTGTACCACCACAAAACAAACACTCTTTAATCTTGGGAGGGTCCTTGCTGGGAGGTTTGCGGCGCGGAACTTTCCCGCGCTTGGGTTTCGACCTTTGCCCCACTGCATTAATATCTTCGTTAGCTGAAAATTCTTCTGAGATTTCTGTCGCTCGCGAGTGAGTAACTTGACTTGCTTTGATAGTTTCGATGGCTTTATCTAGGTCGAGGTCTCGCTTTCCAAGAAGCTTTTCACGAACTCTGTCATCCTTCACACCAAGAATTAGCCGGTCGCGAACGAGCGATTCACGAAGTGCGCCAAAACCACATGATTCTGAAAGCTTCATCAATGCAGTTATGTAACTATCAAGCGATTCATTTGACCATTGCTCACGTTTGAAGAAAACATATCTTTCGTAGGTTTCGTTACGTGCAGGGACACAACGCTCCTCGAACTTTTCCAAGACCTTGTCAATTTTTAGAGCGTCCGACGAGTTTCCCCATTGAAAGGTTTCGTACATGTCCATTCCTTCTTTGCCGATCACATTTAACAACGAAGCCACCCGAACTTCCTGTGCTTTCTTGTGAATGCCAGCCGCTAGCTCGTAAAACTTCCATTCACGACGAAATGATTTCCAATTTTCTCCTTGATGCAAACGGTCGGAAAGATTCAACGGCGAGGGGATTTTAGCGGTAGTACTAACAGCAGCCATGTAAAACGTGCGACGATCCAAACACACTCGAACGAAAACTATAGACTTCAGTGAGCCTACCAATAACGGACGAAGCGTTGGACTTGAAGACTTCCAAGCTAGGAAGTGAACCTTGATAATTTGGTCTAGATCCCGCTCTCTGACACCATGTTACGATCAACGTAAGGACACCGAGCATCAACACAACTCAACAACTTTAATGGCGGCGAGCAAAGACCACGAGGTCAGATTACATAACAATAAATCACGTGATACAGAAATGCATGCTAATTTATGCAGTATCACAACACTGTCAACGAATTTTAACTCAATTACGCAGCAGCTCGTGCTATCAACAACGCAACACAAAACCAAGCTGCACGTACTTTAACGGCAAATCACGCAAAGCACAAATGCGTAATCAAACCGTACCCTAGCCTATTTTTCTTCAATTCTGTCAACTGAAATCCTCGATAAACACGACGCTAATTTATAATTTAAACCCGCCGCGTTCACTGCTTACCAGGGACTTTACCAATGCCAGACGGCAACGCCAACGAAAACATCACTTGAAAATATAACTTTATAACTTTATTTCATTTGTGCTACTTCGCGATTATTTTAATTTGTTTAACTTCTACACAAACGACAAACTATCCACGAAACAAATTGGTAGGAGTTGCGTTCAAATTAAGTTAAGTCAAGTTAATTGAAAATTCACCATCTTGTGTTCACGTTCTCCACTCCTCTTCTTCAATTTGGTCAGTTCACGTTGTTCTTCTGCATATGACGGCAGTGAAATGTACCAAGACTTAAAACGCACGTGCAGATCGAACGATTGTTTTTGCTCATTAAGCTTTTTGTTTCGTGGCGTTGTCGTTGCCGTCGTATTTTCGTAAGTGCTTCCTTTTTGTTGCTGCGCATACGTTCTGCACATCTCTGGATGGTCCAAGGAACTCGGAAAGGGATTTTTGCGCGGCTTACATATGACTGCAAAAAAGAATCGAAAAAAAATGGAATCGAAAAAAATAAACACACAAGGAGGCACCACGCAGCTCTTGGACTTATAATAAGCTCCCTACTCCGCGTAAATTGACGCAATAACCCTATCTTTGTAAAACTAATGCATTCTGCAAGGGAAATAGCTAACATTTCCGGGTGTTCTTTACATGTTTTCGTTTCATTTCTATTTTTCACAGGCTGAGAAAGTGGCGCGAGTCTTGTTTACCAATCATAGAGTGTACTAAGAAAAACTAAAACAAACGCGAATTACTTTTCAATAGAAAAACGCTCTTAAGCGGTGCTACAAGACTACAAAACGTCAACGTCGTACACGTATTTCCAAAGAACATCCGGACCTGAAAAACAGTTTGTTTTTCGGAACCGATATAGCAAATATTCGTACATATTTTGGCGCAAAATAAAGATATATGAAAAATAACAAAGGTACATTATTTTGAGGTCACACGCTAATAACACCATCAGTTTACTTGTCACGTGAAAACATACAACATTCTATTTAATTATGTGAAAAATTAAATTATTCAGTAATTTTTTTCCAGTGCAGACCGCATAATAAATTCAATTGCGAGTATTTCGCAAACATTATCGGCAGCTTCTAAACACTCAGCTTATCGGGTTGTCTTTTGTGGGTCAATTGTCTACTGTTTCAGGTAGCTATACTATTTAATTAGGTGACGGTAGTAATAATGTTAAGGGTAGTGAAATCTATATTTCTTGCACCACAAATATTCATGCTAAATGACGGTTTTAGAACTCAGGAGCCTTGGGGGCTTGTCTAGTGTAATCAGTCTGGTGAGCTTCAGTGTCATCCTGTCAATGGTGACCCTGATGTTAAGCCATCCAATGTCACCAACAACGTTTCTTAGTTCGCAGGAGTACTAACCCTTCTCGTACGATTATAACCGAAACATCGCACCTAAGTATCCACGTCAAACTGTAGCACTCCTCTCTTCAAAAACCAAACTTCTCTCTTCAAAAAGCTCATTAAGGTTGCCGCACAACGTATATATTCAAACTGTCATTTATAAATAAAGCTTAAAGATTCTTCATGCACTATGTTCATATTCTTCAAATCTTGTTAGCTAGCAAAACTAATTTAATAATTCTCTTAAACTTTGCATCATATGCAGATCTAGAATGAAGACCACCGTAGAAAGTACAAACAAGACTCCAGCATCAAGCACAAGCTGTGGGACACGTGAAAGGGGTAGTG
>NW_028145475.1:3995000-4140000 GCF_977016875.1 Pavona decussata | reverse complement strand
AGCCTTAGCAATGATCACCTGCTCTTAATGGTTGCGGGTATCGTTTGTTGTTCTCTTTGAGTTTGTTAGAGTCTTGTTTTGGGTAGATATTGATTTCTCTAATGGTCTTAGCGGCACAATCGTTGGGCAACTGATTGTAACCTATTGGCCAAAAAACGCAGCAAGAAATAGGGCTACGTCGATGTAAAGTATCTGATTCAGCTGAAAAATGAAGAGACGCAACTTGGATGTCGGCGTTGAGATGGTGCAATTTGGAAACTCAAAATCAAAAAACAAATCGTTTTCCTTTTAATTTTAATTTACATTCATTTACATTCTCGGCATCGTGCGCGAAGAAAATAAGAGGTGATCAATCATTCTTTAATGCATAATTTTCGAATCGTGTATTTACTAGCCGGTAGCTTTGTGGATTTTTCAGTAGTTATTTGGTCGATAAATAACAACAACAAAAAACCGGTATATGAAAACTTTAGCTGTATCAGTGCCCCGCAATTCCAAAGAAAAAAGAAATCCTCAAGAAAAAGAAATCCTGCTGGACATGTGGCAATAACCTTTGCTAGAAGATGAAAAAAAGATATATATTTTTTTGCCATTTCATTTGTCTCATTAAAGCCATTGTGCAGGAAAGTAATAGCATATACCTTCACATTATCATTTCTAAGCATCACCGCACCTCTTAAAATATATTATGCAATATTTTAATTGAAATTATGTCATAACAATGTCATGACAACAGCGCCCTGAAACACCTGTACCCAGACATGGCCAGTCCTCTCACTTCTTTAATATTCACATCTCATCAGTTTACTGAACAACTCAGCTAAATACAATCACAGTTATATGTTATGGCCAAATTTTACGGGATCGCACTCGACTCGCCCTACAGTAGAATAGTAGTAAGTCCGGCAGAGTAAATAAATAACTTTGAGAGGTAACTAGCCTGGAAGGCAAACAGTGTGCCATATTAATCTAACTCGAATTGTTCGAATTGTATGAAATGCCAAGTATAAATTTGAAATTAAGTATGAACTTTGTAGAAGAACGGGGCAGCGTTAATTTTCTTGCTTTTCGCAAAAAATATGAATATAATCTTATCGTACACTGTCAAGAAAACACTATATCACTTATTGAAATGTCATTAGATTCAAGAACGAAGAATTTACAGTCATGAGGAATTAAATGTGAATTTTTCCCGGTAATTGTAGAAATCTGGAACATTACTAGCGCCACTGTTATTGCATTAATGCATATATAGTTTATTTTGTGGTTTGATGTCCAAACAACAGCATCCAAGAGCAGAGAATGGGATCAGCTTTGATTTGGTGAGGCGTCTCAAAATCTGCATGATAGCAGAGCATCTTGTCGCGTGGAAAAAATTCCGGAAACATCAGTCTGACGCTTGCATCCTCCTGTAACAGGATTTTCGATTCAGACAAAGGTTCATCATCACGAAACGCTTTCTGCAATCCACCTCCAGTTGATTTGAATCTTTGTGGCCGAGACATTACCTTTAGAAGCGATACTTTTTTCAAGTCTCTTTCACCGTAAACGTTGTTCTTTCGAAGTTCATGATTACCAGGTTGTTCACGTTCGACTGATGAAGACAAGACGCAGTTTTCTTTGTCAACGTTCAAAGTATGCTGGTAAGCCGTTGCGTATTCTCCAGGACATAGCCTGCTTCGCTGAAGAGCCAGCATCATACTTTGTCCAGTACAAACTTTCTTTCAAAGCTTCTGTTATTTTCATCTTAAATAGTAGAGAAGTCACGTTTTTTGGGTCCTACTCTGAAGCAGCTGATTGTTTTGATTTATAAAAACGCGTAGGGTGGCCCGCAATTAATACACAATATTTCTTTTTAAAAAAAGCAATACAGCAACCAATGGGAAAAGAGGTTCTATTACAGAATTACCTTTTTGCGGCACTCACGTGTGTACATTGTGGGGATGTATCGTTCACACGTTTTTTTTTCTTCGCTTTTTCAATTCTTTTAGTGCTCTCACGTTATTTGTAAAAATCATTATTTTTTATTTATGTGTTTATTATGTACTCCTCAGCGATGCCAATGATCAGCGACAGTCTTCAAAGTAAACGCATTTTGCTACCCGCTCTATACACTTCAGTCAACGGATGTTTGCCAGGACAACGTATGGGGAAATAGCAGGAATTTTCAACTCGGAGATCGTGCCGTTCCTGTCTTATGCACACAAGCGGTAGCAGATGTCGTTCGATAGTACAGAGCAAGTATATACACTTATACCATTCGCTTGAGCGTGCGTTACGAAGATCGCTAGCCAGCCTTTCTTTGGGAAAATTTCCGTTTTGCCTTTGAGATCAGATCCGAAACCTTCACACGCAAATGTTCATGCATGGTCTCGTCGCCGTTTCCAAAAGCTCTTTGTCTAGTACTTATCTGGGCTTTAATGCATGGCGTCATCCATTTTTTTGTCACTGGAATACATATACACGTGCAACATGGGAAAACAGGCGTTAAGTGTCTCAGTCATTAAGCACTCAACTTCTCAACTCCCCTCTCCCGAAGGGGGGGGGGGGGGTTCCTTTTTCAGGCTGGAGGTATACAGTAGGGATTTCACAAGTATAGAAAAGTATAGAATAAAGTAAAGTAAACTGTCATTTAGGTATTTAAAAGGGTTTTTCAAGAATCACGAACAAACCCAACGAAATCAGATGCAGTGTTTCTACTTTTGGTATGTGTGAAAGGGGTACCATTTTCTGTGGAAGGTGTGTACATAAAACGGTAAGGGTTTGGGTCTCGGAACGGAAACTCCCCTTACAAAACTTTGTGGAGTACCCTCCCCTCCCCGGGCAGGTTAAGTTTGAGCCCCGAAGCTCTCATGTTGTCAGGCTTTAGCTTTCTTACGCTTTCAAAGATAACTCAACAATGTGAGGGCTGGATTAGAGGGGTGAGAAGAACGTACTGGTATGTCCGAGCGACCAGGCGGGTGTAGACGATTTACTCCACTAAATAATTGAGTCATGTACGTAAGAATCTGGTCCAGAGTGTTTATACCACGAGTGGGAGCTATAACTCGGTCTTGCGAAGGTCGAGATTTTGACATAGCTGTCGGGTATTAAGGTAGTTGAAGACTTAAACGTGCATTACTCACTCCTTACCAGGGCGCACAAAAGAATGGGCGGTGAAACGCGCGCTCAGCTCTTGAGCGATGTGTGATGCGGAGAGAGACTGGGTCCAGAGAATAGAATGCATTTGAAAACAAAGATGGCAGCTCACCATGGCGGAAAATAGCAGAAGATCCGGGCGAGCTAAAGATCTGCAAATCATGAAATGATCCTTAGTCTCAAAGACGATGTAGATGACGAAGTTCTAGAAGATGCCATGTTCAAAGAAGCTGAACATTTTCAGGTAAAATAAGTTTTATCCGTTCTCCAGAGATTGTCATCGAGCTGTGAAGAAAGTGAGTCCAGATTCGCTTGAGAAATACTGTCCAAAATTGACAACGATAGTGCTACTGTAGATAGCCTGCTGTGGGAACATTTGTTACAGAGCTGAATGATGTCGTCCTTAATTGCTATAAATCTGTTGATAAGCTCAATAAAAAAAGTGCCGGTGAAAACCTTAGAGTGTTTCCAAGGCAAGAGCGTCTCTTTCGCTTTCGTGGTTCCGGTAGTTAAATTGTTCATAAGGAACATTTGCGGGAACCATATCTTTAGCCCACAGATCTTCAGAAGATAACTTGTCCAGTTCGTTGAGAGAAGAAATCGTGCATTGGAGGTTCCCTGACTCGTTGAGGGGCCATGTAACTGAGTTAGAGAAATGAAAAATGTTTTTGGAGGGTGACGCCGCGGACTGGATGGCGTGGTATCATCCATCTTCTTGATAAGGAGGTTTTTTCCGAGAGATTATTGGTCGCAGGGGGAACTGAAATTTCACATTTCGACTACGAAGATTTATATGTTGTTTTGCCATTTATGGACCAAACCTTAACGAACGGCGGGGACTTTAATGTTTTCGTTTTCTGAGAGGGGCCAGAATCAACTGCTTTGTCCCGTCTCCGGCATCGAGGTTTATTTTAAAATTGCATCCCTGCTTAAAATTGATCTTAGTAGAGGTGTCAGGGGCAAAGGAAGGTAAGGTTTCCTTCACACCTTTGCACCAGCCACAGCCCAGGCTCATTTAAGTGAAAATTGTCAGGCTTTAGGGCCCCAGCTGTTGGCCCAACGGTTTAAGTTACACAGTTTCCGGGAGGAGCAGCGGTATCTCTTGATGTAGCGGAGGTGCCTCTGAACGCAATAATGGCTTGGAAGATTAGTAAGCAGGCCATGCATTATATTAAAGTTAAGGAAGTTTTGAATACAGCGGGTGCCGCCGCAAAGTTAGTGAACCTCAGTTCCAGCTCTACTGACCAGCTTTCATTTTAGAATCCCCTAACTAGAGCGATCTTTCATATAGCAAAGCGTTTTACTATGTGTGTTGAGTTTCCCCACTGTGGGATATAACTTTTTGCCTTTTTGGACAATAATTCGCTCGTTGAAGAGTATCACTGAAATTGCTTGTTTTGGCATAAACGAGGCTCTTGATTTCTGAAACAACTTCTTTAATTACTTTGGGTTAGGTAATTTCGTTATATACTACATTCGCCTCATAGGTATCTTCAAGAAGTGTTACGTTCTGATGTAATTTCCACCTTTGCTCGTTCCGAATTTCTTTAAACATCAACAAACTTGACTTTAACAGTGAGCATAAAAAACAAAAAAGGTTTTCAATTTTGTTTCGATGGTGGTTTTTGTGGGGAGAGTCTGTTGTTAAGGTTTGAAGGGGTAGCACGTTTTTGTTTTGTTTTGCTTTTCATTGCGTTTCCTTGTCTTCGGGGAGTTAACGAAAGTAAAGGAATGTAGAAGCCGGAAAGTTTATTTAAATTTTTTTTTTTTGCTGGAGAACGTTTTCTCGATTATTCTGTTTTTGGTAATTCATATTTGCGTTTTTGAAAGCTACGTGTAAACATTGACCATTTGCATATTAAATCCACTTGAAATTTGAAGCTTGCGCAGAAAATTTTAGCAATTGACTTGAATCTGCCTTCAATCTTTAGTGACCAGTTCATATCGCTCTTTCTTAAAAGCGAAGATACCTCTATCTAGAGATAATTTATAATTTTTACATTTTTCAGTTCACGAAATCTGCGGAGAAAAAAAGGGACGTGGGTGCACAACGTATTTTTTAATGGTTAAACTTAGCAGCATAGCACCCCGTTGGACTTATCCTGGTACCTGCTGAGGGTATTAAGCAAGAAATAATATGACAAAAGTATTTGTTTACTTTGTACTTTCTCGGGGTGAAAATGTCATTCATGCCCACAAATAAGATTCTGCTACCTCTAAAGAGTTCCTTTAGAAATTTTTGACAAGCACCCCAGGTCACTTTTCTATGGAAGTCCCCTTCCTACTCCCTCCCCCCCCCCCCCCACCCCCCAACCAAGGATCTAGCCATGATAGAAAACGTTCCACAAGTCTATTCAATTACCAAATAAGCCTACGTTTTTATCTAACAATATTTACACACTAAAATGTTTAGTACTCATTGCCATCATGTAGCCGCTCTTCGCCTTTTGCTAGAACCTAACTCTACAACCAATATTAAAGGCGCCCCGAGAGTACAAGCTGTCTACAACTGCTGACTATTACCATTCACGCATTGCCAATACAGGAGCAGTAGCCACTCGCACCATCTGGTGCCTATTTTTCTTTTATGTTTTTTCTTTTTGGTCCTTGGCTAGTAGTAAAAATAAGCCTTCTTTTAAAATTGTTCAGAGAGGTGCTTGACATATTTCCGTGGCTAAATGCAAACAAAAAATTTCCTAATCGAAACGACAGCACACTTAACTTGAAAGTATTGACGGTAAAGGTTTCTCTTTCATTTTGCTAGTGTAAAAATTTTCCGCTTTGAAATAATGACATTAAAAATGAAAGGCTTTTGTGGACAGAAACTGAACGCGATCAACTCAGCCGATATCAGGGTTGCCGACGTTATCAGCGGGCGCTACTCATATTATAAGATACAACCAATAGCAGCTTTCATTTCAACATTTTCAGAATTCACGCCAACAATCAAGCCCTCATTCTAATTATTTTTTTATATATATTTTTTATGTCAACTTTTTAAAATCATTTCATTTCGTTTTACTCCTATCCAGCTATTCTCAGTTTCACTGTTTACCATTCTCCTGAACTAAAGCTGATTATTTGTAACTGCATGCCAAAAGGCTACATTAAGTTAATAACAGAGACGCTCTTTGAAATCGCTTCATATAGAATTTTTATCACCAACAAGCGAGCAAACAAAGACGAAGAAGACGAAGGTTTAAACTACAATAAATAGAACAACATTCAATTAAAACTAGAACGATACAGACAACGAACGAACGGGCAACTGAACTAATAACTTACATTGTATCGTCTTCAAATCCACAAAACTTAAATATTTCTGCGAACCGAGAAAAGGAAAACTTCCTAGCGACTGCTGTAGCGCCTTTTTAGACCACGCTGTAAATACGGCTTTAAAAACCACAAAATTAACTTAACAAAAATATGCCAAAGAAACTAACAACATATAAAATAAGTAAATGCCAATGAAAGGTACAAAGCGGAACAAAACTAGTCATAAAAAAAGTGAACAGGAGTGAAAACCTGTAAACAACCAACGAACGAAAGTGAGAACAAAAGATAATTTACGCTGAGATCTTACAAATATCATTTGTTAAATTTTAATAACAAACACTGTTATTCAAGCATTAACATTCATGCATGTTGAATCTGTCTTACTCAATGCTCGCTGAATTGACCCGACACAAGTTGTGAATCATTTGCCACAATTTTAACTCCATCAAGAGCAATCGCCAACGAAAGTTCAAAGAAGTTATTTATCACCTTATTATTATTGTAAATAGTTCTATCCTCGATATTTTAACTTGATGTATATTATTAATTCCCTCCACCTGCCCAAAATTGTTACAGAGAAAAATAGTGGTTGACTACCCTCACAATCCTGGTAGCACCCCCCCCCCCCCCCCCCCGCTCTCCCCCCATAAATTGTGAACGCTTCCTTTGGAACAAAACATTGTATGACGTGGAATAACAACCGGAGAAGTATTTCTTTTAGCAACTTTAAAAGGAGACTATATTTTAGATACGGTTAATTGAGCAGGGGCAAAAATCGTCAGTCAGCTTCTCAGTGGCTATGACCGACATTATTATATAATCCCAAACTGCTTTTGTCAGGAGATAGAGCGGCTTACATGGATCGCTTACAAGCATAAACCTGTTGTCTGCGCTTGATCTAAAAATAACGTGAAAATTATGATTGTCATTGGTGCACGGCATGTTCATGGAAATGGATCCTCCCACCTTTATCTTGTCTTTTATTGTATAAATCATACTAAGAGTTCAAGAACATCAAAGATAGGTTTGCAGATAGTACAGAATTGCCGTGGATGTAAACTTAACACGTCGATCGCTTACAAGCATAACAAGCTTTTCTATTTATTAAATAACCTGTTGTCTGCGCATGATCTAAAAATAACGCGACAATCATGATTGTCATTGGTGCACGGCATGTGGATGGAAATGGATCCTCCCACCTTTATCTTGTCTGTTAATTTTAACTGTATAAATCATACTAAGAGTTCAAGAAGCATCAAAGATAGGTTTGCAGATAGTACAGAATTGCCGTCGAGATCTTAAGATAATATATGGAGTTTATCTATACTGCAGTCACAATTGGCATGATCATATTCAAATTGGCTCCCCCATTTCAGTCGGTTTTTAGAATGGTTACGATCAATTTCTTCCAACTATTCACACCCAAGTTGATCTCCAATTCAGTTTCAACAGTGTTATTCGATTGTATTCTAGTCACAAAGCGTTTTTCAGGTTTTTCTTCCTCTTTGTAGATATTTAAAGGCACGAAGGATAGCGAGCGCCAAATAAGTTCATCCAAGACTGAATAAGAGGATCCGCTTTGACCTTCAAATTTATCAATTCCATCTCCTTTTGACGTTCATCACAACAGAAATTTTGTTGCAGGGAATAAGTATTCGTTCCACTGGAAAAATATTCTGGAAAGAGCAACTCGACTTGTTTCATGTCGCTTGGATTTTTAGAATCCATCAGTTTTACTTCAAAATTACTTTCTGTTTCAGTTCTTCCCAGTTCCCATTTTTCGGCATTTCTAGAACGTTCCGACCGTAAAGGTTCGAAAGGCTGAGCAAATTTACGAACATTCCATTTCAAGGGTCGGTTTTGCACAGTTCTGTTATACAGTTGCGTGGAGGATAAAGCAGCTTTTTTTCGTCTTACGTTTTCCCTTGATTGTGTTTTGACGCCGTCTTCTCTATCTTGCATATTAGGAGAGACCACTGGCTTTTGCGGCGATGCTGCGTGAAAACAACTCTCGGCATTACTGTCTTGAATTTCTGCCGCGGTCTCCATTATGGTATCCAGATGCCGGTTAAAACGAACTAAGAGTTTCGATTCTCTTACCATTTTGCACACTGTTATATTTTGCCACTAATAAATGCGATGGAAGTAGAAACTGCGAATGATAAGAGCCAATCTACGGGGCGCTGTAGTTCTGGCCGTTCAATTGAAAATAACAAGGCAGTCCCTTTCTGCTTGTTTTATACAAAAAAATAATGAATATTTCATTGTGTTGTCTGTCTAAATTTAGCCTCTTTTCCCCGACTACAAATGGTATAATGGATGATATTAATTACATGCAAACATAATAGACACAACTCTGACTCTTAACAAGTGGCGTTCAGCACAAAAGCAAGACGGCCGCATACTTGTTGAGAATGTTCCGAAATAGAATATCACGGAAGGAGCTACAAACTGATGAAGGAAAATTCTCGTACTCACAGGAAAAACTTATCAAATTCTGCTAATTCAAGAACAAAAAAATCCTTTTAGTCGTTATTTGGCGACACTGTGGTTGTTATGGCATAGCTAAATATATAAGCACCGTGTTTGCCAGCTGTAAAGGCTGCTTTATTTTTACACGTTGCTCATTCATGATCGAGGCGCAACGCATCATTCCCTAAAAAAAACAATAACGATGAAAAGATGTTTTGAATGTGGAGGCAATTTAAAGCATCACAAAGAAATCTACGTTGCAGGCCTACTTTTTGAAGAAAAGCAGAGAAAATTTAAGAGAGAACTGAGTAACAGCTGTTTGCAAAGAGAGTCGTCTTAATTTGAAAAGACGAATTTACTGTTTATAACATCTAAAAACAAATGGAATCGATAATTGATATAACTTAAAACCGCGCAAAACCATTAGTTTTATTTTGAATTTATACTAAGCAAAAATTGCCCGCAGCTGTGTTTCTAAGCTATATTTAAATTCATTATGCTGTGTTTTTCCTCGTTGCTCAGGCAACTGTGGCCGATTTGTGATTCATCACTTTCCAAACATAGTTTTTCATTTAATCTTCGATGACTCTTCCAATTTTCCTTTTTCTGTGAGCCAGGTGAATTAACTTGCCTGAAACTCAGTTATAGCTAGCGTCGGGCTTTATTGCCAACGTAAGCCGACATAAAATTAATGAATTCGACTGTAATGAACGCCTTAGAATTAACTTAACGTGGCGTAGTGGTAGATTTTTTTCAACTCAGTCGAGGAAATTATATGCACATGCATAACGTACGTGATAATGGAGGGAAGTTAAAACAGGACCAGCATCAACACTACAAGAAGTGCATTTTTTATATAGATAAAAATAATACCTGGAATGCTTTGAAACCGATAACTGCATACATGTACTATACGTTCTCAGACATCACCTTCTGATCCAAAAATCATTATTGCTCGTCTTGTCTTGAAGACTGCGCATTTTCGTATCTTTCTTTTTTTTTTCTTCTTCTTTTTGTTTTTTTCTTTCACGTAAAGATCTTCCGCAAAAAAGGAAGTTAAAAAGCTACAGCCATAGTAAGAATGACTGCAAGTCAAGAAGAAATTATATTGATTACTTTGCACTGAAAACCAGACATTAATTATGGAGGTAGACTGCCTAGTTACTTCTAAGGAACTTAAATAAATCATGTTCTCACTAGGTGTGCCAACAGACCTTCCATTGCTCAAATCTAATTTCGATCGTTTCCGTTTCTGTCTTTCCGTAAAATTTTAACATCTGGGAAAGTTACGAATTTGAAACTTAAAATACCTAGTAAAAAAAACTGTCGGGCATAAAAATGTCAGTCATCGTGTTGTTTCCATATATTTGACGGTGAGTTTTTCCGTGGTCAAGGATTAACCTAATCAAGTGTTTCTTCGTCGGCTACATCAATAAGCTTTCAAAAGAGTGAACGTTTAATTTTATCTGGGATCGTTAATTTCGCGTTTATAATTTGGCCGACTTATTTTTTTTTTCAGCAATCACTTGACATCAACTCAAGTTTTTCCTAAACAAATGCGTTAATGCGTACGATGTTTGTCTCAAGGCGGGCGGGTTTATACACGACAAAAGGGCCTTTTCCTCTGTATAACAAGAACCCTCGCAGTCTAGATAAATCAGACGCAGCTTACAGACAAAGTAAATGCTTATTATTGTCAGTTGGGTGGTGCCCTATAATTAAGTTTATTATGTTTTGTTTTTGTACGTTGCTCAGGGAACGGAGGATTCGTTATGTACTATTTCAAAAACAAGCGCGAGTGTTTTATCGGGGTTTCCACACACGAAGAAAACTGATGAAAGCCGGGACCGAGTGCTTATAGCTGGGAGTAGGGATGGCGCAGTGGTGAGAGAACTCGCCACCGACAAATGTGGCCCGGGTTCGATTCCCTGTGTTGACGCTATGTGCTCTATATCTGCGCTATTTTACAGCGGTTACCAACAACACGCGACCTATCGTTTTCAAAAGACTCCGTTAAAGCTGCGTTTTGGTGGACGTCAATCAAAGAAAAGCCGTTAAAATTGTTTTGAATTCTGAAATCATTTCAAGGCAACAGAACGAAGAAATTGACAGTTTTATCCGCTGCCGGATGGTAAACTTTATAAAAGTTGATTTCCAAGACAGGTTATCTAAAAATGTGCATTGTTTAGACGAAGCCGTATTTTTTTATGAAACATTTGAAATCGCAACACCTGACAATTAAATCAGCGATGCGTGCAAGTGAGCAAATTATCACGTGCAGTGAAAATCGAATTTTTAATTCAAAAATACCTTTTATTTGCGCTTAATCTGGCTGGAGAATCAGTTTAAATAAACTTTACCTTCTCTTAACGAGGTAAAATTCTTAGTTTCTTGCAAGGCTACCTTGGAATCTTGTCAGAATTCAAAATAATTTCAACGGCTTTTCCTTGATTGTCGTCCACCAAAACGCAACTTTATCCGACTCTTTTGAATGCCTTAGGTCGCGTGTTGTTGGTAACCGCTGTAAAAGAAATGACTCTCAGTCTTGACCTGTTACAAATTTTAAGGTGCTCTTTTCAGCGGTGTCAATAATTTTTTATTACTTGACCTACATCAAATATTTAAATTCCCGTGATGAATTA
Organism: Pavona decussata; assembly: GCF_977016875.1. NCBI lineage: Eukaryota > Metazoa > Cnidaria > Anthozoa > Scleractinia > Agariciidae > Pavona > Pavona decussata. The sequence goes on along the minus strand of NW_028145475.1, from coordinate 4,128,472 downwards.
TATTTATTTTACATATTTTATTTTATACATTTATACATTTACTGTTTATAAAGTTTATATTTATTTTATTTTAGATTATTTATAGGGCTCTGTTTTCAGATGTCTTCACCCTGGAGAGTATTTTCACTGAAATATATGTGTTTTCTCTCAGTCGGTGAGAATGATCAGTATTTTCAATCGGATCGTTTTAGTGTAAACACAAGGCCAAAACGCATCGAAATTCATGCGTTTTCATTGAAAAACTAACTGACATGTCATATGTAATCTTTGTAGCCATGGAAGAACCAGCTCCCGGTTTCAAGCGCCTAAACGTCAGTGAGGAGAAAGTTTCTTTGGTTGCATGGTAAAATTATGCACAGAACACCCAACACAAATTAGGGGTTCTCGAACGCAATTAAATATGTTGTCATCTAAATGACTAACGGGGGTGGTGTGGCCGAGTGGTTAGTGGCGCGGACTCGTGATCCGGTGGACCCGGGATCAACTTTCCTCTCTGACCGCTAGATAGATTTGTTTCAGGGTAATACCCTGGCCAAATCCTCGACCACGCTTTTTAAAGGCCAACTAGATCACCTCCTACCAATTGAGATCCTTAATCTGTTATGTTCATTTGCAATATCTGTTTCCCATGTTGTTTCGCCATTATTCTCTCGGGGAGAGGACAATTAATATTGGTAATTGAACTGAGTGGAGTGCAATTTGGTCTGAAATCATACGCGTGATTTCAAAATCAAACGAGCGCGCAGCGCGAGTTTGATTTGAAATCACAAGTATGATTTCAGACCAAAATTGCACGACACGAAGTTCAATTACCACTTAATTACATCCATTTTGAAATCACAGAGTATCATTGTCAATATTAATATTCTATTTGTGTTACTTCATTTCCATTTTGATGGGCTAAAGAAAGGATGCAATTTAGAGCAAAAAATGGTGCAATTTGGGAATAAATTGCACCATTTTGGACCAATCAGATTCCAAGGATCACCAGTGATTTCAAAATGGATGTAATTAATTAATAAATTAACTAATTAATTAGTGACAACGTAGGTTTTTGTGTCGTTTATACTTGCGTACTTTTCATTTCAAAGTGCATACTTTGCCACACGCTTTCGTCTCTTGTCCACAATAAAATTGTCGAAAACGCATCTTTGAAGCGTTTTCATGCCTTTCGCCTCTCTCTTCGTTTCGAAAGTCTCCGTCTTTGGCGTACTTATTAAAAAAAAAAGATATGTTTTCGATTTTGGGCTTTTCATGCGACAGTTTAAACAATATTCTGCATTGATTTGATCGAACGGCGTTATCGCTTTCAGGTGTTCGCCTTTACAGTGTATGTCTTACTAAAACGATGCATTTTCTTCACTCTCTGTTTTCACAAGAATTTTTTTGGCAAACTTTGGTCGAAAAGGGGATGAGGAATCTTTATTCCCCCACTCTTCGTTCTGAGTTCTCCATAATTCTTGGGTCACTGGGTGGTGTCGAAAGCGTTAATCTATAGTGTGGTTGAAATTAAAGAGAAGCACGTCCATTTCTTACTGAACTAAAAACCTTATAAAAGCTGACGATTCTAAAACACTTTGCCCATTTTGTAACTGATGGAATTTATTTGCAAAGGAAATGAATGGCTTTGCGCTGAATGTAAGACGTTTAATTATTAATTTCCCAACTTCCGATTTGGGCACTCCTTCCATACCTGACTTCATAATATGCATACAAACGAAGCACAAGTCCTTTTCGCTCACTGTTCCAAACAAGTCAAGAGTGGCCACTTGATTTATTAAGCCGGAATGACGCAGTACTTGTACCCTAAGCTGAAGGCGAGGAAGAAACTAATGATTCGCAGTAGATAAACAGTAGACAAATGATAAGCTCTGTTCAACTTGACCAGTGGAACGGGTTTTATACCATGCGATATTATTAAACAGGCACCCATTTGCTCCAGTCAATACGCGAAACGACGCCACGCAATACCGGCTCGCAATTAGAAGCTCAGGTAGTGATGATCCATAAAATCGTAATTAGTATAAATCTACTAGTGTTCTATCACGAATGCCGTTCTCTGATTGGCTACGCTACTCGCTATCTATTCTGTGATAGATAGTGAGTAGCGGTTTTCAACAAAATGGCGGCCGCTTCGTCGCGTTTTCGAGGTGTCTACGATACGCTTCGCCCTCTTCAACTATCACGCGATAGAAATCTCGAGCTCATAATCTAATTGTTAAGTAGTGAATTTCCTTGAAATACATGTATTTGTTGAATCCAGTAAGCCAATCCCGTGTTTTACTTTTTCTGTTTGTCTGTCTGTCCATCTGTCTGTCCTTTTATGTTTGTGTTTGTCTATCTCTTTGCTTCTTTTCGTCTGTCTGTCTTGCTTTGTTTTCTTTCCTTATTCTTTCTTTCTCTTTCGTAATAACAGTCCCAGCAATAGTTTTGATCCCCCAATCTATTAAGGAAGTTCTTACCTGTTGCATGTATGCACTCCCCTATAAGCTTCTTGTAAGATCCTCTTGTACAGTTTGGTGTTGTTAACCATGCAAAGTTCTGACACTTCTGTGGTGAAAACAGTGCTCTGAATGAGTCGCTTGCATCCACGTTTAGATTAAGACACCGTAAAGTGTATCAAACTGACAATAAAATTGTGTCTATATTCCACCCATGACACAAGAGATATGATTGACCGCCCTTTGAAACTTCTATAACATGTTTTTGCTGTTTACTTTTTACATCAGTTTCTTTGTATCAGAATTGCAATTTCCTGCATATTTTTTGGTGTAAAAAATAAGATTAAAACGCTAGCTCTGATCAATACTGAAATCTGATATATCATACAGAAACAGAAGGTGTCACTCAACTCTTTTGTAAATCAGTAACTAGTAACTGATTAACTGTACATGCATGTCACATTTAAAATTTATTTGGGACTAAAATGAAGTGGTGCATGTCTAACTGATTAATGTATGGGGCTGTGGAGAAATGTTTCCTGAAAAATTACACAGCACATGCAGGATACAAGCACCACTGACCTACTAACCGTCTTCCAAAAACGGCAAGCGTGATTAGACTTCAGTCGGCAAAATATATACATAATTAATGTCTAGGGCTGTCAGGAAATCTTTCCGAAGTACTTCAACGAGAAATGTTGATGTTTTCCTTCAGCACTAAGTATAGCAACACTCACCACTGATCGAGAAATGAGTTATACCGTTTCTGCACTAACATGCTTAACAACAAAAACGGAACATGACAACGACAAAGCCACTCGATAGTAGTTGTCGTGTTTGCAACGAGCGACGGACACACAAACACAAAAATCGCACGATTCTTCCCGTAACAGCGTATTGGCAGCATTTTCTAGTACCTAACCGTACCTTTGAGTTTCTCAGTTGCATATTTCCTGATAATTTGAGGGCAAAAACATTTGATCTTCGCTGCATCTGTCAAACCCGCGTCCCGAATCAAGATGGCGGTACTCGACCGGTGGCTTTACCTCGTCTTGAAGAGAAGGCACGTTCTCACCACCTATTTTCCCGCGCAAATGTTGGGAAAGGGAGCCGGTCTCACGGCGTAAGGGCCAAGTAACACGGGCAACATTTTCCTGCAACTTGCAACAATATTGCATTGCAAGTTGCAATTTTTTTTTGCCCGTATTACCACCTCCGCGTGCAACATATTTTTATGTTGCAGAAAGTAGACGCTGTTTCTACTTTCTGCAACACGATACGGGCAACTTGCAATGCAACATTGTTGCGCGACAAGTTCCTAGAAAATATTGCCCGTATTACTTGGCGTTAACGGGAATTTTTCCCTTTTTTTTTCTTGTTGAAATTCCCTTCCTTTGGTCATTTCACTTTTCGCTTTCCTCCTGAATAGAATAAAAACCTCCCTACGAGCATCTGTTGATAGCAACTGTGTGCCTGAAAAAATTTGTTTTCGGAGTCGGGCTCTGCGTTGGTTTAATTCGTACTGTTTGAAAAGCCCTACTACCAAAAGTCGATCAGCTTGAAAAGTAGTGAACGGCTGAACACAATTAAGTCACGCCCAAACTACGAGCGAGTTCGCGTTTCCTCAAATAACTAGTGAAAAGACCAGGAAAAAGACATACAAAAACATCAGTCTTAAGCGCCTTGAAATTGTCTCCTTACTGAGTTATTTCTGGACGCGGGCTGTGGTGGAACATTCCTCAAGAGAAGACCGTGTGTTCTGTCTCGATTAAAATTAAGCCATCTTTTATGGTATGCGCGTCGGCGTAACCTCATCTTGCATTTGCTCTCTCAGTACTAACCACTTCAGGGTCGAGTGCTAAGGCTTCAGTTATATCATGGCACTTGCTCTCTTGACGAAGTTCAAAGTCTACTTATCCCTAATTTGGCCTATGGTCTATCGATCTACGGTGTTGTTAATGCAGAGCTTACGATCGACTGTACAGTGTTTCCTGGACCGGTGTCACAAGCGGAGATACTTATCTAAAGCAGTTAACATCTTTGATCTATTAGAAAAACAGATAGGAAAATATTCGACAAGGTTAAACAGCAAGAGAAACATCCTCTGAAAAACCTTATGCCTAAAATGAGTGTCACAGAATACAATCTAGGACACAAATCTAGTCACCGGCTGAAATTGAACACGGATCGAGTGAAGTGTTCCTATTTTAATCGCCTAATTTTAAATATGACCTAGCTTTGTGATTAATATGATTTTACCCTGTAATTTTTAAACTGGAAGTTTTGTAACATAAGATATGTAGCTTTATGAATTTATTATTATTATAATTATAATTATTATTATTATTATTATTATTATTATTATTATTATTATTATTATCATTATTATTAAGTTTTATTACTCAGGTTTTAATAGAATCAAACTGCATCTAGTAGATTTTATTCTTGTAAATAATAAAGTTATCATTCCAATTATTAAAAAAATTATTATTATTATTATTATTATTATTATTACTATTTTTATTATTATTACTATTATTATAATAATAATAATAATAATTATTATTATTATTATTATTATTATTATTATTATTATTATTATTATTATTATTATTATTATTATTATTATTATTATTATTACTGCCCACATCTTGCGATACCCACACTGAATGACAACCACTTTTACCAATCTCCTTCACAATGCCTTCAAGGATGATTAGTTTTCTTGATAATCCTTAAGATGTAAGCCTCCTTTTCAGAGATGAGAAAGTGATTGTCTGCGCCCTAGAGCTATTACCGGGTTGCTGTATCCTTGTTTGAAATATTCAGGTATAAGCTCCAGATGATCTGCTCTAGATCTATTGTTTTTCTTCATGTATAGTGTATACGTGGTGGCAAAACCATTTCTACATATCACCGGCAATGAAAGTGAGGCAAAAATCTGGCCACAAGATGGCAGCTTTCCAACCCCCGTCTTTTTGACAGACAGGGAGAGAGATCTGGTAACAACTCCAAGCTGGGGCTCACTGGGGCTAGGAAGGAGGGGGGGGGGGCAAAAAATAAAACTGGGGACTAGGACGGAGTGTTCAAAATTAAAACTGGGCTGTGAGCCTCCTGGGCCATCGTAAAAGCTTCATCAAGTGATAAGCGTCTATTTTTCAAAACCGAGCTGTTCATTAGTGATCTGCACGTACGGGGTACGCGGCCGTTTGGGCGGTCATGCAACGATGCCTGACGCCAATAGTGGCTATGTAGGAGACACTGTTATTCATGTACGTCAGTTCTCCGAAACGAGCTCATGCCGGTTTTATCTTCGAAGCGACCCCCACCTTTTTGCATTTATGACAAGAATAATTCATTCTCTACCATGTCTACCTCTAAAAAAAATTTGAAAAAAATGCTGATAGTGAAAGATTTTCATGCGACGTGCGCCTGCAAAGGTAGGATTGGGTTGTACGCTTTAATTAACCCCCACAGCTGGCTGAAAACCAATCATTTATTATTGTATAAAAAACCAGTATAGCAATCCATTATTTAATTGTTTCGAAAAAGATTTATTTTTATTTTATTTTTTAATTGTTTATTTTCAGAGAAACGTGTCATTGTAAGCCTGAAATGCATACGTTTCAGAAATAAAGTACGATTTATCTTACTTCCCCACTAAATTTATTATTTTGGATTCAAAAGCAATTTATTGCGAACACAAAAAGTATAATTTCATCCGCGCTGACGAAATAAAGTGGTTTTCATTTGACGGAAGATCATTTTCGCTTTTAACTCATAGTTTCCGACGGGTTCTTTTTGTTTCTTCTTTGAAACGCTAATACATTAAATATTTCGTCTAGTTTTCTAATTAAAAATTCCCGACCGCTTTGAACTTCTCAAACCCTAAAGGATTAAAACATAAATTTTGACTTGGTGGCTTCTTCGAACATTTTCTCTCTGATTAATGTACGGTTTGGTGCTTGAAGATTAAAAAAAAAAGAGAGAGAGAAAATTATAGTGACTTTAATATCATGTAAAACATTTTAATGGTAATCCGAGAAATCTACCGAGTTTATCGCAACCAGGATTCCCAGTTGCGTGTCTTAGGGTTGCCACCGAGAAGTGTTTTATATTTTTAGGTAGTATTATTTGCTGTTTTGTCGCCGAAAGAATTGTTTTCCATTCTGTTGTCCTTTTAATATATCCTCGCACGTCATAGAAATTTCTCTGCAAGATACTTCCGCAGAAACAGCAAAACAACAAAGTAAATCTGCCTCCAAACACGTAAGAAACTAATTTACCTTTAATTTTCCATATTCGCTCGTTGTCAATGCAAATTGGATAGTATATAAACTCCCCACTGGAAACAAACTAAAATTTTACATCGGAGAGGTGTTGAAAAAACTCGAAGAAGTGAGATGTCTATGTACTTAGGATCCCATTTAAACCCGGAATATACAACCTATAAAAAAGTATTATTCGAAAGAAGTTTGTCCTGATTAAGGTCAATACCAGTCAAGATAATATTCTGAACGAGGTAGCCACGAAAACAGAACAAGAGCCGGGATCGGGAAATGTTGGAAAATTCATCTGGATACAAGGGTCCTATACCACGCATTTCTTATTCAAGATACTTCAGCACTGATGAGGAAAAGCAAGAACAATCTGGAAAGCGCTTAGGCAAGATATTTTGTTCGAAGGGTCGGAACACGAATCGCTATACGGTCGATCCTCCTGCAAGTAAGCAAGAAAAAGTGCTTAGTGAGCTGCTGAAATATCGACCACACAGTTGTACGTGCGGTGAGACAGTAACACACGGGAAAACATATCTTTTACCACCTGTACAAAACTCTCAGACCACAGCAGGCTCCTCTCGAGAAAAACAGTCAACTAGTAACACAAGAGCTGAAGGTAAACCACTCCTTGAATTTTCTCAAGGGTTTTGTAGGTGGCGCGAAACTTTACCTTTTTGCACTGAGATCCATGAACGAGTTTGTTTTAAATTTGACAACGATTTTTACATCAAACGACAACATGGAGTAAAACCGGAAAGCATGTACGACAGACCTCCATCTGTAAAAAAAAACAATTCTGAAGCCATTGATGAGGCGGATGAAATGCAAAGACAGAAAATTGTAAACGCGTGGATGAAATTTTTTGGGTAAAACTTGCCATTCTCCATCGATATATCAAGGCATTTAGACTGAAAAATAGACTTTTTTCAAGTCCGTTGTCGCTTATATTTCGCACCCATTCGACTTATAGCAAATCTAACTGCCAAACAGTCAGGTTTTTTGCGCTTTGGTCCGTTGTTATGCCCACGCTAGAATCCATGTTTTTGATTATTCAACTCAGATACACTGAATTTATGGAAGAGAAAATTAAATTAAATTAAATTCAAAAATTGATATAAAGACCATTGAAGAAGAGAACGTGATAAAAGATCCTCTTCATTCCTTATGGTAAAATTATTTAATATGATTTTAGGCAAAGAACTTAAGACAATTGAAAATCTTGTAAACAATACGGAGAAACGTCTTGCCATTTTATACTACATTATTTTAAAAATATTCAAGGAAGTCTTTTCAAATGGACGTGGCAATAACTTTAAAAGAATGATTAATCGTAAGGAATAACGATAACAGTGACCATGAAAAGGAGTGACAACTATTCAACAGCAAAACTGATTCGTATAGTGCTGTATACGACGCCAGTTGCGTGGAAGAAACGGAAGATATAAGCAGTCAACATTTGTAATGGCTGGGATGAACACAAACGTTCCTCATCACATACAGGTATAGAGCGGTTTCCAATCGACTGTCGTAAACCAAAACCAAAGTAATTACTCTAGTCAATCACAGCAGATGTAAACAACACAACGAGCCAATCAGAATTCGAAGCAAATACATGCAACTGGTGCCAAACGCGGGAAAACGCGAGCGGCGAAAACACGATTGGTTTTGGTTTGGATAGAGAGTGGCGCGAGGTTTGTTAACCAATCACAGAGCGTCGTAAAGCAAAACTAAAGCAAACGCGAAATTACTTTTGACACTCAATTGAAAAGCGCTCTACTATACTAATTAAGGTAGCCTGAGTACTTCATAATTGAGCTTTTTGTGGGAAATCTATAGGGGCGAGTTGTTAAAAATAGATGTCGTTGGGGCGCGCGTGTCCTTGCACATCTTGCACAGCATCGCGTAGTATAATAAACTGGGGACCCAAAAGAAAGCCCTAGAATAACTCTGTTGCCTACTACGCATGCTAGTACCCAGGCTCGATTTCCCACCGCTCTTTCGGGTGCGGTATCCATTCGGGAGAGGAGCGCGATATCTCCAGCTGGTTATCGCCAGACCCAACCTAGTAATTTAACACATGTCCAACTAGCTCGTGTTCACCCAGTAGAATGAATGTTCGAATCAGCTGGTCTACCAGGGTCGACACTTGAGTCCGGTTTCTGTTGCGTGCTATGCTTGTCTTTATGTTTTTTTTTTCTACGCCATGGTCACTGCCAGTGTTTAGCGCTTTAGACGTCAGATCTGAGGCTCGTGGGTGCAAAGCTTAGTCTGTACCGAGATGTAGTTCCTTTGCAAAGTAGGGAATAAGACTGATTTTCAGTTTACTTTAAAAGGTGACAAAAATTGCTTTGATAAAAGGATTAAAATAATTGTTCACTATTGTTAAAAATAACTGTTCTCGGGTACTTACGTTTCTATGACTACGGAAATTACCAGGGTGAAATGCGTGCGTGAAATGCAGTAAGTCGTTTTATTCTGTCGTTGTATTTTGTATATTTGCTTCATAATATAATCAAGGTTTGCTCTTTCTAACTTCGAGAATTAACTTGATATTTTTCCTCTTTGTGTCAGGAGTATATGATTAATGTTAGTCATTGGTAATTTTGCAGCATTCATTTATACAAATGACACACGGTCATCCACCTCCGGAAACTTCTATGTTAAAAGCTCCAGACTAGAATTACGTAGGCGTTCTTTCTCTGGCCAATTTGGCGTAAAACGCGGTGGAATAAGATACTATATGTCATGTTAGAGTTTTGCCAAAGAAGCTGACATTCGAAAGAGTTCTTCACGGACTTCTTCTTGGTATTTTTGGTAAACGAAAGCGATTATGTAATTAATAAAGATAAATTTAAAAAGTTGGCAAGGCGATCAAAATAATCTGCTCCTTCTTTTCCTCTTTCTCCTTCTCTTTGCATTCTAAACTTGTCATATCCACTTGTTACTCTAAGTTATTCAGTTGTGTATGCCGAATTAAAATATAATTAAAACCGTTCTATACGACTGATGTATGATCATGCCGGTTTGTTACGCTTAAGGACGGTGCTTTCTAATACCGAAGTATTTTTGCGCGGTTCATGACTATGCGGGAAAAGCAGATCTTAGCAAGGGCTATGGAAATCCAACAAGAAAATTGGCGGAACCACGCATGGTTTAGAGATGATTAAACGACAATTATTCTAAAAAACAGTAAAATGCAAAGTACTGTGCTGTGTTATATTTCCAAATTGAAGCTTTATTATCTCTGAAAAATGCATGCTTACTCCCAATTTTCTTTTGGATACCAAGAGCGCTTGCTAAGTTCTGCTTCCTCCGCATAGTTTTAAACCGCGTTAAAAATCCCTGTATTAGTAGCCCCCCACCCATAGGAAACCGAGTATCACGAGATGCGCAGAACGTATGCACAGTAACAAAAGCAGGCACCGTCCTTAAATTAGCAATTGCCGCCTGTTGGACCAGTCCATTAAATGTACTTATCGTGAAAGGAAATAACGTTGTTGTTGCTGTAAAGAGTTTTCACCGGATACAGGATAAAGAAGCCCTTTGCTAAACGTCCTTGACGTTTAGCGAAACGAAGTCTTTATATTTCTCTTTATATTACGAGCTGTTGTTGGTTTATCGAAAATGCTAGCTGATCTTATAATTACTTCGCATTTTTATCGAGACATTTGTCCCTCCCAAAACGAAAGGAATTAGTTTTCCACTGTTGCGAAATTTTGACTTGCAAATTTGCCGAAGAAATTCGACTAGACTAAGTTCAGTAAAAACCAGTGATAAACTGTGTTTGCAAGGACCACCGTGACAAAATAAAAGTACCGGATCCTGTAGTGAAGGATCTAATCAGCAAAAAAATTGTAAAGCAAATCATCTAAAAAAAGAGCAAGGCTGATTTCACGGTCAGGGAAATCAGCCTTGCTCTTTTTTTAGATTATTTGCTAGACTAAGTTCGAATTTCTGAGGCGATTAAGGCCTTCCGAACAGATATCCACCAGGAGGTCATGATATCAACCGCTAGGTACCCTTGCTGTATCTCTCGACTTTTCTTATTACGAAAAACAAATATTTGTAAATTGTATTAAAGGGGACGTATCACGCGAATTTGATGGCACTTTAAAACCCAAAAATGTTTGTCTGTCAACAGAAACAAGAAAATAATTGTCCAGTTTTGTTATAAATTATCAGCCTAGTGAAACAAAACTGTCGATTAGTGCCTCTAGCCAGAGACAGAGTAGGTCGGAATGGATTGAAACTTGAAAATGTTGAAAATCTAATTTGTTTCAACTGTTCTCGCATTTTTGTTTCCAAAATGCGCTAGAACAGATCAAGAGATGTTCCTTTCAAGAACTGAGTTGATTTCTTTCCTCTCGTTGCTCTAGAATTATTTTGTAGCTAAGTTAACGTGTTATTTCACCATTTTTAAGAAAAGAGGTCCAAAACGCCATGACACTTCCCTTTAATGAATGATAGAAGGCGAATAACAAAAAAAAACGTAATGGAAACTGAAAAAAAAAACCTTAAATTAAGGCAGCTATAACGAACCGTAGGTTACTCAACGATTAATATTAAAATGTCCTCAATTTTTTTTTTTGGTTGAATTGAAGTGCATGATAGAGCTGACTGGATAGGGAACATTCTCGGTCCTCGTGCCCGTGCGGACGAGAATGGACCTGGGAACGAACAGGAACCCCAGTCTCCTCCGTCCACTGTTTTCACATTTTGCCTGGTTACAAGCTCATGATGTCACATAACTAAATAAAGGTCTTACTTCAACTCGCAAGTTACTGGATTTACTGCCTTTTGCGGACGATTTTGGCTAAGTTTTAGGTTTTGGGAAAGAGTTATCACCTTGATATAAAGCTTCAATAGTCAACTGTACAAAATGTGGAAAATATTCGGTGGGAAAAGCAAGGAGCAGCCGCCGACAACGCAGGAAGCAATTCAAAAGTTGCGCTCCACGGAAGAAATGTTGACGAAGAAGAGTGAATTTTTGGAGAAGAAAATTGACGCAGAAGTAACGACAGCAAGAAAAAATGCCTCCAAAAATAAGAGAGGTGAGCGATTTATTTAATTGATTTTGTTTCCTGATTAAATTCAGCAATCAGTGATACGCCAATCCACCTGAATTGGCTTGTAATTCAGTTCTGATGTCTCGATCAGCTTACATGTAGTTTGTCTTTGATATGTTGTTTATAAAATTCGACTGGCGACAGGGCGCTTTCCATTTGGCTAAAATTTTTCGTTCAACCAGTTGAAATGCAAATGCAAATGGAACACGGAGATCAAAGGGAAATTTCCCAGAACAAACGGACGACTGTCGCAATTCGGAGGTACACTCCACTTTTTCCTTTCCAGTGCAAGGTCAGAACGGAAAGTACATGTACCATGCCATTTTTAACTTACATTACCACTTTGTTGTCTTCTTGGTCATCACGTAAGTTCTTTGATCTGCCAATTTCATAGCTGCTCTGATGGCCTTAAAGAGGAAGAAAAGGCTCGAAAAGCAACTTCAACAAATCGATGGAACCTTGTCAACGATCGAGTTTCAAAGAGAGGCTTTGGAGAATGCTAACACCAATACCGAAGTACTCAAGAATATGTCATATGCAGCAAAGGCGCTCAAATCTGCACATCAACAACTGTGAGTACCTAGTAAACATTATTTCCCCTGTATACCTTTACATTTTGCTGATGTCATCAAAAATTATATTATTCCATGCATTAATAGCGCTGTGCATAAATGTCATCACAGATATAAGCCCCCGCCTTGACTCAGACAAACAAACTACTCAAAGTGTTATTGCTATGTAACAATTGGTTCATGCGTCAGCATGTGTTCATTGAGATACGAAGCATGTGGGAAGAATTCACCAAGAGCAGCTCTAGCATCTTTCGTGCTCTCCAAATATCCTGCATGCTTCATATCTCGATGAATGCACAGCTGTCGCTTGAGCCAATAATATTTATTGTTAAATAGCAATAATATCGCGGAATGAAAATTTTTCTTGAGGCATTTGTTTGCTGACGTTATCAGCATGCACAATGGGAATATGAAGTATGCACACCCAATTGAATTTGATTCCACAAATTTACTAGCTACTTGTATGTTATAAAAGAGATTTGTATGGAAAATGATGTAAGTGAGCACTCAGTTGTGGCCTTTCGCGATCGATCTGTACATAAGAAGACAGAGGGTCAGTTAGAATTCGAATTTGCAGAGGAAATCTAACTCCGCTAAACCAGTAGTGAAACTAAAATAGTTTGGGAACGAGCAAAAACATTCAGAAATACATTATGCCTATTTTAGGCTCTTGCTGGAATTAAGTAGTTTCAAAGATTTCTTCTTGATCGATCCATTTTGCAATAAATACAATGTACAAATAGGCTTAACTTTGCCTGCACAGAATACGTTGTGTATGGGGGTAAATACTGGACTGATCAGTGAATTACAATTCTTGGTTTTCACGTGACGTCACCAAATTCTAGAATTCAAAACTGGGAGGCCTACAAAATTTTTACCTTCATTCAAGGAAAGATTACCTAAAAATATGTCTGTTCACAATTTCTTAGCTCGATGTCGTGCTTCCTTTTGAAAATAGAGCAGTTTCAATTTCCGAGTTTCCATCATGCGTGACATCAGGAGGACGGCCGTGACAGAGCTTTTCTGTATCTTAAAAATGACTCTTCGGGTGATTTTCAGCATTCTAAACAATTTAAGTTTGAGGAGAAACATTAATCTAAACATTCAAAAATTCACAAGGGCAAACAAACCTCTTTTCTGGCAAAAGTGAACTCCAGATGTTTTTTCGTATTTCAGGCCGCCATGTTTTTGCCCCTCAGAGGGACACAAACATGGCGTCTCCATACTAAGCTCTATAAATTTATGTGGAACATTTTGTCAAATAACTCTTGTATGGAATGCCGCACAGACCTGACACTTGGACAGACGCCTTATTTTTTTATCCTCTATACCATGTCAATTTCTTGACTTCATTCATGGAATGATTTCAATTTTTTTTTCAATGGCGTGACAGTGAAAACCGTCAATAAACATTTTTTACGCATTTTGCTCACAACTGCTTACTATAGTACATAGTAGTAACACCGGAAATCGCTCGCACAAGAATTTGAGAAATAGTACAGGCAAGGCCCTCATAACTCAGATACGCGTATTTTTAAGCGAGTTGTTATTGTTCTTAACTGTAAAGTTTGTATTAATCCTTGCAAGAATACACAAAGGCCAAACAGCAGAGTAGAGAAGCAGAAAAATAATATATGTAACAACTGGTATATCTTGTCATGCTGGTTCACGGTTTGCTTTGCTGATATCAGGGCTTCTGATAATTCGCGGGAAAAAAAGTCAAATTTCGCGGGATTTTTGGAGACAAATTCGCTGAGAAAACGGCCCATTTCGCGGGAATTTCGCGAAAAAGCAAAGAAGAAAGCCAAAAAGAAAGATGCCAGAAAAAAAAAAGATATATTGGAAGGATGTCAAATTCTGGGCAAGAAAGAAAACACAAAAGTTCATCCAACACAGTCCTCAAGGCAATTGTACTTGTTTCAAGCTACAAGAAAAACATAAGTTTTACCGAAACGCCCGACCGGTTAACCTCCTATTTCAGCAGCAATTTAGAGCCCAACACAGCAACGCAATAAATTTCTTTTCTCTCCTTGGTCTCTTGCTCGTGATCGAAGGTTCAAATCCATTTGTGAAGTCAAAACGTTGTGTCTTCGATCGTGTTGTACGATTAAACATGTGCCTGCATTACAGCAGTTTCCTTTCCCACTCCGTATAGTGTCACCGAAAAGTCTTCTAATTTCTGGTGCCCAGTTTTTCGCAACATTAATCTAAGAACGCCTGGCAGTTATGGTACTTTATGTTTACTCGTGGCAGTGACGAAATTTCAAGATAAATTTGCATTTATGGAAAGTAACAGCCTCAGTAGCCAAGATCAGGTTCAAATATGTTGTACCGACATGTATTTTGTAGGATTTTTGGCGAATTTTGTAGTATTACGCGTTTTCTTGTGAATTTTGCGGAGTTTGCAGATATACTTAAATTTCGCGGCTCCGCGACCGCGCGAAATATCAGAAGCCCTGTGATATGCAAGTAGAAATCTGGCATTTGGGCAAGTGAAACTATCACTAATCTTTTGCCAGGCTATTGACAATCTCGTACCCAAAGTCCTCAGGCATTTTGGTCAGCAGGTGGGCACCAGAAGATACTCTGGAGACTTGTCAAAAATTTAAATGTTTTGATTGGCTGCTCTGTAACGGCTTCCATTGTTTTACCACAGAAATCCTGCGGTAATAAAATTCCTGTTGCCCAGAGTCTCTCCTAGTAACCAACTGCTCCCAAAAGAGCCTGAGGACTCAGGGAATAAGATTGGGCTATTACATTTAGATCTATAAAAGTCACACAACATGTGTATCCAATACATTGATTTTCTCTACGCTCTTTCTAAGCCGCCAATTGTGCAACATTGTTTTGGAAAATAAGTGATCGGCTTTTGGATCTCCTTTGCTCCACCCCTGCTCTTAATTCATCAAATTTAAGACCATTTTCTAGATACCTTGAATCAATGATACACTAGGAAGTGAAGAACCATCTTTCATTTGTCAAGAAGGAGGTTGTTTGTTTCTTTAATAATTATATTATTGCTCAATCCCATGAAACTTTCTGGCCATGTTTCCAGAGTGAATGCCTCCCATACAAAGCCTTTTACACTGATCGCAGTTCTTGTCTGAGTCATGTGGGGTTTCTAACATGACAAAATCTATTTTTAGTAATTGTGCGCAGCACTATTGTCCATCCAATGATCCAGAGTTAAGCAGAATTTATGGCACAATCTTGGGATCTTGGATTTTGTATACCTAGGTGCTTTCCATTCAGCCAAAATTTTTGGTTCCACTGGTTGAGGTACAAATGGAATGCTTGATTAAACCTTTATCCTTTTACTTTATTATGTGTTCCATTTATTGTGTTTTGTGTGCTTACTGCACATAGTTTTTTGTATCATGAGAGCATACACATTGATGAATACATGGTAGGTTTTTCTTGATGCAAAACTCCTAAAGTTGATTAAAAATTGGTGAACTTCTCCTAATTAAAACAAACCTTTTCATCAGTCTGAGGCATCCTCTTTGTTTTGATCAATTTACCAGAAATAGTGTTTAAATAATTATTATTTGAAAGTTGACATGCAAGCAGTTATGGGGCAACCTTGAGAGGATTGTTTCTCTTTCATGGGCATGGCAACCCATTCCTTTTCTTGGTAATTTCAAAATATTACATTTTGTTTAATATTAGGCATTGAAAGTTTGAAAAAATGTTATGCAAACTTTTATTTTAAGAGGTCAGCTTAAGAATGTGTGCAATGAGTACTCTTGGTGAAATTGAAAGTTGTGCACTTTGTAAAGGGCAGGCAAGGTCATGTATCTTGTTGAAAAAGTACTTTAATCACAGTTGATGAAAGACCATTCTTGCACAGACGCTTTAACTTACCCACCACTTTGGTGGAAAACTTTAATTTTATTAGTATTTTTTTTCATTGTTTGCTGTTATGATTGAAGCTTCAATGCAATTTTCATGTGCTGCTCATGAAGCTTTTGTTATCTTTTTAATAACCCATATTACCTCCACAAATAAAATTAACCCTGTCTTAACCACTTGTGTTGCTGCTGCACCCGACCCCTGTATCCTCTGTTTCGTCACAGAAAAATGCAGACAAAGGAATGTTCAAAGCCCTGGTTATGTTTAGTAAACAAAATATGGTGTACTTAAAGTGCTACTACGATCAAAACTTCATGTCACGTATGAAACAAAAATACGTTCTTTACAGCTTATCCGATGTGGCTGTACCTGTCTTGGTCACTGAAATGAAGTTTGGGCCCCGTAAATTGAAAATATTGAGCCTTGAAAACTGGTGTTTTCGAGTCCGCCATTATGAATTTATGTTCCAGTGAGCCCGCGGTATGAGAGTGATTGGAGTTGCGGTATTTTTATTCAAACCTATTGTGTTTTTGTCGTGACGTAATACTCTCAAGTCGCTGATCGAGCGAGTGCTGTAGTCCTCCTTCTGGCGACGAATTTCAGAGCTGTTTTGGCCACAGAAAGCTCTCCTGGATCGTCTTTGCATGAAATAGGCAAAGGAAATTAAGAAGTCCTGACTCTGTAGAGCTAGTTCCGTCTGAAGAAGAGGCAGCCGAATAAGTTCAGCAGCTAGCGCTTTTGCTACAAGAGAAGGAAGAGCAGACTTTGCTGAGTCGTTCATCTCTCGGGTAAGATATTAGAGATAGAGATTGATATTTAGATGTGTTATTTGCTGTATTAACAAAACAGGCAAGCTTTAAAAGTGTAGTGCCTGAGAATCCTCAACAATTTCTCTTGACTGCTAGCCAGTTCATTCCCCGGAGGGTTTAGGTTTAGGTTTTTAGCTTTGCTTTCGAAAGTTTGCCTTGGTGTTAAATTAGAGTGCACAGTTAAGTTTCGGTTCCGAGTAAGCTTACTGTTTTTGCACTTTTTTACCATGGAAAAAGAATATATATTGTAGTGAAAAGCTCTGTGCAATGGCTTGAATTTAAGCTGATCGTTCCCTTGTAATTGATGCTAAGTTTCCTCTTGGTTCAATATTTTCTCAGGTGCAAATGTTCAAATTGCTCCCTTGAGCGACTTACCAAGCCTGGAGAGTGCTGGTGCTGCATGGACATCATTGTATCCAGATTTGAATAAGTACAGTAATCAATAAACAAATAAATTTGCAAGGCAACAACAATTTGCAATGATTTGTTTTCTTCCCTTGCACCATCATGAACAATGTAATAGTCTTTTCTGTGTACATATATTTTTTTTTAAGGTGGCTCACATCAGGTTAAACACCACTGCACTGGATGCTTTAACGCACTGAAGAAATGACTAGCTTTATAAATGAAAATTTATTAAGGCATGCTTTCTGGTAACAAGCATCCACCTAGGCAAATGAGGGGAGGAAAAGTAGGAATTTTGCAAATATAAATTGAAAACAATATTCTTGGGAGTTAAAGTTTGTGATTCAGGTATTGAAATTTTTTTGCTTATTCTAATGAAGGGTCAAATCAACCTAACAACAAACATCCTTTGTCCTACATGTCTAAGGGCAAACCCCCAAGCAAGTGTTGATGAGTTTGACACACTGTTGCTGTGGTAACAGTTCTTGTTACTTTCACTTTTGGTGCGGTGAGAGATGGGCAAATGCATGCTACCAAAATGAAGTAAAGTTGAGACTGTTGTGAGCCACCTTTGATTTTTTTCTCAAGGTTGTTCTTCTTGATCAGTGTTTATTCTTAGAAAATGTAGATTCAATTTCATTTTGTACAACAACAAATTTATTGGTGAAACAAGATTCTGGCACTCTTTTTCAAATGAACATAAAAATAAAATTATTAATGTACTGCAGACAATGAACCATAAACCTTATTCCAAAATGGCTACCATATTAATATTGTTTATATTCAAATAAGTATTTATTTAAAACCACACCAAAAGAGAAAACATTTGAGTTCTGGTTGCTATACATGGCTCAGGAATGTCTGTGCTTCAGCTCCCTATTAGCAGGGAGCAGGGGGTGGGGAGGGGGGAAGGTGGAGTGTCATGAAAGAATAAGCAGTGAAAACAGAGGGTCACATAAATTTATGCTCTTGCAATCATAATTTATAGTATGACAGGGAGAGCGAGTTATATACAAAAGACAAAATAAAATTTGTTAATTTAAGTCATTATTTAACAAAAGCAAGACAAGTATTAAGTATTAAAATATTAATGCAAAGGAAATGTGTAGCATAATGGAGTTATATGATGCCAATGGGCTCTATAGATGATTTGAATTATGTTGGGGCAAAATGGTTCCAGTAAGTAACTTACAGTTTGCCTCCATTCTTGTTTTCTTTTTCTGGTATTTGAACTACATTGTACTACCTGTTCAGGGGGAGGGCCGTGAAATTTCATTTGCATCGCTATGGAGGGTCACATCATTTTCATTGCTCAATTTAAAATCTCCACCTCACTCCCCCACCCCCATCCCCACTAATTTCTGACCATTCCCTAAAACAGAAGCCTATGTAATGGAAAGAGTTACAAAGAGGAGGCATGATGAATGAAGAGAAAACAGTTCTTTTATTGATTCCATTTGTCAACTGGTGGTTGATGACAAAACATCAAGAAAAGCCCTTGAGAAAGGTCAGTGCTCTTCAACTGCTACTTTAAGGAGGAGCACTGGCCTTTTCTTGGCTGTCCACATTTTTCACGTGTTGTGCTCTGCAAGGTATGTTTTGCCCTGTATTTAATAGTAAGAGCTGGGTTTTGACGTTGTTGCAACTCAGCGTCTGAAAAATAAATCAAAATTTAAAATACATTACCAATTGAATCTAATTGATAAGAAACAACTGAATGTGAGGTTTTCTTAAAACCTTTCTTAAACCAAAAATTCAAACTATTTCTTCAAGAAAACCACTTAAAAGAAAGAAGGAACCCTTTTGTAAACGCCAAAGACCACCTTATCGAAAGCTGAGTGAAAATGGATAATTAAAGTGGTTTTCTTCGCGTTTGTTTGCAAAGTTTTTGCCACAAGCTTTTGCACAAGCAAAGTAAACACAAGCTTACTCTTATCGCACTGAGATGTTTTGGAAATGCTTCGGAGGGAAAAGCTAGTTCCGGGAGCTAGTTGCACTTACATTATTTACTCGTTCAATCAAAGTTTAGTACTTTAGAAACGCAATATAAAATGTGTATAAAAATTTGTGACTGCTATTTGTATGGGTGCTGAACAAGGTATCGAGGAATCACCAAAGATAAAAAACAATATTCACACATTTCGCCCACTTTACATAAGCTTACCTTTTGCCGCTCCTTCCCCTTCGGAGATTTTTTTCAGGTTCACGATCTCCTGATCGCTTACCCTTTTCAAAAGATCAGGTTTTATTTGTGTTCACTGACTTGGGTGGAATGTCCAAGTGTCCCTCGAACTAAACCGAGAAAATAGCAAAACGTGCAAGACAACAAACTGGAGCCACACATCTCTCGTTCTGTCGGCCGGACTCGCATGCAGCGCAATTCCTGCCGCTCAATTAGAGCAGTTGTTATACCACTGAACAACACAGCGACTTCCCACCATTGAAAGAACGAAACATTTTTCGAAACCGTATGAGAAGTTAGCCTCGTAGGGCTCGCCTGGGCTTCGAGTTGAGAGTCTGACGTCACTTGTTTTTCCCGGGTGACCCGGCCTCTGTTGTCATTGGACACCATCTGCCTTTGGTAACCAGGCCGCAGGAACATGGCGGTTCAATGGCGGATGAAAATTCGTGGAGTTTGAGCGCAAAAAAATCGCACTTTCCTTCATCTTATGAGGATATAACTTGGAGATCATGTACTTTAGGACATAAACTACCAATCAACCGCAAATAAAAGGTATTCGAAAATTTGATCGTAGTAGCACTTTAAATCTCTTATCTGGGACAAAAAAATAGTTGAACTAGGATAAACTTGTTTTATCTACATGTAATCTCAAGAATTCAACAGAACTGTACATGTACCTTATATTCTATGATGCATAATTAAATAAATGTAAATTGATAGCTGGTAACTGGTATCCTTGGAT
Source organism: Pavona decussata (assembly GCF_977016875.1). Taxonomy (NCBI): domain Eukaryota; kingdom Metazoa; phylum Cnidaria; class Anthozoa; order Scleractinia; family Agariciidae; genus Pavona; species Pavona decussata. The sequence continues at coordinate 4,108,123 of NW_028145475.1, read as the reverse complement.
GTGCTGTAATTTCCAAGTGCTAACCACATTTCTGTCATACTTTACGTAATGTTTGGTGTTTTCTCTCTGTAGTGATGTTGAAGATGTGCATGAAATGATGGACGATATTCAAGAACAGACAGAGCTGGCTGATGAAATCTCTAGGGCCATTTCAGAACCCGCTGGATTTGGAATGGACTTTGACGAGGTTAGTTAAATTTTCCTGTGGTTTCTCCTCCCTTGCGGCAGACAAAAAAGCCAGTGAAATACTGCTTGGTTATGCCATCAGTTGCAACCCCCCCCTCCCCTTTAAGTGGATAATGGCCACTGTCATGTGTTTTGAGTCCTTTGGAGATTACCCCATAATGCATTGGCAATAACATGTACAATTTGAACAGTCGTGTACATGTAGCTGCATGAATTGTGTAGTAAATAACAAATCAAAGATATTGTCTGAATGTCTGAGCAATTTGCAATAATATTGCATGTTTTATTTTTTTTGTGTGTGGAGTGTGTTCCAGTTAACTTTCAAAGTCACAGAACCAATGAAGAATTTGAGGGGTCAATAGATACACTCCAAATCTGACTTCTTTAGTTTACCATTCAATTTCATGGGTCAGGAAGCCAGCTTTCTTGGGAACAGTGAGTGTGGCCTGTGAAACAAAAGAATTTGTAAATTAAGTATGGTCCTGGACACACTTTAAGCATGCTAAAGTAAATTTCTTTTGTTTTAAAGTGGAAGTGTTTCATGGGCATGCTATCACCTTTTCCCCTGTTTTTCTATGGAGGGTGCTAAAATACATGTAAGATAAATTGTTTCCAGGTCGTCCCATCAGTTATTTGATACTCCTTTTTTGTTTAGGATGAGCTCATGAATGAACTTGAAGAGTTGGAACAAGAAGGGTTGGATGAACAGCTACTAGAAGTTACTGGAACAGCTAGCCTGCCAAATGTTCCTGCTACAGAACTACCGGCTGCTCCAGGTTAGTTTGCATTGAGTTGTGTTATTTTGTTTTGATCATTGTGATAAGAAATCAAGCACCATGGCAAAAATGTAAAGGCTTATACATGGGAATTTTAGGTTGGAAGTTGTTTGTTTGCTTGTTTGTGCCCTTATTAGAAATTTCTTACCTGGTGTAGGTTTAAAGGGTGTGTATATTCACAAGGAAAGTGCTGAAAAGACTAAAAAAATGGTCCACTTAGCTGTTCTGTACTAAGTATTCAACAAATTTACAGACAATTGTATAAAGTTTGTAACCAATTTGGTAAAAAAAGAAAAGTGTATGAACAATTATGGAACAAATTGTAGAACAATAATGTACAACATCATAATTGTAACTACAGTATATTATTATTATTATTTATAGTTAGATGTAATACCGGTATCTTTATCATAAACCAAAATTTTAAGGTTCAACAACTTAAAATTGCTCCTATTGAACTTGAATATATGTTATAAAATATCATAAACAGTATGCATGAATTGTGGATGAAGATTTGATATGTTAACCATTCTAACTTATTTTTACCATTTTTCCCTTTCACCGACGAAGAGGGGGGCTCATCATTGTTTGTTATTGCAAAGGGTAAACTTATTGTGGAGGTGGTTTTCAAAGTCAGTAGTTATAATGCTTTTAAATTATTAAACTTATAATAGTGTTTCTGTCAAGGGAACATTGCCCGAAAGTTTCCCTACAGAAATTAGGCATTCTTACGACAAACTTAACACCAATATGATATCGGTAGTTTTAGGAATTTCCTAAAAATTCCCAAGGGGCAATGATAAGACCGATTGTCCCAAGACAGAAGCACTTTTATTGTTCACCACTAAAATTAATTTTCTCAGAACAAAAGTCACCAAGACTGGAATTTGAAATTTGCAGTCTACTAATTTGACCTTTAAGGCAAAATGTTGAAATTAGAAAGGACAAAATAATGAAAACATGTACAAGATGAAAGTACAATGTAAGCAACCTGTTTTTATAAATGAAAGTTAGAAGAATATTTGTGAGGTTTTTCTTGGGTAGGTATACACTGTACTATCCATTCTGGGTTTTTTTGCCACATGGGCCTTATTTCCCAGTCAAGTCTCTCTGTGGATCGCGAGATCACCAGGATGCAGAGAAAACTCTGTGGTGAACTATAAGTCAAGCTAACAGTCAGTATTGTGTCCTATTTTTTCAGTTGATGTCAGTGGAGTTTTTTGTCCTATATTTTCAAGCGATGGTGTCTTATAATCCTATTATTTAAAATTAATTATCTGGATCTGTATTTAGCGCTTGACACCCTGACACTCTGGTAGTGTGCACATAATTTACAATGCACAATCACTGAATTGTGTTTGCTTTTGTCTCTCTTTCCAGCCAAAGCCAAGGCCAAACAAGAAGATGATGATTTGAGAGAACTTGAAGCATGGGCTTCTTAGAGCAAACCTGTTGATCAATCATTAGAAGTAACAAGCTGGATTGTGCATAGTTCATCAATAATTACTCAACTTTTAACGAAGATCATAGCTTTAAATTCCACCTAGTTGCTATAATTATTATTTTCATTAGACTGAATGTTTTTTTAAAAATTACCTGCAGACACACTGTACAATATTATGTCAGAGGTACTGACCGAAATACTCATTCAAACTTGAAAACGTCTTGTACATGTACAGTACAATGTGCATTGACAAATAAACTGGTTGTTTTAGATGGAATAAGAGGGTGGGTGGGACCAAATAAGCATACAAATGAATTGGTTTTCAAACCAAGCAGACAGGCTTTGTGAGGACATTAATGTATTCAGTTTTTCATTTTGTTTTCTGTTTTGCATTGAAGTGTGTGGTTTGAAACCAATATTGTCATTTGTCTCACATGCACTACTAAATAACATTAAACTGACCGTTTGAAAACAATCATGTGTCACCATTTTATCTGACAAGTAACTTAAAATTGTGTGAACTTCAAGACACACTCCAATTAACAAATCAACATAACTGCAGTTTTCTATGGTCTTTACTCTTATAGACCATAACAATAATGATGTCATAAAATGATCACTGCCAAGTTTTGAACATTTTATTGCATCATTTGATGGTCTATAACTAATAAGGGTATAGACCATAGAAAACTGCTGTTAATTTGGTTCATGGGAAAAGCACAAGCAGAATTGGCTTTATTTACCCTAGAGAAAGTGCGGGCATTAGATTTGATGTCATTTTTGTCAGTACTCTTATAGACAATAGCTAACAGCCAATCAGCACACGCTGGAATTTTGACAGTTGTAAAAAGGGGATTATACAAATTTAGGTTATGTTGGTTACATGTATGTTTGGATGGGCTTAATGCTTTGGATCGTTTTCAGTAACAGCTAAAAGATAACTAAGTAAACTGGAAATACTAGAAAGATGCAGCAGAGAATGATACTCCATCGTACATTTGAGTTTCCAAAACCAGCAAAAAAGGTCACTGTTTTTTATATAAAAAAATGTTTTAGGTGACTAATCAGAACATTTTGACTGTCAATTATATTTTCAGCACAAAAGTAGGTGTCACTTCAAGCAGTTAGTTACAAAATCAAATTACAACTTTTAAATTAGCGGCAATGTCCATTAAGGAGGGTACAACGTACCTCCTAATAGAGAAGTATTTTGGCCTGGTTTATGACTATGTGGGAAAGGCATATCTTAGCGAGGGTTATTGGAATCCAAAAAAGAAAATTGGGGGTAACAATGCGCATTTCAGAAATAATTTAGCAACAATAATAATTATTATTCTAAAATGCTGTAAAATGCAAGACAATGTATGGCCTTTTTTCCCAAATTAAAGCTTATTTCTGATAAATGCATGGTTACCCCCAATTTTCCTTTTTAGTTCCAAAAGCCCTTCAACACTAAGATCTGCTTTTCCTGTAGTCATCTACACACACCACACAAAAATATCTTTGCATTACTAGGCCGTCCTTCAACCAAGTTTCTTGAACCATCATGAGTTGTGCAGAATGTATGCACATTCGGTAGCAAAAGGAGGTACCATCCTAAAATCACTTCTCTCTCTAGTCTCTGATTATGTACATGATTACTGTGATAAAACTGTAATTTCTTACGTACTTAATTTTCGTTGTCTAAATTAACATGCGAATGTAATTGACGTTTTGTGGTAATGTTTTCAGTTTCCTTTATTGGGCTTTCACCGAAAGATATAGCAATAATCCACCATGATTATGACAGCTAAAATAGAAAGGTGAAACAAAGGATCATTTATGTTTAAGGAGTGTGGAATTTCCTCCATCTAACCGTAGATCATTTCACTTGTGGGAAAACAGTAGCCTGTCATTATTTTTTTTCTGGTGGGTGAACTGAGCACAAAAAAAAAGGAGAAGAAGGCAGAGGAAAGGAAAATAACAAATGGATACTGTGACAGGGAAGCTATTTATTTGGAGCCTGTGCTACAAGCCTATCACCACACAAAAATGACATTTTCTTATAATTTTTTATACTGAAATGAAATATGAAATTATCTTATTTTACTATTAGTGCCCCCCCCCCCCCCCCCCTCACAAAAGCAGTTATATGTCCTTGGCACAAGACTTTATGTATGTCAATCATTGTTCATTTCTTTGTCAACAAACCAGCTGCAGCATCATCAACAAACCAATGCAGCTCTCCATTGGTAGGCTTCACTCTGGCAGCTGGAAGTAGCTCCCCTCCATCACCCTCCAACACTTGTTTGAGAACACCAGCCTTGCTTGAACCAGTGCTGACAAACACGGCGCACTTTGCAGCATTGATTAGAGGATAAGTCAGCGTGATTCTGCAGGGAGGTGGTTTAGGTGAATCAGAAATCGGCGCCACAAAGCGAGACGTTTCTTGAAGCAGTGGATGACCAGGAAACAGTGAACAGGTGTGTCCGTCAGGACCCATCCCCAGGAGAAGCATATCCAGGGAGGGAATATTAACACCTGGGTACCACCCCTTGAGACGAGATTCATATTCCTTCGCAGCCTCGTCTACCGGAATTTCATGATTTATCGCTAGAACGTGTTCAGGGGCAACAGAGCCCTTGTCTAAAAAATGTTGTTTCACTCCTGCGTAATTACTATCAGCGTCTGATATTGGCACATACCGCTCGTCGCAGAAGAACACTCGCCATTTTGAAAAGTCGATCTGAAGCGAGAGCAGACCCGGGCAAACGATTTTCGGAAGACTTCCGCCTGAAAAGCCGACACTAAAGAATCCATGATCTTTTATAGCCTCTGAAGATTTCTGAGCGATGAAGGAACAACACTCTCGTTGCAGATCTGCTTCGCTTGCGAACCTGTGTACGGCAGCCATGTTGAAGGTCAATATCGCTGTGTCACTATGACGGAAGTGGAAAATATGGACTGCGGACTACAGACTACGGACTGCGGACTGAGAGTCCGGATTGTGGACCACATCTACAAGGATAATTTGCAACTGGATAAGCCCATTACCTCAAATATAAAAGGAATTGAAAAAAAAAAAAAGAAACCAACTAACTAAAATCACTGTCTAAACTAACTAAATCACTATCGGGATAAAAAAAGAGGTGAGATGAGTCTTGAATACCTCAATTCAACACTTGGTTGCCTTGTTTCAGCCGGAAGTGAGTTCCAATCTGGTATAGTTCTTGCATAACAACTGAATTTGTAAGTATTACGCGCAGGGGTTAATTGTGTGAATCTGTTGAAACGGTATTGTCTAGTTATTTTCTGCTTTGGTATCACATATTCAATAAAATGGGGAATAGGTCAAATTTGTGCTAAAAATATAGGCACGTCGGTAGAAGAAGAAGCAGCTAGGCTTTCCATTTCATCGATTTAAATAAGATGCTCTGAATATCCGAGCATTAATCTCTAGGACCTAAATATTTCAGTTCATGAGCTCAAGGATTCAATTTTTATTTTTGTTTGTTTTCAGCGCAAGCCGCGGTAAGGTAATGTATAAAAATGAACTTCTTTTTATGGGATTCTTCTCTATCCAGCGAGAATTTGAAGAAGCACAGTGGCGCAGTTAATAAAGGGGATTTTAGAACTCGTCGGCAACGGTTTCCCCAGCCAAGCAGCTCGCCGGGACTAAGGGTCATGTGTTCCTACCGGTACCTATTCATACCCGTGGGTAGCTAGGGAGAGACAATGGCCTTTTTATACTAGAGGACGCATTATCCGTCTGGACGAACATGGGCAAACATTCGAAGATAGTTCGTCCAGACGGATAATGCGTCTTGTGCCCGTCTTTATACTAGAAAAACGAATAACCAGACGAACAATAAATGTTTGACCAAGTTCTTCCAGACGGATAATGCGTCCACTAGTATAAAAACAGCCAATATAATATGGGCAACAACGGATCGAGAGGAAATCTTTGAGTTTTCAAAAATGAGATCGTGTCAGTGTAAGTGAGTTAGCGCAGAACTGGCTTCCTCGTGGCCCCACTGTATAAACTTTGCTAGTAAGTTAGTCTTAAATACACATGTAAACAGGATCGGAATTCGTAGAACGGATGGCACAGCCCACCAAAATCAAACCCATGAGAAGCTGGGAACCTATCACCTCCATGCACCGTCAACTCTGTCCAAGAATATCTGTATAAATATTTATCTAGAAATATTTGTAACTGTTTGTCATAAGAAGTTTTTGTAATTTTTATTTATTTTGCAATGTTGTTATCAAGCCTGCTCGAAGAAATTAGCCATGCATGCATGCTGCATAAAATTTGAAGGTAAATAAAGGCTGTGATGGCTCGATCCTGAGGTTGCCTCTTAGGGCGCTTTCCATTAGAGAAAAATGTCTACTTTGAATTTCCAACAATTTCAAGTGATGGCGAATGAAGAAAATTTAAATTACTAGTTGAACTGACTGGATATCTTTGTTTCCTGCCTTTAACAAGTTTAACGTGTAAAATTGAGCCGTAGTTTGCTTGTTCATCTATATTCATGATTTTAATTAACCGGCTGTTCTTCCCAGCAAATTGAGAGTGCATCAACAAGGCTGGCCTCCCACGTAGTCGTTTTAAGGGGACTCGTATTACCTCCCCTGAAAATGACTGCGTGGGAGGCTACAACAAGTCTAACTATTTAAAACACATCTAGATAAGTGCAATCGACAAAAGCACTTAATCTTTCGGGAACCGGAAATTGACGCACAATGACTGTACATTTTTTGTAGTAAGTCACAGTTGCTTAGAAATGAAACAAATTAATATCTGATTTAAATTTGGCAACATTTACTCCTCTAGGTCAGTAAATTCAACCAAAAAACGGCTCATCTCCTTATTTGTAAAATCTGTCGAAAACAAATACGCGCGATTACATGGAGTTTATCATACGGTGTACTCCGACTTGTCAAAGTCTTCCATTGCTCTTTTCTAGTCGAGCAGTCCATCTCGCTCCCCTTTATTCGAGGCTCGCTAGCGCTCCGCTCCCCATCAAGCACTTTGAACTTGTTTTACTTTCCTCCCGAAAGAAAAGTTGAACTCCACTTGGGCAACTGTTTAAGGCGAACCAAACTTTAAGCCAATAATTACGCGCACGCAAGTTATTCAACATTGTCCGTAATTGACATCTCTATTTGAGAGTAGACAAACTATACAATCTTTCTTTCATTTCCGATCCTGTTTGTTTTTATTTAGTACAAGCCTCCAACCGGTACGAACGAACTTAATGTAGGGTACGAAAACGATTGTCAGAGAACATTGCTTACCAGGAACTGGGAGTAACGAATTTCGAAACGCCAAGTTCAAATTCACGAAACCCCAATAGCTCTGATATATCTCTAATAAGTGCTCAATTGAGAAACTTATTGTCCGTCAAAGTTACTCGGTTATTTGTATTTCATTCATGTGAAATGCATTTAAATAGTTTTTTTAAAAAAACACCTATAATCCAAGTTTGAAGATGCAAAATTTCTTAGGAACGCCACTCGCCATTGTAATCAGTCTCCGGCTCAGGTATAGCTAGCCTAATTTCTGTTCTTCGCACCAGTGTTCCAAAGAAATCAGTTTGTAACCGTGTGCGCACAACCTTGGAGATCCTCCCCCGGAGTCGTTTCTCTGTTCTCCCTTCCGCCCCCACGAGAAGGAGGAAGCAAAACAATCCTGGGAATGAGGCTGCATGCATGACTGTTTAACATCCTGTCAGTGACATAATTTGCAGGCTCAGTTCCACCAAGAAAAGAATGGACATTCCAGCCAGAGGTGTCAACGCTGCCATAGTGACGTCACGAGGCTAGCTAATCGATTTACCGCAAACAGTTAACGTTGACAGTTTCGAATTCAGTCCATTTGCACAGCTGTTTAATTTGAAGAGGAAAGCACACTGATTACCAGGTACGATTTCAGTGCTAAAATGTCTGGGAACGTCAACTAACGAAAACAATCCTATTAGGGGGGCGTACTGCCAAGAGATCATTTTCTCTTGGTACCGGTCGGTTAATTTAGAAAAAATCAAAAATTTAATCACGTATTTATACTGATTTCTTCAATTTCGAACGAGTGAGCCCAGACTAACATTAAGTTAAAAAAAGCACCTCGCTTTAACAATATTGACGACACAATCTGGGATTTGTTGATAGCTTAGAGAGTACAGTGACCTTTAAATTCACTTCCGTGGCCATTCATAGGTCACGACTACAATATTAAATCTACTCAATTCTACGTAGACTTAAGAGTGATGTTGCACCTCTGAGGACTATATATATGGCCGATTTTATGCTCCAATCTAGAAAAACTAAAAAAACAACAAAGGTTTTGTTAATAACTTTTTGGTAACAAGTAATTTAGTCGTAAAGAAGAACGCCGGACTATGCACATGACACTTCTTTAGACTGAATCTAGTATTAAGTTATGCAAAACATAAGTCATCAAAACATCTTGAAACAAAATTTGCGATTTGTAAAAAAACTACTTTGCTTATCTGACGTTATATCAGGGCTCTACTGCACGCTGTTAAAATATTTTTTATCCAATTCTGTGGACATTCATTGGTAAGGACAAATTAACCAAGATCATTTTGTGATTGACCTACTTGTGAACGGGTCAAATTTTATTACGACGAACACGTGGCTTACTGGACAAAGCGAGACGAAAATGGTGTCTGATAGCAGAAAATGATAAGATTTTTCCCGGGTTTTTAAATTTCTCACCCGTTCGCAATTCAGTCTAAAATCCTTGCTTTTCACCACGATAAGATCGAAAGAAAAAGTCGAGCTTTGCTGAGTTACTGAAAATGTGGACATGGTTCATGCAACTAACTTGGTGTTAACTAGTTAGCAGTAAAACATAGTCGCGAGTTTCTAGTTGTTTCTAAAGTAACTTTTGCTCTTACTGGGCGGCACTAATGCAAACACTTTAGCCTTGCCCCGTTCATTCTCACCATGCATGGTAATTGCTCTCTTTGTGCCTTTTTCATTTTTCAAGTGATAATTTCAAACTAAAAGGAGTGTGTAATTAACAGAGAATTTATAACAAACCGTAAATTTGTTTAAGTGCTTGGTTTCTCTTCTTTTCTGCTCTCAAAAAGGCCAGAAATGGCTGTATTCACAGGCTGTTTATAGTTTCAGAGTAAAAGTGTAGTAAGCCACTGGCATGGTTGAGCGGAGAATGGGAAGAGGCGAGGTCATGGTCGAAAGAGGAAGAGACCTAGCCCCCATGTCTGCCCTCTCGTGTTTTTGTTTTTTAAATTTCTTCTTTAGTGATTTCTCCATTTTCCTAGTGTTTGGCTGGAGACTGTCACTAAAATTAAGGTGGCTTATTGCCGGAAAACATGAAGGCAAAAGCGTAAAGCCGACAGCATATGTTAGCCCTGATCATCAGCTGTTGCGTTTGATGTCACCACCCTTTGAAGTACCCAGTCGGCTTTACTTTCCACTCAATTGGTACAACTTTCATATTTCAAATCAGTCAGCCTGCGGTCAGTGCCCTCTTTCCGCCGCTCTCTCTTCTCCTCTCTGATGTTTTGAGCAATTTGACCAGTGGAAAACTGATTGACGCTCCAGGAACAGGCTTGTAGTAAGGCATGATAATCTGATATATTGAAATAATGCGCTCTGAGATTGCAGTTTCTGTACTCAAACTTGTCCTCGTACAAATCTCGAACCGTTGACCGTAGATGAACACAACTTATAATCTCAGCGATTTTTATCAAAATTTTACGTATGCACTCAGCTAAATTACCTGAGGGGTGTACTGTATGGACTTTCCTCGATTGCCAGGGAATTGGATTGAGGTGCGCAAACGAAATGAGAATACCTCCAAGAACTGCTATTTCGTCCTTGTGAAGCTGAAGACTTAGCTTATCATTGCGGTACAACCAGGCGAGTGGGTTATCGTTAAAAAGCTCGAGACGTTAGTCACCGCTGCAGTTTTTGAAGGCGAATCCGAAGGGTCAAAAGACTCTTCGTTATATTAGTTGACTAAAACAGTGAGGAGGGTGACTCCTTTAAAATACTCCCGTTCTCCAAATCCCCACAGCCAGCACTGAATTATCTCTGGGAAAAAAATGAAGGAAATGAATCAAAAAAATGAAATGGTAAGCTTCACTGACCAACTGGAAAAAGAGGTTCACTGCAACACGACTGATTGTGAACTACAATCCATCCATGGGCCATCGTGCATGGCCTTTAAGCAGGATCTATTACACTTTAGATTGTGTATTCTGTTCAGATAAACTTATGAGCAACAAAGTCCCCTGCTTTATTTTTCCTTTGGCGCTAGCTGCATGATAAAAATCGGAGCGAATTCACAAGGAGGATCGAGTGGAATGTCTTATCATTCTTCGCGCGCCTAAAATTTCATTCACCTCTCCAATTCACCTGTTCCTGGAGAGTCAACTTGACTCTCCAGGAACAGGTGAATTCCACTGATTTGTAGAAAGCATTACAGAGTAGAAGAGCGAGTGAAACAGGGCACTGACCGGAAATAGACTGATTTGAAATACGACAGTTGTACCAACCTCGTACTCAGTCTCAGAACCATCCGTATTCCGTTTTAAAGGATCTAATTGTGTGTGTTGTTATCTGTGTTATGCTGGACACGTTCTTTTGATACTCAGAGGCCTGTTGTGTGGTCCTAGTAACGATATAAGAAAGTAACTCCTAGTCTCGATCCCCGAATTTGTGGTATATGAAACCTTGAAAGTAATGAAAACTGACCATTATTGTTCGAACATAAGCACATTGATGTAGCTTCTTATTCTCTGACTAAAGTCCAACCTTCAGTGGTCGAAGACTGAGGTGTGCCCCTTGAGGCCGGATGAAGTGAACTACAGAGATCTCAGCTCCGACTTTTCAGGATTGTCGTTTGTTTTGTTTTGTTTCTTTTTTTTTTTTTCAGACTAGCTAGTGAAGAAAAAATATTTACATACAAAACGCATTCATCCCTGACCTCAGGAGTGAACAATTGTTCGAAACCATTAGACTGATGACAGCAACTTTCAAAACAAACCTGATTTATTATTCACTGCTTTGTCGACCTTTCAGGTGCCTGACCAAAAAATCATCATTTATAACACCTGTCAAACACAAACTAAATATATTTAACTTATTCAAAACGAATGCTGAGCTCTAGGCTGCTGGAACTAAAAGTAATTTCTCTTGTTAAAATTAAAATTAAAGCTGACCGCATTTTCTTCAATTGCTTCTTGATCGGTTGGCAGGTAAGTGACAGCATTGAATAATTGTCCTTCCTTCTTGACGCTTCCACCTGCAGGACTGTTAAATATAACGCACTGAATTATTGTTGTATTGTTGAACCAATGAGGCACCTGCAAAAATCAGATAAGATTCCTTAGCATACCAGTTGTGTAAAGAAATTTATTGGCATTCAAGAACCACTGACAGCGAAAGGCGTTTTGACACGAGGGCAAAAACATTTCCGCTCTGTACTAAAAACCCGTCAGCCCATACAGATTTCTCTTCATCTCAATCGTATGGCTTCATGGCTCTCTGCCTCATGGTCTACGTCAAGTCTATAAGAGATCTTGCTACTCACTTCTTACATCATTGTGGGGGTAAGTCAAAATAGGCCGTCCGGTATTGATCAGTTCGATGTTGCATGAATTACATTTTAATGTTGAAAAGACATCCTTAGCTTCGTAATGCAAATCATTTATCTCCGAGATCCACGAAAATATATACGTTCTTAAATCCTTGAAACTCATCTCAGTTCACCGTGAGAGCAGAAGTGGTTCGCCTTCATCCGGGCGTGTGACACACACCCGTGGGTGCGCAGTCTGATAGAGAAATAATTTGTTTTTTAAACAGCGCTTGTATCCGTTCCACGCTTTACCTCTACCAATATTCCCACATAAGTGGATAAATTAAAGGTCTAACAAACCCCAGTTATTGGCATTCAACAATTACAGATCCAAAGCCAACAACTTGAATTGACAAACGGTTAGCGTGTATGTATATAGTCAAGTGTATTTTGATGCACTAGTCAGTAACTCTCCGCACCTTACCATTCTGGCCCCCTCCCCTTAGGGGACCTTGCTTGCGGGCTGGACAACTTGCCCCCAGTAGATTATTTTTTCTTCTGTTTCATTAACCTTTTTCTTTTAGTTTTGCCTCTCTGGGTTTGGAACAAATACCTATGAAGCAAGCCTTCAAACATCTTATAGAAATGAAAAACCTCAATGTTTTCTTTGTTATTTTTTTTATTAGTTCATCAAACAGGCTTCATTTAATCGCTTCATGTGCTCTCCACTTGAATTGTTAATTTCTGATGTCAAACGCTATTTCCGTAATAAAGGTCATAGAAGACATAGACCGGCTTTCAGTTTCGGCTATGCGAAATCTGTTGCAGTTTCCGGTTTAGTTGTCACCTCGGAAACAACGTGGACTCCAAAATACCTAGCAACGCGAAAATCTCAACTCGAGTAAAATTAGTGTGCAAATAAAGAAAATGATTGTAAATAACATTATTTTAGGTGTGCTATTTCCTGCTCATTCGAACGTTGCACGGCTAAGGGAAGTTTTTTTTAAGTGGAAAGCGAAAAATCTTTGGGAATTTTTTTATAAACATTGGGATTTCTACTTCCGGTCAGCAGCATGAGATAGATTAGGGGGGTCCCGAGCCCTGCAAAACTATCAGCGGAACTCGATACATACGCAAGTGAATGCGTTTGCAATTTGTAACTTTCGGTCTGGTATGGTTTGTGGCTAAAGTCGAGTATTCTGCCATTTTACTACAGGTAAAAGGGAGTGCAAGATAATTACTCGAAATGGTAGTAATTATAAAGATGAAGGGGCTGCCCTGGGAAGCCACTGCGCGGGATATCAGGAAATTTTACCGAGGGCTTGACATCTGCGAGGAAGACATTCACTTAGCTCCGAGCCCAGAAGGAAAGGCGTCTGGATATGCTTTTGCATGTTTTCAAAAAGACGATGAAGCGAGGAAAGCTATGCACAGGAATGGAAAATTCGTGGGAAAGAGATATATCGAGCTTATACTCAGCAGCCAGACGGAAATGGATAAAATTCTGAAAGAAGGAGTTCGCATGCGTCGAGACGATTTTGTTGACAACAAAAGTGGCAGTGCAATCGGCGATCAGAATGAAAAGAAGTCAAATGGTTTGAGGGATAGTGCAAGGAATGCTCGAGGTAGTTCTAGGCGATCACGAAGCCGAAGTCCCATTCGAATGAGTAGCTCTGGGGATGCTTCCAGGAGTCGTAAGGATAACAGTGATGCGAAACATGTGAATGGTGCGCGATCATCTGGGTTTCATGATCGACCTAATGGAGTGTCAACAACTCGGGGAGATTTGGATCGGCGGGCACATGAGAAGGACAGTAGGAGGAGAGATTCGGAAAGCAGAGGTGGGTTGAGTAGGAGTTCAGCTAGGGATAGGGAAGGCCGATCGAGTAGCAGATCTGACGGTGCAAGACGAGAGTCGGAAAGGCGCGATAGTTTTGGCACCAACATGAGAAGTCGCCGTGAATCGACCGGCGTGGAAGGCTCAACTTGGGCTATCATGACAGGATTGCCGTACAGTGTCACTGAAGCTGAAGTTCTTGAATTTTTCAAGGGGCTCGATGTCCTAAATGTGCATTTTATGTTACACACATCGGGAACTTGGGCTGGGAAGAAAAATGGAACAGCATATGTGCAGTTTAGGTCTGTTGGGGATTGTATTCAAGGGGCAGACAGAAACCGCCAGTTCATTAGAAAGCGATATGTTGGTGTAAAGCGGTGCAGCGTGGAGGAGGTAATGGTTGCCTTGGATGCCAAGAGTACCGATGCATTTATATTCCAGGAGCCTACCTTGGCAGGTGGAAACTTTCCTCAAGATAATACCATGTATTCCTTAGGGAGCATGAATGGAGATAATCAGAATCTTCCATCTCCAGACATAGGTATGAATCTAAATGGTGTTGGGATAAATCCTACAGGGAGTATGCCGAGTCAGCACAATGCAGGTGTGGGAATGGAAGGTCCTTTGACACCCATTAAACAGCTTGCTGCTGGGGCTAATATCAGTATGAATGACATCAGTGCAGGCTGCGTCATAGGGATTCGCAATCTACCCTCCACTGTTTCTGCAGAGGAAATTCTGGATTTCTTTTATGGGTTCCCCATAATTCCAGACTCCATACGTATTCATTACCTTGCCCCAGGGCGGTCATCTGGGGATGCTATGGTGACGCTTCCCACCGGTGGGGAGGCAGTAAGCGCAATTGAGCAGCTAAACAACAAACCAGTTGGTAAACGCAAAGTGCAGCTGTTTTTAGTCTAAAGTGAAAGATGGAAGGGTATATTCCAAGGGTAATTGAACTGCCTACAGATGCAAAGACTTTGTCAGTCAGGATTTGTCATATAATGTCATAGTAGTTGGACCACTTTTTTTGGTAGGCTTGTCACTACATTTCACATGGATGTTTATATAAAAAAAATTGATCAGAGTTTGGTAGTGATTGACAGCCATATTTTTACTGTCATGTCTTTACAAAAATTTTGTATGCAAAGAATAACATTCTATTGTATTTTATGCCAGTTTGTGTATCTGTAATTGTATAAAGGGATGGATGGTATTAATATTATAGTCTGGGAAGGGAGGGAAGGAACTGGTTAAGCATGATGGTGTGCAGATGAAGTCTGAGGAGATGACTTATTTGCAATGTCTAGTCACCATAAATTGAGTCATGCTTAGTAAACCTAAGTAAAAATGCTTGGCAAGGTTTTGGGGTCAACAAGAAAGTGGTATTTTGGTCAGAGTTATTCCTCGTGGAATTGTTTATGATTCAAGTTTATTCCACTGGATACGCAAGGATTATTTTTAGGGAATAGAGCTGGCTGGATCACAAGATCCAGTTTCAAAGAATTTGGTGATGATCGAGTACATGTTGCATGATGGTAACAAAATAAATTTGGTAGCGTCATTTAAAACCGTGATCTGCCACGTTGGAAGAGGTTTTATAACTCCTTTTGTATAAAGTGACTGTTACTAGTTTAGTACTACCAGTAAGAAAACCCAGTCAGTCAAGTGGCATTTTGGTCAGTTTTATAAATGTTGGGCAGTTATCCCTTATTTGCAGTATGGAAAAAAAGTTTCTTGGCTTCAGTTAATTCAACATTCAGGCGACAACAAGTGGTCAATTTTACCCTTTTCTACTTGGAAATCCACGGTTGTGGCAAGAAATGGAAGTAGGCTATACTGATATGTCTCACTGATTAGTATGATTTGTAGAAAGTTTGTAGCTTGTCCAAAGTTTTGGTATTAAAAACATTTTGTAGCATAAATTGGTTGTTGGTTAAAATCCGTTTGGCGTCACTTCGAAATGAGGCTAGGTGGGGTGATTCTAACAATGCTGTGTTGATGTCTGTCTCGGTCCATAATTATCATTTTGGCTATGCTTCAGTGAATTCCGGCTGTGATTGTTACAATCATGACAAACCCCCAGACAACTCATGCCTCGATGGAAGATTCCATTCATTTGCAGTAGTTAACTGAGTCACAAGATAAAATTCCACAATGAGAGGGTTCATGTGTTATTGCTCTGAAGATAGCAGTTGTGCTGGCGATGTTCGTGACCAATATCTCAGTCCATGCATTGCAAGCAGTAGTCGGCTGACCTCTTTTGGATGCATATCCGGAGGCTAAGGTTTTGTTTACATTCACGCATTGTCAAGCAAACTAGTCGTCAGTCAACAGTACTTGCGTCTGGTACGCCATATTTAATAGATTCAGCCTCCATGGACACCGATGTTTCGTTACTGAGCTGTATTCTCTAGTATCAGCTCTTTATCGCCAACTATTTCAGCTTCGCGTGAGAAACATAACTGAAATTTCTTACATTGTTGAATTACGGCATATAGCGTGACGAGCCCTATGGGCTGACAACGCTAATGGGCCATTGCATTTACACGTAGATTTATAGCCCAGTATACAGCGTTGATAACGCGCCACGAAATTGTTTTCTCCTTGAAATGGAAAGCATGATGTAGTTTGTCACGACATACCTTGCGAGACAGAAATATCAAGGGGAAGCTTGATATCCTTTCCAATTACAGATTAAGTGGAAAGCGCGTATCCTTTTTCGATTGAGGATTGAAATCAAGTCGAAACCGAAAGGTCGTGAACTACTCGGAATTAATCACAGAGCGAGTATCGCATTTACAAGCATGAGAACGATGAAACACATCTTAGCCATGTGGGGCTTATTAGCAGGGCCTTGGAGTTTTAAGTTGATTTAGACTTTTAATTTGGGAGGAATACGAGGTGCATCATTTGTGACCCGGTCCTCGGTTAACCGGAACGGCTTTGCCAACCAGTTGGTACTATGTGATAAAAATGTCTACTTTGCCACCACTGAAAGAGAGAAGACCAAAGAGGTTTCTACGCATTCCCAAACAAAAACTTTCACACTGTCTTCAAACAAATGAACGTAAAAATATATGAAACAGATGATCGATTTGGTCTCGAATTGGACAACTATATTAATAAAGGGGCACCCAACGGGTCATTTCGGCTTAAGGACGGTGCCTACTTTTGTTCCTGCGCACGTTCTGTCCATCTCGAGATAACCTGATTTCCTATAGGTTGTGCCCAGTAACAAAAGTATATTTTTGCGCGGGCTAAAACTATGCAGAGAATGGAGAACTTAACAAGTGCTCTTGGTTTCCAAAAAGAAAATTGGGAGTAACTATGCATTTTTCAGAGATAATAAAGCTTCAATTTGGAAGCGCCATACATTCCTTTATATTTTACAGCTTTTTAGAATTATTGTTGCTTAAAGGATGCGTGGTTACCCCTAATTTTCTCTTTGGATTCCAATAGCCCTTGCTAAGATCTGCTTTCCCGCATAGTCATAAACTGCGCAAAAATACTTCTGTATTAGTAGGCACCGTCTTTAGGCGTGGAGTGAATTGTAAAGAGCGTTCTCTTTGGTGTTGTCACCTAGAACTAAGGGCTGTTTACATGACAGGTAGAAGGGGACTGTCTGTCCTTTCTTTCTTTTTCTTCTTTCCTTCCTTTTTCTTTCTTCCTGTCTGACTTTCTTTCTGTTGCAAAAAAAAAAAAAAAAAAGCTAGATAAACCGATAACTGGACCTCCATTTCGTTTGATAAGGTTTGCACATCATAAGGTACTTCAATAAACCCTTTCCCATTTTTGATCTTGTACAAACGCCACCGCTTTGGTTGTTGTCTTGTAATCTGATTTTCTCGTACCATTCTCTCACTCGGAAACTTCAGAGCATCCTAAGAATTAAGAATATTTGCCCCCGCAATTCAAAGGAGACATTCCTTGGAGGTTTTTCAAAATATCTTGTCATTCTAATGACCGAATTTATACTTAAGACGGATTATCCGGTGTCTAGACGAATAATTCGTCTAGGTATAAATTCGAAGAAAAATGGATGACTCGTCTGGATAATTATAAAACTTGGATTCGAAGACAATGAGTTTAGAAAATTCGGTTATCATAATGAACCTTCTAAGATCTAACAGCTGAGTCAGTGGAAACAAGAATATCTTGAGTTAAAAACTGTTTATTCACGGATTTTATTGTTCACACAATAAAAGGGATGTAGTACTACACTCAGTAAAACCCGCTTTGATTTTAAAATAGGATGTAAAGGAAACGGTGAAGTAAATCCCAAAGTACGATAGTATTAAAGAAAGATTGGTTCTGGTTGAAGATGACAAGATTCAACTGTTATACATAATTATATTTAAAGGCTCAAAGTTTCTTGTAGCCAGATAGTTCCAATTATCAAAGTCGATAGAACCGAGGGCGAGTCAACCATTATTTTACAATTAACCAGGGCGCGTTTTTTGGGACATTCCGCGTATTCTAAAATCAGATTGAGAACACCTCGAGAAATTCAATACATTCTTATTGTAAGACATTAATAAATATTCGACTCTTTTACTTTGGCCAATTGGATATTTTCGTTACCGGGCAACCGATAACAACATAGATTTTTCAGTGTATTCTATTTCAGATATACAGAATATGTCCAAGAAAACGCGCCCCGAGGGAAGTCTATCGAAAATTAGAACAACCTTTTGTAGCCAATCAGATTGCGAGTTCAGTTGCCTCATAGTCGGTCACTGGGTTATGCTAAATTGCCCTGAACAACAGGAAAAAATAACTAATTTTCGCAAGTCACTCCTCAGTATCATCAGAACACAAAATTCATTAGTTGATTTATAAAACACTGACTCGTCCCCAGTCGTTTCTGTCGTTAGGAGATGCGCGTGACAAGGGTGCACGATGGGAAGGACCATCAACCCCCGCGTCTTATGATTTCAGAGTAAGAGGGAGGACTGGGGACGAGACAGCACTGCCCTAAAAAATGTAACAAAATGGGTGATACAATAATTTAAATAAATTAGAGACAACTGTTCTGAGGAACCGATTAATAACCGATTTAGTACTTTGGTGCTGACTGGAGACACTGGAAAGGGCTGAATCCAGGAACATCGATTTCAAGTCAGCATCTGCAACTACTCGCCTAATGACTTTAAATACAATAAAATCTGCAATTCCACAGCGACAAACCAATGAGTGATGCCGGATCACTTGTAGACCTGGATCAGCAAATTATCTCAAATACAAAATATTAACGGCAGACTTATCCCAACGGCGGAGGTGACAAGCTTGATAGAACAAACAACAAAGGCTAGAATAACTGAAATATATTTGTTTTTTTTTTTTAAAAAAAAACAAAAAACAAATTTTTGCCCGATATTTCGGTTTGCAATACAAACCTTCCCCGGGGGCTGAACGAAAAAGAAAAGTGAGAAACATAAAAGGATCGTTACAAAGAAGATTTAAAATATAAAATACATGACAATGATTGGTTGTTTAGGACTAAGTTACAAGTGTGAGACATGTCATTGGCGTGTTTCCTAATGACTTTATACTGTGCATGCACCCAAAACAGCAAAAAACAAAATACAAAAATGTTCCTTTTTGTGCGCGAATACATAACAAAAATAAATAAATAACAAAATTTCATTTCTATAAATATTGTTTTGAATTGATATTACGTATTGAAAATAAAAGTCTCTCACGAAGAAGATTTGGCAACTCGACTCGAGACTAACATCAAGATAACGGCCAAAGATGTCTAAACATTTAAATAAGAGATCTTCATATAATGACATGTAAGTTGCATAAAGCATGCAAAAAATCGCCTAGATTGCTGCATTACGTTAGGCATTCCTTTCAAAAAGCGTCCACTTTATAATAAGCGCCCCTACTCCAATAGGCGTCATTGTTTCGTAAGCGTCTTTAACCTGCTGCAATCTTATTCAGTTTCAGTTTATTGTTAGAGTACCTGTTATTAATCATGTCATCGAAGTATTTTTGTACATAGTCATTTGTTTACGTCAAAACAGAAATAAGCGCCTCCCAAATAGAGCAGTTTCCAATTGAGTGCCGTAAAACCAAAACCAAAGTAATTACTCTGGCCAATCGCAACAGATGTAAACAATACAACGAGCCAATCAGAAATCGAAGCAACTACATGTAACTGGCGCCAAGCGCGGGAAAACGCGTGCGGCCAAAACACGATTGGTTTTGGTTTGGATTCCCATTGGTTGAAAAAGTGGCGCCAGTTTTGTTAACCTATCACAGAGCGTAGTAATGCAACGCGAAATTACTTTCGACACTCAATTGAAAACAACTCTAAAATGAACACTCCTGCGCTAAATCTATACGGTACGAGGGTCCACATGGGCGCCGTTGGAATATTTTCGAGGGGTTGTTTACACCAAGCTAAGGGGGCCTAACATACTTGAGCCACTTTGCCTACTTTTAGATTAAGAGTGAAACGGTGCGTAAAGATATAGCTTTTGCTCCAATGAAAGATTAATTTGTAGTGGAACAACTTTAGGTTTGTAGTGAAACAACTGGAAACGTATTTCAAATTATCATATTCGAAAATTTGTGCGATAGGTTTGCAAGCTACTACAAATGTTATGCTGCAATATTTTTTCAATTGGAGTAAGCACTGACCTTACCAGTGTGATAAACCTTAGCATTTTCGTCGTTCCAATCACCTTTTTGATCAAAAAGGGATGTTGTCATTCACGCCACTCCAAATGAAGATATATGATTTAAAATGCAAGGCAAGTATAAGACGTCTTGTTCCTTAAATCGTGCACAGACCGTGCAATCCTGTATAGTAAAATAAGGTATCCGTTATTCAAAATCGCTGGTTTCGTCGTCGTCCTCGTCAACTCCTCTTTCGCTCTTTCCAGTTCTGTTGAGCGACATTTGCGATCCCAAGGACCCTTGGGAGCTGAATCGGTTGAGTGAGGTCTGGGAACCATTCTTTCCAACGTCCAGTCGTGAGGGTGGCTGGGCAGGATGAAGGTCATTCTGAAATGCCTGTGAAGAGTTGATTCAGAAATGCTTTTCAATAGACCATCGAAAGTAGCAGTGTGCGCGAGAGAATTACTTAAAAGAACAAGTGCTAAGTAATCTAAACCAATCAGAAGCAAGACCAAACCAATCGTGGCATTGCTAACATGCGTTTTCCCGCGCTTTGTACCATACAATACAATACAACAACCTTTAATATTTTCATCTCAAATTTAAGGTAGCAAAGCCATCCACCATGATTGGTATTGTGACGTCGCGCTCAAGCGAGCGCCGAAGCTATCAACGTGTTCACATGTAGAACGAGTAAGCTTCTTGACCACGATGCTCCGTTCGAGTAAGTATCAATAACACATAAATAAACAGGAAAAAGAACAGTAAAACACTGGCGATTACAAAATTACGCTTTAACGAAAAAATAATTCCTTTTAATACAGTGTGGACTATACATGCAACTTTCTTTTTCAACTGGTTACATGAGCAGTAACAAACATGAGGTATCCTGCGTATCTCGATTTTTTTTTTTCAAGGAAACCCCAACATTGATCATTGTTATTTGTGAGAACGAATAGATTCTTAGAGACAAAACTCTAAAACGTAAGCGGACACATCGTTTCTTCTTATAAATCCTTCAACTTTGACCAGTAAAACCCGCTACAACAGCTTTTGCCTTTGACATAAGATTATTTTCGACCTTTCCATCTACAGACACCGTATTTCTTGCAACGTTTTCACTTTTGTTGGATTATACACTCTCGTTTGTATATAAGAACGTATTTTAATTTTGAGCTGAGTGAGAACTTCTTAATTAATTCTTATGGATTTGAGGTTGGGATTTTCTCTGACGGCGTTTTTATTTTTACAATTGAAAAAAGAAACAGATAAACAAAAACAAAACAACTTGAAGGTATTTTGCAGTAAATCGTCTTGAAACCAATTACAAAACAGCTTTGACGCCGATGCAGTCATACTACATTCATTGTACAATAAGTGAAAAGTTGCAATGCAATAGAATTACTTAATTACCTATAATTTTTTCTTATAAGTTTCAGTTTCAAGGCGAACGTGAACTATGATGTTGATGACGTTGGTACCTGCTCTTGTCAAATGGAAAATACAGTTCTCAACCAAATATTAAACTTTGATATATTCTTAAAACTTTTCCCTTTCTTATGCTCAGTGTTCTCACGCATATGTCCCTATATAAATAATAGTGTACAACACGCCATGACAGAGCAAAATGGCGTTTTTAATAGTTTCTGAGTTTTGCACATTTATTCTTTCATCTTCTTTTGCAATCTGAGCGTAAGTGGACGTGAATTAAAATAACTAACCTCTATGTCTTGCTCTTCGTCCATGGAAACGAGACTTTGAAAAGCAGCTGTATACAGCTCCAAAGCCTTGGCATGAAACAACATCTGACCATGAAAGAAATTACTGAACACTGTCTGAAAAACACAAAAACAAAGAACTGTTGGAGATCATTTCATTTACCAACTAAGGTTTGTGCTAAAGTAAAGTAAGTAAAGTAATTTATTTAATGTCAATAACACGGGGAGTGTTTGCGCAATCTCCCGAGCAAGAGGCTCATGATAAAGTGCTTGACAATAATCCAGATCGAATTGGAATTTTGATAGAAATATTGGTTTTTGAGGAGAAGGGTAAACCGGAGTACCCGGAAAAAAACCTCTCGGAGCAAGGACAAGAACCAACAACAGCCTCAACCCACATACAGTATGATGCCGACTACATTGGTGGGAGGCGAGTGCTCTCACCACTGCGCCATCCCTGCTCCCTCATGTTAGAAAGATGTCAAGGTGTTCTGTTGGGGATAACGCTGTTAGGTACACCATGAGCAGCCAGAGATCGACACATGGTGGTAAATTGAGAAATTTTTATTTTAATTGTATTCATTGATATTCAATGCTTTGAAAATTGTTCAGAAATATACGGTACATTTTTGGAACTTTGTCTAATTAAATACTAAACATATGCTATTCTTGAAACGCTTAACTAACGGTGGCTTCTGGCATACTCTCTTTGTACTCCAAAACCACAGAAATTACAGAGAATCACAGTATGAGAGAAACCCTAATTGCTAAGAGAATTTCACAAATAGCTACATCACTGAATTTATTGTTCATCTTCGAACACACAAGTTAAGTCTTTAATTAAAAAATACTCCAAAAATAAATAATTTGTGGCTAGTTTTTAAAGTTTGAATGTTCGTCCAGACCTTTAAATTTCACACCACGTTGCCTTAGTTTGATTAACTACAATGTACCAATGGTTTGAACCTGTCTATTCTTGTTTTACTCAACTTTCATTACCCTTATGTCTTCCATCTTCTTCCGCTCAAATTCTACCATCTGTTCCTCCAGAGTCTGTCTTGATCGATTGGCATCAACGGATAGTTTCTGCAGGTCTTGCTCTACCTGTATTAAAGGTTTGATAAAGGTTGCTGATCTCATGTAAAAGTGATGGTTTGCCTCTTGTGCCTTATAGGATTTCTGGTACTACGTGGGGCTTAAATTAAAACCTTTTGACAATTCTGACCTCTATGACAATGCAGTGAAGTGGTAATTTATTTAACATTGACAGTGCTTTCTAGAGCTGAACAAGTGCAAAGTATTCAATACAACGGACTTATTCAAAAATAAAAATGTGAAAATATCAATGAAAATGAAAAAAATACATGAAAATATGCACACTTCCCCATGGAAGGTATTTTTTATTTGAACCTTCCCTAGATTTGAACACCAAATGCTGTTCAGCAAATGAGCCTGTACTCAGGGAGAGAAAACCTGAACCAGAGTGAGAAGTGGAAATTGAGCCTAACCCTCCCCACCTCTCTGGAATGTTGGATTTTGAGATGTCCCACCCCCTCCCCCTGAATTTCCCAAGACTCTCCTTGGGGTAGGTGTGGACATTTTCTGGAACAACAAAATAAGAAAGGAACAGTCAGTATTTTCTATTGGTACCTCTCAATCTCTGGGGGGGGGGGGGGGGGGCATTGGAGCCAAACGCATGAAACGAAATTTTGGTCCCCAGATCCACTGAGCCCAAACTTCATCATGTACATTCTCCTCATTACCCTCCATATATTTCTTATGCTACTACATGTAGTTGTGAGATTTTGTCTACCAATCAAGGCATTTCATCTTTGGTGATAATTTCCTTTATTCTCCTGACTTAAATGTTTAATCAAGCAGCAACATTGTAAGGAGAAAGTAGATGTTGGTCACCTGACACCACTGGGGCTTAAAGGATTAATTACCAGAATCACTTATAACAACAACAAGAATACTACATTCTTGACTACTTATTTACTTAATGTTAATACATAAGTAAATACTATGTATATACTAATGTTCTGTTGTCTTCCACGGAGACAATTTTCAATCAAACAGTTGCTCACTCTTTGGAGGTTAGCTTATAAGACCCACCTGTGACTGAGAAAAGAGTTAAGGACAAAAATAAAAAAAATAAACTAAAGACATAAATAAACAGTATATAGACATGTATATCATGTTCTATATTACAGAAAAAGTCTCCACAAAAGACTTTTCTATTTACTAGAAAATCTAGCCTCATTGGGCTCTAGTTTTCTGACAAAAAAGGGAGGATGTTCCCTACCCCTCTGGGTGTTTCAACATCAACTTTGATGTTATGCTTTCTAAAATTTGTACATTAATATATAATATATAATCAATGTAAATGCTAATATACCCAATAACAAGGTGGTAACTGAGTCAGGCAGCAAGGAAGGAAGTACATGCTAAGGTTTTGGGTATCCTCCACTGGAATTGTTTCATGTAAAACCTACAACCTGTAAATGGAATCCAAAAAATTAATAATCATGTTCAACACCTACATCGCCCATTGTGTGCCAAACCATGAGACATTGAGAATTGTTATTAAACGGTCTATGATATCATCAGATGATCATAAACTGCATGTTTTTTCAAAGAAATTGTTTCACTGACAAGGATACAATCTTTCCCTTGTTTTTGGGTTCTTTGGTTTTAAGCTTGTCCAGAGTTTTACGTTTCAGCGATTCTTTCTCTCTGGCAGCATTCAGTTCCTTCACATAATCTCTGGCATGTTTACAATTTGTGCCATTCAGGGAGAGAGGTGGCAAAACCTTTGCTTGCACAAAGTCTGCCTGCAATTAGAACGTTTTCTATCATTAAGATAAGACTGTGTCTAGTGTTAGATCATTCTGCGATCGTTTTGTTAAGCGAATGTTTGCTCCTATACCTCCCCCTCCCCCCTCCCATTTGGTAAGTAGAATACATGGTTCTGGCCACAATTTTCTCCGTCATTTCCAGTGAATTTTTTGTCCAGTGCAACAGAGTTTGGTGGGAGGTGCCAGTCATGGGGTTACCGTGGATACAATTTTCACTCACATTGAAGAATTACATCAGCATAGCGCTCCAGCATTTTTTCAAGCACTTCCCCGCATGTTCATTGGCCATGAGTTTAATCAAATTTCGGATTGATTAGATGCATGTAAGAAAACGTGTACATTAATTTACAATCATATGAGTCAACTTCCATGCACCTAGCAGTACTAGTAATGCAACCTTTCCAACATAGCATAGCTAGGGGAGGGAATACCAGGGTGCCAATGATCCTATTGTACAGTGCAAGCAAGTGATAAAGGTTGTCTCAATTCTCCCAGAGGGCCTGAGTCAAATCTTTCTCAGATCTCAAGTACTAAACTCAGATCCTCCATGTACACTTATCATCGATGGGTCAATTAAAAATACCTAACTTGAGAGTGGCAGACTGCCATTATGCTTTGTTTATACTAACATTAACTACAAATAGTGACATGACCCCCAGTAAAATATTTTAATTCTGAGAGGCTCATACCATGAGATAAAATCACTGTTCACAGACCAACTGGTAGCACATACAATGTAGACATTTGTTGGCTTGTCACATCACACACTGATCCTCACTACGTGGGGAGGAGTATGTGACGTGATGAGCCAAAGAACATCTGCGTAAGGGGCTAACCAACCAGCAAATGGTTTACCTTAGTTTAACTGGGGGAGGGGGGAGTTATTGTGTTTTTCCTCTCTCCCCCAATTAGCAGCTGACTACCAATGAGTCAAGGAATGTTTCCATGACTGTATTGGTACACTAGGTGTCTCTAATCCCAGAAATGTTGGGGGAAGGTATTCAGACATGTTAGCGATCAAAGAGTTAGAGCTCGCCCACTCACCAATGCGAGTATCAGGCCCGTCGGGCGAGTGGAAATCTCAGGTTACTAACCTGGTTTAGTGAGTAGAATTTTCATCTTCAGGAAAATAAAACTGTAACTGAAAGTTTTTGACAAAATCTAATCTAAACGTAAGTACTTTTTCACATTCTGAAAGCTTTAAAAAACCTGGCACATACACGCAAAGTTTCAGCTTCGTAAAGACCAGTAAATAAAGAAATGGTTTCTGTTCAAGTAATAATTGCATAAAGTAACCACTAGTAGTCATGATACTGCTGGTCATAAACAAACCACTCCGCTGAGAACACTGAATTATGAATTGCTGACTGTTTAGTGCAGGGCAGCGGTGTCAGACCATGAATCAGACGCTGAGATGCCGAAGGAATGATTCTGGAAAAACTAAATTACCTGTAACCTAATAGTAAGCTAAAACAGTGCTTGCAATAAACTAAAACAACAAGAAAACATCAAAGTTGTTTCCTGTACTGTATTTTATTTTTTTAAAGGGGTAGGGGGGGGGGAGGGAGGGAGTATTTGGCGAGTGAAAACATATCCGGGCGAGTACAATCTGAATGTCACTCGCCCAGAGGGCAAGTGCTGAGTAATTCAGTTTCCAACCCTGAAAGAGGTGTGAAGTTTGGGGTTTGAAATTTAATAAGTAACTGATTACTTAATTTTCTGGTGGACCTTTCTGGGTGGAGAGATTTTGTCAGGGGCATTTTTAGGGTTTTTATGCAGAGGAGAATAGCCTTATTGAGTTATGTTCTGGGCTGTTACACTTTTTAAGGTCCAGTTTCAGCCTACAAATTTTATTGCCCTTTTGTGAGTCTAACACCATGGCCTCATACACATATATCCCTGTCACCAACTTAATATACTTGAGTAACCTCCTGGGATCTCCAGTCAAGAAAGAGGTGTTGATTTTCTGTTCACAGAGTCAAACACCCTTACCTGTGCACCCAGCAAGTCTTGTATCGCAGCTATGTTCTCACTGATGCCAGCCAAACTTGTTTTCATGGATGGGTACTCCTCATCAGAATAGATGTCAATACTCTTTGATATCTTCATGCCTTTTTCTTGCAGTGACACCAATCCTGTACTCAAGGCTGTGAAATCCTTTAACAACGTGCTGAAATTCCTCTCTGCACAGTTGATTCTTTCTGTTATCACCTTCAATTCATGGTCTCTGAAATTTTATGTTAACATCAAACAAACAAAAATATAGATTATGAAGCCTTGAACAAGAGTCCTTCTTCCATACATAATTATTGGAAATAATCCCAGAGGTACAAAGGATTTTGGAGGCTTGAAATTCATGAGTTAGGACTGTAAAATGGAAACTTTGGCACTTAAGTAGAAGGACAGTGTTTTTCCTCTGCAATCCCAACATGTTAATTTAATTTCCACTATTTAAAGTGCGAAACAGAGACTTAAAGGTTTTTAAATTAATGTGAGCACATTAGACTTTAAATTCATAACTATGACTTCAAGCAATCAAACCTTCCAATACTCACTTTTTCGAGAGTTAAGAAAATCAAGACTGCAAGCTAAGACGTAATAGAGAACTCCTTTGAAAGTGAGGGTCTGAGTAGGCTCGATTTCGGCCGCTCCCTCGGGTCCAGCTTTCCTCCCCGAGAAGAGTCTTTTCGGGGGGGTGAGCGTGGGCTCATTTTCCTGAACAGCGGCTGGTAATCGAGCCTAGGGTCTGAGACCCATGAAATAAAACCATATATATGCATTTATAATGCTTACCATCTGTGCTTTTTTAAGTCATACGTATTTTTTTGTGTTAAATTTTGTCCCATTTTATTGACATCTCCCAACCCATGAGAGCAACAAGATTTGGAGCACCCGGCCACTCCCCATCCCCTCTTAGCAGCTGTAATTGGCACAGATCAATAGGCAAAAACCTACTTTAGACAATGTGTAAATTCCTACGGGGGGTGACAACTGTAACAAACGCTGTTTGGGGACAAAGCCAAAATTGTTCCGGGAATCTGGAGATTTTTCCGGGAATCGGGACACTTAGAAATTTTTCCGGGAAACACGCTATAATTTCGGGACATTGCAGAAAAAAATCGGGACATCAAAGGAGATATATCCCAAAAATTCGGGGGATGATCCAAATTTCCGGGACGACTAAGGTTAAGACCTAGTATTGCTCAAACAGCGTTTGTTAGAGTTGTCACCCCCCGTAATTCCTTCTGTTCAAATCAATATGCTTATTCAGTGCTAATTTTCTTTTTTACTGGAACGTCATCTTTTTCATAGGCTGACGGTTAAATCATAAAGAGAACCTTGTATAATTCTAGACCATGCATTCATTAATTACAGTTATGCAGCTTATAATATGAATATATATCAGAGCTCTTTGTCAAACCTTGCTTTTGTTTCACTTCTAATCTCACTTGGGCTAGCAGCACTTAAGTTTGATGAAGATTTTTTCATTTCCACAAAAATTTTTGCAGCAGTGCTTCTAAAACAAATTCGAGTTTTTGATCAGCAACACAGATGCAAGATCAGAGCTCCCTCAGTTCGACGCAATCACAAATATATTGCCAAGCAACCGATCAATGGAAACGTCTTTGACTGAAAATCCAAGAAAAGTCGTCGTTTTGTTCCACAAATGCTGTGAAATAGGAAACACTCAGCACCAAAAACCTGCAAATTGAAATACTTTCGAAGGGACTTATTTTGCCCGCGCAACCGCCATAACTCGACGACAAATTTTGCTCCCTTCACGGGAGGAGAAGAGTGATTTTTTCGTTACGCATGCGCAATAGAACTCACTTTTCCGGTCGGCCATCTTGATCTCCAGGTGAAAGTCTTTGTAAGAAGCAAAACGGTGTTTTTAGCTTGCTGTCACAGCTTTTACTTAAGACTTACTTATTCTTGGACGTTCCAAAGAGTGTGCTGGATCACAGAATTCTCTGAAAAGTGTTCAAATGTGGGGGACTTTTACATACTTGAACGAAAGACAAGCTTGATTGAATTCACGTGTTCAGGTAAGCTTGCCGGTATAATACTTCGTTTAGTGTTGTGTTTTGTGTTATTATTTGGTGCTGGGCTTACCTGTTGTCAGATGTCTCTCTTCGATGGCGAGGGAAAAATATCCGCTTGGCTGGAGTGAAAACAACAGCGTCTTACTCTAAACTATGCTTTTTCTCTAGTGGCTGCTGATCATGATATTCATGCAGAAGCCCAAATAAAGGTTAAAAATTAAAAGTTAGGGCTGGTTTACACTGTCAAAGTTTGATGGTGTAAACTACATTCACTTGCTCTGGTTAACCAGGACTTTTTAGTGCCATAAATTTTTTCGTCCGTGTATGTGTTGTTGCATTGTGCTTGAAGGAGGTAACTCTTAAGCGGGTCTTGGTGGCTTGTTACATGTGTAACCTGGGCACAATGACGCAAATACATGGCATATGCACCATTAAGAGTCTTTGTAGTGTATGTGATAACGTCACAGAAAAGTCTTGGATGTCATGACATCACATATCGAAAAAAGAGGCAAAAATTGATAAATATCATACTTGTTATCAGATCGATTAGAAAAACTGGTATCAGCTCAAAGTGTCCTTGAACGGTCTCTCTAGCACTTATGTGTGCATGCAGCAGTGAATTCTGAGCATACGTCTCTAACACTGTTTGTGGTATTTTACGTGGCCACATTAGACAGAAATAAGTAATGAGCTCATACAAAGGTTTATGTGCAAATTATGTGTATACATGTATGTAAAACAAAGTAGAGATAACCTAAGTTAGTATATAAAATGATGACCTTTTTATAAGCAAAAAAAAACCAACTGATAGACAAAGAAATAAGGGTGGTAAGGGTGAACAACAACAGCAGTAATTGGGCTTCTGATATTATGCAATGTTGCGATTTTGCATAATTGACCTAAAATTGCAACAAATCACATAATTCATAAAAAATCGCAGAATTTGTACAAGATCGCACAATTTAAGAAAAAAAGAGCAAACATCTTGCTTTAATGTTAAGTTTTCCAATAATTTGAATGTTATCTCAAGGCGTTTTTTCTTTCAAAAGGCGTCAAAAATCACCTGGAAGCATTCCTTCGTTGAACAAGCGAACAAACAGGCGTTCTATGCTTCATTTTACATGTTGGGGACGTGGTGCTGGTTTTCAATATTAAGCGGGTGATCATTGGCACGGATTAAACAATCCTTTTATGTAAATACACCAATCACAATCATTGATATATTTTTAAGATGTCATTTGATCCCTTCATACTTGCGATGTAGTTATTGGCGTGAAAAGTGCTCGATAGTCGCTTCCAATATGTAGCTATTTTGTTTTAATTAAAACAGATATCCTCATTATGGATAAGTTTGTTGTTAAAACGTCGAGCGCTTCTTCGCAGGAGAAAAAAAGATCGCACCTTCCTGTAAATATTTCGGCAAAACACAGGGCAAGAAAGTACCCTGAAGGAATTTTTCATGCTGACGATGGTCTGTTGTTTTGCTCTTCGTGCAACATAGCGGTTGATCATCTTCAAAAGTTTGTGACCTCGAAGCTTAGTCACACGTACAAGCGGAACGCGGAAAAAAAAATGCGGATGGGAAGCAACAAACGCTGACTTGACCAAATTAATATATGATTTTCAGTGAGGCAACAAATGATTTATTTCAGCTGTTTCTTCATTTCTTTGTGCTCTAATTGCTTCTTGAACAGCAAAAACTGGATTATGCTCCTCTTAGACCTAATAAAACAAGGTTAAATTAGCTAAAATGAAATCGCATAATTTGCCGCATAATAGACCTTTTTTGCCACATAACGAGACTTAAAAAGTGCCGCATAATTTCCAAATTTTTTTCGCACCCTATCAGAAACCCTGTTAAATTATGTTAGCACTTAAAAGTAAACATCAGAGGTTAGCCCTGTCAAGGACATTCCCTAATACACGCAATCTACAAAATAAAGCACTGGAACTATGACAAAAATATATACAATTAAAATAATTAAAATAAGGTAAAAAAATTTTAACATATTTTCAAAAACTTTCTCAGTTTGCTTTCAAAAATGTTAAAAGAGTTTTGTTCTGCTACTTTTGCATCCGAGATTTGGAGAGATTGTTTATTATTTGGAATTTGTACATGTAGGGTACATCTCCACAATAATAATATTTGATGTCCAATGTTCAAACCTTTTTTTTTTTCATATTTACAAGAAGAAGAATATTGAGAGCACGTAACTGTTTTTTTTTTTTTTTACTTTAGGGTGAAAACCCATCAAAATGACCACTATCAGGCCTTGACATTTTAGTTAAGGGTAGTAATAAAATGATAATGAAAAATTTAATGCAAGATAATCATGCTCTTTTTGCCTTGAAATCAAAACTGCTCTAGGTAAGGTCTATTTTGGCTCAGAGACTGGTTTTCATGTAAGAAACATTAATTATGTTATGTCCAAAAGCAGAGAAACTGCACATACAGCTCTATTACAAATCCAGAAATGTGGTCGCTTTCAAAACTGTGGAGCTGATGTTTATTATGACAGGAGAATTTTGGGACTGTTTATACCCATCTAACCTGCTAAACAACAACAACACACAAACTATGTGTACTTATGTAACAATTTAAAATTGCCAAGTTTATTAATTTTTTAACAACAAATCATGGTGTGGTTCAGTGTAAAGAATAAAATTGTGGTTCTTGCACCTTGATTTTTGAAACTCTTTGACCACGATGCTCGCAAGTGTGACAAGCTCATTAAATTCTTGACTTGTTACTCGAAAGTATCGCCTTCAAAGTCTTGAAATTTGACAGGAGCCTTGATTCATGAAATGTTTGAGAATTGAGAAATCGAGTCTCAAGACTCTAGGATCAAGACATGAGGGACTGTCAACTTACATTTGTGTGGTACTGTGCTTTTGTTTAAACTGCAAACAGACTAAACCAAATAAAAACCAATGCTTGACTGATTTGTTTTGTGTATGAAACTGAACCAACTCAAGTGAAGCATTTGTGGTTTAGGGGCTGTTGTAAACAAAATAAAATGAAACCATGAGAAATCATTAAAATCATATCATGTATCTTTCCATTTATTTTTTGTCATAATTTTATAATAAGAGCGTTGCTGTTATCATGCCATTGTTGATATATTCAAGGTATTATCAAAACATTGTCATCTGGTTTTGTAGAAAATGCACAGAATTAAAATTAATGTTAATGATGGTATACATGTAGTTGCTTGTTTGACTAACGTTATTGTTAACATTTTGCAGGGCTTTATATTGCTGGCATCACCCTGGGCTTCTAATGCGAAGAAGGGGAGGACCTCCCCCAAGGGGACACTTTGACAGGCCAATCTTTGATGGTTTTGGACCACCACCTTCCATGCCATGGGAGGCTCAAGATCCTTATGGTTTACCTCCATCACCACCACCTCCTCCAGGACCACCCAGAGGCTGGTATGAAAGACCTTTATCTCCACCACCGCCTTTTGATGGACCTCCAAGACCCCCACCATGGGAATGTGATGATTACCCCCCACCTCCTCCTCCACGGTGCCCTCCACCACCTTCATTTGCGGATGATGACTTTGACCTACCTCCCCCTCCCCCTCCTTTTCCTCCTAATGGCCCACCCAGGGGCAGAGGGAGAGGTAGGGACATGCGAGGTAGCAACCGAGGTCGAGGTGGAAGGGGCGATGCTTCAGGCAGAGGAACACCATCCCCAAGAGGAGCAAAAATAAGGGGCTCTACAACCAGAGGAGCAAGTACTGGTAGGGGAACAAACCAAGCGAGGGGAACAGGTAGTCCTAGAGGAGCTTCTTATGGCACTAGAGGAGATTCCAGTACCCCGCGGGGTGCCCCTGCTAGAGGTGCAACTAGGGGTGCACCAGGTAGAGGGGCCAATGTAGGCAGAGGTACTGTGGGTGGAAGGGGAAATGGCACAAGAGGAGCAGTGAATGGAAGAGGTGGAAATACTTCTAATGGTGGTACAGCCAGTTGGCTGGCTAAGGCTAGAGGTGGAGCCACAGAAGGAAATGTTCATAATGACAGTAACCAATCAATGGCAAGTAATGAGACTGAGACTAATGATGCAGCTGCCTCAAAGCCAGCTAATCAGACAGTCGCAAATAACTCTGTTCCAAAGACTACAAACATGAATTATCAGAGTTATTCCATGTTAAATAAAGCAAAGAAGGAGCAAAAAAAGGCACAAACTACTGTGGTGAAAGGTAAGTTATCTGGATCACAAGAAGGCATGCAATCTATACACAGAATAAAATATCTTGTACCAATAGCTCACTTTGAAAACGAGTAGCAGCAACCTTTGTAAAAAGTTGTGTTACAGTCAATCATGGGATTTTTTGTGGGGAGGGGGGGGGGGAGACACCTTAGGGGTGTTCAGCATCTGCTAAGGAAAGATTTTCTTGTACGAGTACCTGAGGTCCAAAAACTATATTGTTATCCAAATATGACAAGGGAAATTTCTTGCTAGGGTTGTTACTTTAAAAAGGTGCTGATTTGTTACTGCAGGGAGAGAGACAAAATTGCAAACTGATTCAGGACATCTGCCAAACGATCCCAGAGGCTGTCACTCTTTTTCAAAGTGGGCTTCTACAGTATACCCCCTTCCCACAAATTGTGTGTATCATTTAGATACAGATTGCCAACTTTGAAAAAAAAAAAAATCAGTAAATAGTTGGTACAGGCTAAGAAAAATAGATGTACAATTGTTTGGTTTATCAGCCAAGTTGATACATGTACATGTAACTGAAGGTAAACTCGCCACCGTAAAGGGGTTCATTTACTGACATTACAAGTGTTAGTCCTTCATCATTAGTAACATTTCACTCTGACAAAGGGCTAATGCTTTTTAATGTCGGCAGTCAAATCTCTTTATGGTGGCCAGTTTACCTTTCATTAGTTATCAACTCTGTTGATAAACCATTCAGTTGTTTCTGCTCTCTACCAACAGAGCACCACTGTTTCTTTATAAACTAACCCCCTTATCCATTAGTTACATGTAGTTTAACAGGTTGAGACACTCATTTGCATAGATTTGATTGGTGGGTCTTACCTCCAGTTATTTTTTTTACTGCGTTTGATTTTAACTTTGCCTTGGTACTGAAAATGGCAGAAATCCATTAAAACATTTTTTTTTTAAATTGCATCTCTTTTTTTCCTCCAAAAGTGCTTTATTTATTTTTTTGGTTTTTTGTTTTTGTTTTTTTTCATTTTCTTTGGGGGCATTCATGCTAAATAGTGTACTGTGATGCAAATCTTGTTCTTGCGTGTCTCCTTTCTTTGTTGAGTGCAGTGCTAATGTTTTTGCTCTTTTTTATCTTTGTACACGTTTTTTTTTCCCCCATGATTGTGAGTGTATTTGCTACTGATTTTCTTTCATGTTTTTTCATATTAACCGTGAAAAGTACAGGGGTAAGTAAAGTACACATTATTAATATATGTGTTTTTCTAAATAACTCCCTGTCCCTTTTTTCTATTCTCAGCTGCTGTTCCTGGTGAACTAAACTTCATTTCATTCAAGAACAGTCTTCAGGAATGCTGTCAAAAGCAGCAGTTACCAGTTCCTGCTTACAAAACGTGGAAAAACAACTATGGCTACTCGGCTAAAGTTGAAGTGGCTGGTAACACTTTTAAAAGTACTGGAATCCAAGGGGATCCCAAGGAGGCTCAGCAAAGTGCGGCTTACAATGCCTTGTTGAGTCTTGGACTCATTGACTCATCAGTGTCATTTGACGTTAAATCTGCTTCAGGTACATGTATAGCCAAGGCAAAAATATTTTAGTGACTACATGATGCTTAAGGACGTTCACGCGAAAAAGTTCTGCCCCACAGATTTTACTATCAAAACTTAAAAAAGCTTAAAGGTGACTTCGTTTGACGAATAGACTTCATAAAGTATTGCATTTCAATTATTTTGTTTTATCAAGAATCAAGTACATATACAAATCTCTTGGCGCGAAATACCCGCAGTTATCAACGCTTTTTCTTGGACTTTTTGTTGCAACCATAACCCGTCTAATCATTTTAGGCCGAGTTTTCGTTTTCAAAACTGTGCAATGGAGATGTCATGAATTTCCCCCTTTTCCCTCTTTTTAATGCTGTCACATCGGCCGACATGTGTGTTTACCTCCGTGTTTCTCTGTGTATCGTCAATAATGAATTGCGCGTGACATTGCATGGCGTGTGCATTACTTTTGCATTAAAGATGCGCATAAACAATTAGCACGAACGTCCTTAAGTACCAGACACACAATTTGCCATAAGCATTACACTTTGAACCCCAGAGTGTTCATAAAGATATTTGCCATGATGAACTTAGCAAAAAGTTGGGTTAAGTTTAGTAGACTGAGATATGCTTCATATGTGAGGAAATATAGAAATTTGAATTGTCTTTACAAGTTTTTAAAGAAATGTATGACCAGTGGGCTGCCTCTGCCTACGTGGCATGCATTTTTTTTGTTTTACAAAATTGCAATTTTTAGATTTTAAGATATAAGATCTCTTTGAAACTTCACAAATTTTGCTCAATTCAGTATGGCAAATTCATTTCTGTTCAACCTTGTGTCGAAATTGGCAAGGGGAAGGCCATACGATCTTGGGATGGGGAGATGTTAGAGTGGGGGCGACATGATAGAACCCGCTAAACCCAAAATTTAAACATGGTAACAAGGGTCTTACTTTACAAACTTTTTCATACTTTCATTTATTGTTGGATATTGTCTTTCTTCCAACAGTAGCAAATTTGATCTTTTCTTTGTGGACTAAGAATGTAAGGTCCTGGAATTTTGTTGTAGCCTTGTCCACAACTGGAAAGTGCAATGCTCAATTTCGTCTCAGTTTTACTTGCCATCAACCATTAAAATATACAAGCATACATACATGTATAATGTAATACATACATGTACAATTAGTGTAATTATAGATACATTTACAGTAAATAAATAAAAATTGAAATTATGCATAATTTATGTCAGACAATTAGTGCTCCAAGTTTAAATTTTTTCTAAGTCGCTTTTTGGGGATATTGTTTTATCATTTTTATGGTGGCACATTATTCAATATCATGTACATCCAAAGTCCCAATTCTCCCTCTCCTTTGATAATCAAAATGGCTACTCTATGATTGTAGCCAAATGCATTCTTTGTTTTTCAAGTTTTGAAGCAAGTGAGTGCTAGGACTTTGCATGAAATAATTTATTATTACTTAATTATTTTTGTGTTTAGTTGTATAACCGTTTTGGCAAATTTGGAGCTAAGACAAACATGCACGAGTCCTTGAAAAGTTGTAGCAAAATCCAGATCATAATTTCTGGCAAAGGGTACGAGTTTGACCACTACAGGGCCTTTTAAGATTTTCTTGTGTGCCCTAAAGGGCTTAATGAGTTCTAATTTCTAACAAAACTTGCATATTTTTCTTGTAGTGATAAAAAGACCAGCTATTGACAACAGTGTAATACATGATCCTTATGGGAAACGGATAAAGCTGGAGACAGTTCCCACTTTGACAACCTCATACAAGAGCAGGCTAAATGAATTCTGTCAGAAGTTTCGCCTCTCCATCCCATCTTATGACACTGTGAGAACAGACACAGGGAAAGGTTTCATCACCACTATTGTGTTCAACAAGAAAGTTTATCAAAGCAATGGTCCACAGCCCACTAAAAAGCAATCTGAACAGAATGCAGCTCAAGTTGTTCTTCACATGCTGAATCAATGCCCTGCGCCACCTCCTAGTTATCAAGATTTTGTTGAACAGTGCAAGCAGCTGACCTCTCAAAATGCATCCACAGCATTAAGTTCCACTGAGACCTCTACAGCATCAACCTCATTAACAAGTAAGGTTTCTGTTATTTTACCTTCTAGGGTTAGCTTAATCCTGGTTTCCACAGTCTTGTGCGATAAGCATTTAAGCCTTAATATAAGCATAAGAAAAATTGAGTGTGAATCTGTGTGACATAAGCTTAAGCATAAGAAAATCAAAAGCACTGCTCATCTCATGCTATAGTTCACACACTTTTTCTTATAAATGCTAGTGCTTGTTTCACAAGTGTGTAGCAGGCTTAATTTAGAGTGAATTTGTTTTATAAAATCTACCTTGTCAACAAGTAAGGTTTCTTTTGTTTACCTTTAGGGTAATTTTAATTTAATTTACAGTTCTTCGATGCACATTTTGCCGAGCCTCAATAAGCTTACAATAGTCTGAGTTCTGCTATTTTTTAGGGTACAGTTGTTTTTTCCTGGGGTTTGGCTGTGGCTTCTTTTCCCCCTTATGGTTGGAAATCAAGTCTAACCTCAGGCCTCTTATTTGAGCTCTTCTTTGACTCACATCCATTGTTGTGTTTTGACCACTACTCAGGGTAGAGTAGTCGAGATCACTTGTAACACCAAGTGATAGTTGGGGAAAGACTAAACCTTCCTGATACAGTGAACTTCTAATGAAAATTAACATGTTAGGCCAATGCTAATTTGTTAACTCATTGTTAGTGTTTATTAGCTCTTTCCTTCCTGTAATTTCCCTCTCACAGCTAAGCAATTCTCTTCCCCAATTAGCTCATTTCCACATAGAGAATAAAACTTGCCATGCTACCATGTCACCTTGAGTTTCCACCATTCAATTTTTGATTGAAACTCAAGTTTCCAGGTTTCCAGCTGAAACTCCTGTAAGCTTATGGAAGAATGAAAAAAATGAATTCTTTAAAGGTAAACAAACGTTCTAATGTGATAACAACTCTCTTAGCCAAAGTAGAGTTTACAGACTTGTTATCACATTATAACTTTTGTTGTGCTTTAAACAAAGAGAAAAGGAAATCATTTTAATTTCCTACACCCCAGAGGAGTGTACCTCTTTCATATAGACCCTAAGGTGTCTCAAATAAATTATTAGGAAACCTGGCACATGCTCTGTGGCCCAGGTTTTAAAGACCTGCAAGTCACAGAAATCATAAGTGTAATGGGCAACAAAACAATGTACTATGAGAAGCAGGCAGACAAAGATAGCTTAATCCCCTGGGGTTTTTTTTTGGGGGGGGGAGGGGGAGGGGAAGGTGGGATCCCCCTGATGGGGTGGGTTACTTGGCTTAGCTTGTGCTGGGTCTTAACCCATGACTTCTTAGATCCCCTATCCCATGATAGTTGTATTCATGGTTAGTTGTTGAACCCATCTTAGTCAATTTGTAATGTAAATTATTCTATTCCAACTTATTCACTTTGCAAAGGTCTTCCTAACATGAGTTAACAATTAATTTCAATGCGTAAGACTTAGCTGTTCATCTTAGTATAAACACTGCAATATATTTGCTTTCCAAACAATGCTCACAAGCATGCTGTTATATTGAAAATGTGACCCCATTTTAGTCGCTTTATTTTTCTCAATATAGTCGCAAAAAAAAGCAGCACATCCCCATTAGTCTCTTACTACAAGGAAGTACTCCCTGCTCCCTGGGTGCAAGCACAAGACTTTCACTCTTAGAGGCAAAATAATTCCAAACATAATTTCCAGTGTCTACAACTTTGATTGTGACCAGTTAAATGAAGCCATTGAAAACATTCTTCTAGTGGTACCGTACAAGATGATTGCAAGGTTTTAGAGTCTAGTGTGATTATTGAAACCAAAGCCGTTTAGCAAGCCTCTTCCGTGGTGCTCTTCGTAGGCTCAGGAAGTGAATCTTGTGAATCTGTTCATGAAATTTCATTCAGATAACAGCTACACGTGCTGAATGTTACTTTTCTGTGGTGCTGTTTGTTATGCTCTACAGGGTGGTTTTAATTTTTGAGTCTGTAGTTGACATCCTAATGTGTCGCCATTAAATTGAAAGCTAGAAGCAGGACTTTTTGGAGTTTTGTGGTCCTGTTTATTGTATTGTACAAGGTGGTTTTGACTTGTGAGTGTGTGGATGAGACTGTAGCTTGTAGCCATTCCAGTGAACGCTACTGAGCATTATTTTTCCACTTTATTGCCCAATATTTTGCGTTTCTTGTGCGGTGCGCAGTGGGAGTAAAAGTGTTAATCGAGTTGGCACGTTTGTCCATTGTCTGAAAACGTGTCTGTAGCTGTGTCTGTCTCAAACAGTGTCTGGAGCTTGTTGTTTACGCAATGTTTTGGACTGGAGGCGTAAGCGATTGCATAACTTATGGTCGATTCCACTTTAAAATAGGTATCATTAAAATTGCTTGTCGGCAACTTGGATGTCGCAAATGTTCAAGTCTGTTTTCTGTTCTGTACAAGCCTTGACACTTGCCCTGTTGGGTTAAGCGTGAAGAACAAAGACGTTTTTATCTAATATGCTAATCTTCACAGAGGCCCAGCTGGAAAGCGTCTAGTTACGTAAGGCTTGGAAAATCCACAGGAAAAGTCTTAGCTGTATTGCAAAATTTTGAAAGCTTTTCCACGGGAAACTACTGTTTAGCTTTCTCGTAAATGATCACACTCTAGGATTTGTATACCGAACAATAAACAGAACCACGAGAAAGTTCTGCTGAATAGCTTTGAACACTTAAGGATTTTTCCACAGACTATTAACAAAGTTAGAAAGTTCCTTGTTTAGCACAATGAACATCAAAGGAAGGTACTGCTCAGTAGCGTTCGTTTGAATGGCCATACTTTATAAGATTTCATTTACAGACTCAAAGTTCGAACCACCTTATACAGCTTAATGAACGGGCTCTGGCTGGAATTGGATAAAGCAACTTAAGATAAAGGGGTCGTGGGGTGCGTTAGCAACCTTCTCAGAGTTCTGGAGGATTTTCTTAGTCTCTCTTTTGTTTCCTTTACTCTTCGTTGGGTCTTTAGCCGAGTAATCCATGTTGGCGCCCGAGGATATGGTCCTTAACTCATTGAAAAACTCCCACTTGTCTTAAGTTTCTTTTTGAAACCAGGCCAAGTACCACACAGGAAAGTACAGCTCACATCTGTCACATTATTGCCATAAACCGAAAAATATACAAGCATACATAAGTGTATAATACATACAATTAGTGTAACCACGTTTCATTCAAAGATTTATAAGTAAACAGTCTAAACATACTGCGTGTCTTGAGGCTTCAAGCGTATTGAGGTAATGCCTTCCCGCCAACATCTGTTTGATAAAGTGTTAGGTTCCACAATGTATTAACCAAGAAGAAGAAAAAAATCCGCAAAAACACGCCTCTTTCTTAAGACATTTCCACCCCAGTGTTTATGGGACAATCAATTAGGTATAAATACGATTTGTAATTTAATTTAAAGAAAAGCAGCGCTGGGTGTTGAAACAACAGCTTTTTCAATTACCCTGGGTCAGGCATCAAAATTAATGAATCGCGTTTATTTCATTTCACCGACAGGTTTTAAATGCTTTGATCCCCGAGTTCCTCTTTCGAGTGTATCGTTTTTCTTCTGATCCTTTGCACTTCAATCAGCATTCTTTTATCAACAACAAAACTGCAATGCGTTTGCCAACAATTCGTCATCCCTATTACTGTTCAGGTTTTAGTGTAAGCTTTCGTTTGATTGTCCAACCGAGCGCTTAGATGGGGGCCAGGGTACTTCCTCTTGGGGCATTTTATTATTTTATTATTATTATTATTATTATTATTATTATTATTGTTATTATTATTATTATTATTATTATTATTATTATTATTATTATTATTATTATTTATTTATTTATTTTTTTTTATTTATTTAATTTTTTTTTTTTGGTGTTGCGATTACCAAGTGACGCCGGTGAGGGACTGATCATTTCATTGTTGAGCTGTTGAGCAATTCTTGCAAAGACTTTTCAGAGGAAAGATTGTGCATTGCGAAACGAAAACAATATCTTGCAAATCAGTGAGAGAAAATTCAGTTGTACAATTCATACAGAGCTTTTAGACACGTAAAAAAATCTCGGCAGAAAAAGAAAATAGCTCAACCGTCTCACCCAATCCCCCACCCCAAGCCAAGCCAAGCCAAGCCAAGGATTCAAAAAAAAAAAAACTGCACCCAAACAGAACAGGTAACAAACAACCGTTTCCGCATCACCCCAGGCACATCTTCCGTTTGTCAGCTGAATAGGTATTGCATCCCCAAATGCTCTGTTGTTGTTGTTTTTTGTTTATCTTCCGAAGTAGAGTATGTTGCGCCTAGTGGTGGGATATAGGGCATCCATTGTGCCATTTTTGCTTTAAAGGGGAACGATTTTAGACGACAGGGTCCCTTGCTTCAAACTGCCGGAGAGGTTTTGGATGGCCGATAATTCTTTTTCAACTCCGTTTTCATTTTATCTATTGCTAGTACTGTTCCATGCAAAGTAATACTCTGTGTTTCTTGGTCTTGAAAATTTCAACGCGTACGAGCTTTCAAAATTATTAGTAACCGATCTTTTGGTAATAAACATTTTGCATGTGAAATTGCTTTTGGGCCCAAAAATTTTGTTGGGAATTTTGAGGTACACACGGTCGATGGGACTAAAATATAGAAGGGTTATGTTTTGGGGCTACAATGTGTACCCCCCCTCCCCCTCCACCTTGATCCCCCATCCCCAATTCCAAGGAATACCTTCGCCCTGGAATTATAGGTAATTATGGGTACTTGCAAGGCATTCTCCTTACGGCATCCTCCAGGGCTTTTATAAGGGCGGTGCCTACGTTTGTTACTGCGCATGTGTTCTGCGCATCTCGAGATACTCGGGTTTCCTATGGGTGGTGCCTACTAATATAGGGATACCTTTGCGCGATTTAGAACTATGCGGAGAAAATAGAAGTTAGCAAGTGCTCTTGGTATTTAAAAGAAAATTGGGGGTATTGAACCATGCATTTTTCAGAGATACATGTAAGAAAGCTTCAATTCAGATAAAAACGCCGTACATTGCTTTGCATTTTACAGCTTTTTAGAGTAACTGTTGCTTAATTATCTCAAAAAAATGCCCCGCTACCCCCTGTTTTCTTTCTGGATTCCAGTAGCCCATCTGCTTTCCCCGCATAGTCATAAACTGTGCAAAAATACTTCCGTATTAGGAGGCACATTCCTTAAATTAATTTGTTTGTGTGCTGTCGAGTTTAATTTTGAATTCCAGCGATCTCCTTAGGTCACATACTACAAATATCGACTTGAGGAGACGTCTGATTGTAGGCTCTCATTTGGAGTTTAAAGTTAGGCTAAAACATGTTTTAATGACCTGTAAAACAGACTTTACTATTGAAACTAAGCTTGTTCCGACTTTAAAACACCTGACCTCTGTCCTGTCTGAAAACGGATAATCCTGTTGGAACCTCTCAGACCACGAAATATTTGCAAGTTTGGCGATGTATTTGCAGTTGTGTTTACGCGTTTTTCCAGACAACGCGTTATTTGTTATATTTTTGTAGCCACTGGGAAATTTTTTGCGGTTTGCAATTTATCAGTAAAATCTGCCTTTTCTATGTAAAAAAAAATACGATAGAATTTATTGTTGATACTAATCCTATATTAGCTTGATCCTTCCGGTCCGATAACGAATATTTATGTTTGAAAATCCCAGACTTCGAGAACCACAGTATAGCCACAGCTTAAAAATAACCTTGTGACGTGCATTGTATGGCAGATTTGGTTTTACGATGAGCACGAAAATGATTCCATGAGAATGCTTTCATGGA
Organism: Pavona decussata; assembly: GCF_977016875.1. Classification (NCBI taxonomy): domain Eukaryota; kingdom Metazoa; phylum Cnidaria; class Anthozoa; order Scleractinia; family Agariciidae; genus Pavona; species Pavona decussata. The sequence continues at coordinate 4,065,494 of NW_028145475.1, read as the reverse complement.
AAATATTTTCAGGAAACATTTACACCACTTTAAAACTTTCCAAATCAGTATCACTTATTGATCAGAACCTCCAGCAATTCTAGAAAAAAAAACGAAGGGTGAATACTGTTGTTTTCATTTGTTTTCCGCCCTTCAGTGTACTTTGTGATATTGAATAACGTGTTTATTCTTGTTTGGTAAGTTATATACCTAAGAGTCTTTGGAATCCCAAAAATGTAATTCCTTAAAAAACAACAAGCATTAGCTATCGTTGCTTATATCGCCCATCCCAAGAAAAAAGCCGTCTCAAGAATGGTATACGCCCCCGGAGTTCTGGAAAAATAAATTCTTAGAAATTAATTCTTCCTTCTTTAAGCTCACGGATACCAAAAGAAAGCAACCATGGGCTTGATCATATGCTTAGAGAAACCAAAAACGCCTACTCCTTTTTTATATCAGACAATGGCAATAACAAGCACGAAAACCTGAATTCGTTCTGACGAAGGGCTAACGCTCGAAGCGTCAGCACTCGAATCTCTCTACGTTGGCCAATTTACCTTTATTTATTAACTCTGTTGATCAACCAAACATCGTTTCTACTCCCACCGACGCAGCCCTGCAGTTTTATTTGGAAACTGCCCCCCTTATCCGTAAAATCTTTACCAAGTCGGCAATCGGCGTGGGCAAATAGCTTAACAAACCAATCACAACTTATAGCAAAAGTATGAACCGGTAATGTTGGCTTTAAATGGCGTATTGTGTTAAGCATTGGTTTTGCATGAGTTATAAGGTGCTTAGTAAACGCAGTTCCAAGGCGCGCAACTGAGGGGAATTTTAGAAACTCTCAGCAACCGAGAGAAAATATTTAGTTTGCATTTGCAGGATTGTGTGCTTCAAGTGGCCGTATAGCCCCGTTAAAATTGTTCATAAAACTGAGGTCGTTTTTAAATTGATTTATGCAATATGAGTTAGTGCTTGTCTTGGTTTTCACTTGTTTAGATAGGTCCCTTATTTCAATAGGGTAACTCTCAGTCAGCAATGAGATTGTAAAAACTCCTATCAATAGAGACCCAATTGACCTAAATATAATAAAAGATACCAGCAAAGTACAACTACCAATGTACTTAACTAATAGACAAATTTGGTGGGTTTTTTTTTTGTTGTTGTTGTCGTTTTTGTTTGTTTGTTTTTTCAACTATTTAAGTTCAAATCAAACTAATCGTGTCTTGGGTTGAACACGGTGCGCATGGAGTAGTGGGACGGTACAGAGCAAAAAGGGGACATTTTCTGCCGTCGCTTAGCACCGGATGATGCATTTGATTCGACTGCTGATTGGTTTACCGTGCTACTTACATGTACATTTGCTGTCATTGGTCAGATGTTGTTATGGTTCAGTGACAATCGTTTCAAAACCACCCTAATCATTTTTTTTTATTCATTTGCAGCAAGTGAAGCAGTCCAGCAAATTCCAGTACCTACAGGTCCATCCACTGTCCAGTCGGCTTCCACTCCTACAGTCCAAACCACCTCTACTACTGCTGCTACTACAGTCCAGCATTTTTCTACGCCAATAGTCGAGAAGATCACCACTGCTGTGACACAACCTTCGTTGCCAGCGACTAAAACAAAACCTCAGACCACTTTCACCTCGCACAAAAATTCTCTTCAAGAGTACTGCCAGAAAAACAAGCTCTCCATGCCTGTGTACTCCAGTCATCGACAAAATGGTGTATTCACGTGTACTGTGCATGTGTCAGGAGCATCCTACACCAGCAATGGCTGTAATACCAAAAAGGGGTCGGAACAGACTGCTGCGAACGTAGCGCTCAAAGCATTGGGTCTGCTTTGACTTAACTGCAGGTTGTATGCGGTGTTTGTGCGTTTGACTCGAGCTTGCACGCGTCCCTACAGCGAGGAATAAGGTATGAAGAGTAATAAACATTGTTTGTACTGTAGTGGACTTTCGTGCGTTCGAGTGTGAGGTTTGCACGCCTCGATGCAGCAAGACAAACAGTAAGCTATGAAGAGTAATATTGACATTGTTCCAGACTTGAGTTGGTTCTTTGATTTGGCCGTTTTGACGCATGGAATTTAAGAGATGCAATCATTATATAACGTTTTGACTTGAAAATACTGTACCTGCTGGACTCCATATTGGATCATAACGTACTTTCTATCGGCCCGTTTGCCGTCAGAACCCATTTTTAAATTTTTTTATGAACCCCTCCCCCGTTTATATTAAGCCCCCCTTCCCTCCCCTCCCTGTCCATGTTAGAAAACACAAAAGAATTACCTCCGAACAATCAAAACATCAGTGAGTTGGTGTATAGGAGCGCATAGTCTTTTTGTTTGGAAGAGTATTGTTGTGCTTAAGGAAGAATGACATTGTGATACGCGACCCAAAGCTAATTCAACTTTTCTTGAAAACTCATGATTTGAATTATCCCCCAATCCCCCAAACCCTTCTCTATTATGTCCCCAGTGACCCCCTCGAGACCTAAACATAAATATACACCCCAGGGGCTTAATAGAGGTTTTACAGTACACGCTGCAGTGCTCTTAGCACGGTCGGTTTCGCTTCTGAAAACAGAGCTTTCGGTGAGGTATCTCGGTCCATAATGGGATAGGAATTGTGTTTGTTCGGCTCCTACAGAGCTTCAGTAACCGTCAAATGAACGAACAGTTTTTGGTTCCGTTTGAAGCGAACATCATCTCGGAAATTTTAGTTTTACGTCTTCTTGTTAAATTGAGCAATTCTTTTAGAAGTACTTTTTACAAAAACTTCAAAAATGGCATTTGTTTCGCTTGCATCAAAAGGTCTAAGCAGCGTAGAACTGACCTCTAGTCCCTGTTCCTTAATGTGCACTAGACTTGTGACATTTTAACGTTATTTTATTGTGAACATGTAGTATTAAGATTATCAGAAACCCGAGATGTTTTTTTAGACTACCAATCTGGGATTTACGCACAGTTTTTTTTTCTTGAAGCGGTTGTTCAGTGATGTATAGTATATCTGTTATTTCTGGTTAGTCAGTTTTTCGTCGCTTTTCTTGAATGCATGTCAGGGGAATTTCATTTTATTGTGCAGCTCAGCGTTTCATTTATGAGCTCGTATTCTTTGAATGGGTATTTCCTTGAATAAACAGAAGAGCGTTTGAACTGATAAAAGTTGGTCAAGTTTCCGTAACAGATCCGCTTCGGATGTCGGATTATTTGAAAACCGCATCTTCTTGCAGTTTGTGTTGTCAAGTGGCACCATACGTAATCAAAAGTGTTCGTTTTATGAAAACGTTGCGTATCGTTTACATCAAAATTTACAAGGTTTTCCTCTACAGAGGCTCAGAGGGTAGTTGGAGGAGTTGGAAATCCGCTGACACAACTGAGAAGTAAGTGTAGGTTTTATTCCTTGTGCCTCCACTCACTTGTGTCAGTGGACTCGCCTTTATCCTCCACAAAGGGTTAGGGGTTTAGCAAGTTACATGTTACACTCTTTTTCACTTTGAGCCAAAGTTCAACTCGTCAACAATAGTTTACGTTCTGTGCAAAGTTGTAACTTGTGAGTGAACTTCTTGTTTCAAATAAACTCTTTTGGACTAAAATCAGCGTGTTTCGCTCTCGCTCGCTCCTTAATTTCCTGTTTTTGTTTGCTTGTTGTTTTATTTTTAATTGCTTTGTTGATTTTGTCCGTGAAGTTTCTCGGTGTCTTTCTGATATGCCAACGGCGTAGTCGCTAAACTTCAAAATCCAGCAGTAACTTTGAAGTGTTCGCCCAATACTGTTTTATTTTTGTTTCACGAAAGAATCGAGTGTTGTTGACCTAGAGGTTGACGTCTTGTAGAAATCGTTCTTTTTATGTGACATGTGTCGTTTGATTTGACCAGTTTGAACCCGTGGGAGTATAAAACTTGAGTCATACAAATATGGTCACGGTAGCTTTTGATTTTCAAGTGTAGTTTTTGTTTAAGAATCTGCTTTTGTCTGAATGGTTACTGATTCGTTTATTGATAGGAATAAATTCCAATTCAGGTAATGAAGTAACGTCATTGCTACAGGTTGAGTTATTTCTCGTTCCTCAGTCATCGCGGAAACCGACTGACGTTGAAGGAAGCTGTAAAGGCGGCGTAGGTTTTGTATAAAGAACATCCACGAGACATTCTCTAGTAACGGCCAAGCTTTTATGGTCTTTTTGAGGTCATTTGAAAATGATTTCCTCCAAACTCTATCAACGACAAACACACCAGTGTTGTTGCCTACGCATTGTGTGTATATTCTCAAGCTTATCGTGGGTTTCAAAAGCTGTGAATTGCGTGTTTCTCTTTCTGAAATGTTCTCATCGTCCCACGCTGGCTTTTGTTGTGGGCAGAACATTGTTTAATGTTGAGTAGTCTTTATTCCTGTTTTTAAATCCAATTTCCAAAATTGCTTTAAATGATTATACAGCCATTTCAATCCCCTTCCATTGTTCGGCGTGTGTAGGTCATCTTGACGTCAGAATTCGATAACGCGCCATTGATTCGTTGAAGTTTGTCGTAAAGTTTATGTTTTGTTTTGTAGTGCTGTGATATTTTTCTTTCAGACAGATTAAGCATCATGATAATCGGTTGATGTGCGTGCGACAGTGGAAATTTAGATTCTTTAACGTAATTTGTGTTTTTTCATAGCTTCAAGTATTTTTGAACAACCTGAAATTAGCCTACGACTAGAACCTTTCAAAACATTCAACCAACCAGGTTGTCATGAAGACAATTCCACTTATAAGTGGTTGAATTTTTAAAGGATTTCATGACGGTTGAGTAGATAGCACTCCAAATTCTAGAAGAAATACAGAACACCTTGAATTCAGTGATAGAAAAGAAAGCCTTAAATCCGTTTTGGTGTCGAAAGATGGTATCTCGAAATCTTTTATCAACTGCAAGGCAATTTAAAATACATCTATGCTGAAAAAAAAGGCCTCAAATTATAGTTTCAAATGCCATGGCAATTGTGGTAAATCAATGAAACTTTAATCATAATAACAGACAAGAAATTCTAAATTGAACTCTTACTGGTGCACCTTTATTATAATTAAATGCATTCACTCGATATATTTTCCTATCCAAATAAACTATTTGCTGTGAGCAAAATTTATGTTCTTGAACAAACATGGCGATGTTGTTGCTTATTAGCTAAAGCGGGCAATTTTTTTCCGTGTTTTATAACTACCCCAGTTTCGTTAACTTAACTGTTTGTTTTGGTTCTTGAGGCTTTAGAAGTGAATGTAAAACTACTTCCAGTTTCTGACTAGAGGGCATTAGGCCAAAAACTGTCAAAATTTGCAATGTATACCGTTGTGAAGAATCGTTTCCTTGTGTGGGGTCGGAATTGTCAAAAAAGTACAAAGCATTGAACTTGGGCAATAAGAAGAGCTATACTTCAAACTGCTAATAATAATATCCTCTATCGCAGTTTTCAGTTTTGAGGTGTTAAATTTGTCCACACATTGGAGCAATTCATCCGATATTAAAGATCAGTACTTGTGTTGTCTTTGTTGTGAATCTCACTTAAACAAGAACAGTTAATTAAAAAATACTGCTTTTGAATTTCTTGTTGCCAGTAGAAGTTATGGATATCGGAAACAAACTTTTTCCAAACTCATGTTGAAACAAGTGAAGTTTTCGAGACAACAGTGTTTTATCGTTTAGCCAGGCCTTTATGATGGCTAAAACAGGAACAGAAAGCCACGAGCACTCCCGAAGTGTTTACGGCAGCTATTCGTCTTTCAAATTGGCCTTGTTACGTAGCAACATCCACACCGAAAACGCGTGTTTACCGATCATGATCGTTGGCGGGGCTCTGATCGGAGCGAAAAGGTAAAATTTATTCACATAACTTGATATACAGAGATGTGTGGGAGTATCGCACTTCTCAAAGCACTTCGCTTTTCCGACGTGACTCAGTGTTTTGAAGTTCAGTCAAAACTTCCACTCCAACGTTTCGTCGCGTCGGAACGGAGAAAAATGATTTCACCTCAAGTTTCCCCGCGGATCCCAGACCGTAAAACCATTGAGAGCAGTTTAAAGTACTACTCAGTTAAGCTTACTGTAGCTTTTTAGTTTGAATGGATTACATCCGCTGCGTAACTTGATCTTGACAAAGTCCGTGTTTTTTGATTTGGCAGGCGGAGTCCATTCACATTTTTCGCGAGGTCATCGCTCGGGTTCTTTCGATGAAAGTCGAAGTCTTTTCTTGGCACGCCTATGCGTGGCCAATTGTGTGAGTCAGTTTGAAAAACCGGAAGTTTTATCTTAGAAGTGAAGTGTCGACAGCCCCTCGTGACTTACCAAAGTTAATCCCTCTTGGAATCAAAGCACGAGTTTTGTATTGTGGTTAACTTTAGTCTGCCGAGGAAATGCTAACGTGTGGTCATTAAAATGAAAGGTATTGAGCAGCGCTCTCCTGTGGTACTTGTTATCAGGTTTTATACAAGGTAGTGGTTCTAGGTTGTCAGTCCGTGGATAAAATTTTGAAGTGTAAACACTGGGGTTGAAGATACTGAGCAATACTTTTCTGTGGTACTAGTTTTCATGCTATACAAGGTGATTTTAAATTTTTGAATCGCGCTGCGAACGATATCCTGAAGTGTGGCCATTCATGAAAGCTACTGAGCGCTACTTGCTATAACTGATATTGTGCTTTACAAGGTGTTCTAACGTTCGAGTCTGCGGATAAAATCCTAAAGTATGACCATTGAAACGAAAGTTGTGTTGCTTTTCATCTCACAATGATACTGACATTCCTTTTTGGTCAGATCTTTACTTATCTCTTGGAAAGGAAAAGGTCGAGATTATCGGATTTCTAGTGCAGTAATATAGCGGATGAAATAATTAGCCTGGATTTATACTTTCCGTTTTATTGAAAAGTTGCGACAGTTGGAGATTCTGGTACCTTCACTACCGACAAGGTTACGAATATTTAGTTAAAAGAAGTCAGTTTGCCTCGCACAAATAGTCTTCGCTAATCACGATCTATGGTTTGAAAGCCTGTCACCTTGGAGTACTTTTTTTGTGTCTTAATGTCCTCTGTTTCTTTTGTAAAGCAAACGAGTTTTTTCTAGTAAGTAAATTATCCTAACCTTCCATCAATAAATCGTATTCAGGCTGACTTGTTTCGCCTCCTTAGCGACGCATTCTAGCGAGAAAAAATCTAGGTTATTGGTTTCGCTCAAACCTCATCAAAAGATTTTAGCCGTGAGCGGCTTGGATGTGAACACAGTCAGCGCGAGTTGTTAATTTTACGAGTAGCCATACAGTACAATTGTTCATGTATTCTCACTGTGAGTGCTCAATCAGGAAGAACTGAAATCATTTCCGAAACTTTTGAAGTGATCTGTTTACGTGGAAACTGATTGAGCCTCCCCCGGTCAAATATTCATCAAGAAACGATAAGCTCTCAGTTGATTTCTCTTGGCCGTGGCTTGAAATAGCGTCTCTCAATGGCAGTAAAAAGGTTATTATAATAATAAATCTTGGTTGATGTGTTTGAGTAGTGTTCAATTAGTATTCTATTTTTGAGGCGGTATCGATGGTCGGCTCAGATGTGCGCTCTCATCGCGACAGGAAATCGTTTCTCTTTATTTCTCGTTCGTAGATTATTTTACGTTGTCACATGTGCTTTTCTCGAGCGTTATCTAGGTAAGGTCTTTCTGCCCGGTCGTGTCGGAGTGTTCAGAATTTAAATGATTTCGACTGAATGATGACTTACTTGCTCTGTTTATTTAGCTTTACAGACGAATTTATTCAGCTAATAGTAACTCGAGGTAACGAAGTTGCCTGTAAAATATTCACATCAGTTATTGGTTTGTCGTTTTTCCGAAATAAATTTACGGTTTGACTTATATTACTGCGATATTTTTCAACGCCGAAGCAAAATATTGCAAAGAATCGAATTCCTACCAAAGACGCTGTTTTCAATTTAGGGAGGATTACGGTTAAACAACTGACGATTGTACGATACAAGATTATACATACCACCTCTCTACTTTCTTTCTTTCTTTCTTTTTTTTTTTTTAACACCAACGCGTTCGCTTATTTAAATTACAAAATTACAATTTCTTATACGAAAATTCTTCATTGTTATTTTATTGGTGAGTTATTTTTTGCAATCGAGGCGACGGGGTGAAAGCGGTGTCCAGTATTTTTTAAAACGAAAAACTCCTAGTTTTCAGTGATCTATTCCAGAGATAATATCACTGTACACAGTTGGTATCGGACTAGTCGCATTCGATACGCCGGTTCCCCCACAACTTAATCTTTAAAATATGGTTGTATTTTCGAAGGGCGACTTTTAAGTGTAAACACTTGAGTGTATATCACGAGAGGGAAAAATAATAGGAAACCGAGGGAATCATCGCACAAAAAGTCAACCAACAACGCCATTCCGGATTCTAGAAATTTCTATCGTTTCTCTTGCTGTGAGGAGTTCGTTTTTGAATTGATATTTAGTGGTATCTTTTGCCTCTGTATCATTCGTAATATATCGTTATAGTTTGCGTCTCCTCCAACGACATCTTTAATAATAGAGGCTTGCGTGCGTAAAATTTTATGGAAATTTCTGCTGGAAGCTAATATAGTGTACTGTGGTTTCAAACTTCGCGTGAACACGGGCCGAAATAGTCCCCTCGCTCAAAATCTTTATTAGAGAGTTTTTGTTTTAAAGGATTAACGGAAATCCTTTTGTAAACATTATCGCGCCGGATTACTACCGCAGTTTTTTTTTATAAAAACGGATTCCGTGAGCTGCCGTTTATATTTTTGTTTTGCTCTCGCCGGCCGACTGGTACTACATTCATTAATGTTGTTCAAATCGTTCAAGCATCAAATTGAAGGCACGAGCCTTGGGCCTGGTGGATGCTTCGAGATAAAAACAGTTGACTTATTTTGTGAGATGTTGCGCTCATTCCGCGAAGAGATCATTTTGGCCCGTTTTTCGTGTGCTGTGCGCGCCCGCACTTGGGTGTTTTGTTGCCAATTCCTGGTCGTTAAATAAGTGTTACTGTAGTACAAGAAATAACAGGATTCTTCTCACTCTACCGCTCTTACCTTATATTTTAACCTGCGATAACAGGTGTTGTTTAACTACTAGTGGAAAGTCACTTAACACATCTCGGGAAACTGGACAAGTAATGATACTGATTAATAAGCCTCTTACTTCGCGCGGATCGTTTCAGAACAGCAACGTGTGAACTTTAACTTTGTGTATTTTTAATGGACGAGAAAGTTTCAACAGGGTTAGGGGCTCTATTCAGTTGCAGGTTGTTGCAGAACATAACGTTAGACCGTTTGAATGAAGATCGGAAAAGAAAAGCTTGGAAGTGGGGGATTTGTGTATTAATGAAGAGCACTGTTTATATGTCTCTGTTAAGGTGGCCCTCTTGGCTTTTCTGGCAGTGGACCAGTTTAGGCCAGTTAAGGGAAGTGATGTGATACGCCGAGAGGCGAGCCTCTTGTTGTATCTGTCACTTTTTACTCACATCATCAGCGCGAGAAACAAGGCAAATTAAAATTTAAAAGCGTCCTTGGCGAGCAAAACACTGCGTTTCCCGTCATTAAGCGTCCCTTTTGTAATCGCGATAGATGTTTATTCGCAAATAGCGGAGAGGGCAAGTCCGTTGCCCGGGTTAGAGTTCGTCTCCAGCGCAGGGAAACTGTGTTGGTCAGAATTCACTCAAGCGTGGTAATTATTCTAAAGCCACGTGGCATGTGGTCCAACCCCCGAATGGCCTGTGGTCCAATCAGCGCGCAGTATTTGCCGGTATCTTTAGTGACATGTGACTAGACCCGGCTGGTTTTCTGCTCCCACTCACACTTACAAGAACAACATTTCATTGATTCGTCCCCTGTCCAAGGGAAAACATGGTCTCTCCCGAGCATTTGGTGTGCTTTCACTGCACCACTGCTAGAGTACCGGCAGACGACTCGGAGAACGAGGAAGAAACAATTACCGGGATCTCATGGATAGCTGTTGATGTTAAATCAAATCAGGTAAAAAAATACTTGCGGTGACTTGTTATGGATTGTCTAAGTTATTGCGTCGGGGTTTCCCTTGTCCGGCGCGAGAAAAAAATTCTCAAGGGCTCTGGGGGCGATTGAAGTTAGAACAATATTATGTTGAATTTTTTCCCACTAACGCTCTTCTTATTTGTGCCGAATTAGTTTGATTCCGTGCATAGATGTGTTGTGAAATCGGGCCTGTCTGGAGCGAACGAAGCGTTAAAACCCACCACGAACTCGCCTGTGACCAGTGAAGCTGAACAACTCGACGAAGCCTTGGAAGAGGTAACGTTACCACTGGTATATATTTAATCCTTCATTTCCGTTGTCCCTTTGTTCGATCAACAACAAGACACGAAAATGTCGCTTTTGAGTTAAATAACTCCGCTGTCCGTCAGTTCTTGCGCTTTCCTGTTCACGGAAGATTGCTCGCGGCCCAGGGAAAAATTTCAAGACTTGTCATGCAAAATTCATTGGCGTGTTACGCTTGTACGGTTTGCTTTCGCGTACACACATTGACAACCAGTAAGGGCCGAAGAAATTTCACCAGATATATTTTTTAAACGCTTGTCGTGTTCGGGCAGTGCATGTTTTTTGTACATTCGGCATTTGTATTGTGATCTCCCGGGTTTACCGGCAGACGGGGCCCACAATATAGAATTCGGAGAACCTCGTCTCGCGACTGATTATTCTAGACGGAGGCGCTCGACTTGAAATTCATTCCGAGAATTACGAGAGAAAAATAAAACCTCGCGGGAATGAAATATTAAAAAGGAAAAACAGTTAAAACTAACGAGGTTTATTCTTGAGGTTTTTGTACAGTAAATAATTCTCCCATCAGAGATCGTATCATAGGTTGTGGCGGTAGGGCGACCGAGACGGGAGTACGTATGGGGCCAAGTTTCTCCTTTTGAATATGACACAGTATGTATCGAATATTCACAAAAATAGTAAATAACTTTTATCTGCCCTCATCTTGAACTTTCATATTCTTGTGTGGCCCATCGTATTCCCATAGTTTTTTGAACGGCTGGGCGCCTACTATGTACAAATCTCGGTTTAACATATTACTTTTTTTCTCATTGAAAACCCCTCTGAGCAAGAAATACTATTTTCTCTATCAACCTCGTATACAATATTCATGATCCTTATCGGCCGTTTCGCGAGAAAGTGTTAATATAGCTCTCAGCTTGGCCAATGAAATATTCGCCTGTTCAAATTCGTGCTTGGGTGAATTTACTGGTTCCCCGGGAAATGGCGAAAAACTCGAGACTTGATTTGTACACCCAGAACGCGATCATAATATTTTTTTTCGAAGGCGAGAAATTGGAGATGCACTTTCGGATCGGGTCAAATATGCCCCGATCGATTGTTCGATATCATGTGTTTCTCTCGCGATCTCGCGTCTAAACGCGTCCCAAAATAAATCTCAAGTCTCGACTGATTGTTTTTCAAGTGTCACGTAAAATGCTGGTCACATTCTCATCAGAAAGAAAAATCCTTCCGCCACATGCACGCGCGAGCTATAAATAAGTGGTAATTGGCTACTTTTGCGTCAGGAATTTGATTAATTCTTCGTTTGAAAGTAGAAATGTGTAGAATTGCGCGAACGCGATTTGTGGTCGATTTCGCTCACTTCGTTGCCGCGTAAATTTGCATCGGTGTTGTGGTCGAAGCATAGTGATCTCCTTAACGAGAGTGGGCGGCGATATTGTTCGAGAACAAAAGCGAAGACACTTCTATTTTTCTTTGGTATTCTTCAGTGCACAGCAAAAATGCGCGGACTTCCAGAGTCCTGTAAATATCACTGCACTGCGTGAAAATGCTTTGTTCTCCTATTGTTTTATCGTTGCTATTGTAGCTTACAGGAAACCCCTCAAATTCTGTCAACACCTAGTGACTGACAGCTAGTATTGTCAGTACAGAGAGATTATTGGTCGGCTGCGTTGAGATGTATTTGCATTGCATTTTGAAATGTTTTCACCAAAATATCCGCTACAAAAGTGGCTGGTTGTGAAATCAAATAAGCAGTAATGAAATCTAATTTAGAACAGTGGTTATTTTCTCAGGCTTTTTAAAAAACTCATTGCCACAAGCTTCATTTATAATTAATTTTTAGGGAATTGTTTGTCTCTACAGTATTTTTTTTAAATTTTGTTGCAAGAGTCTGGCAGGTCTACAGTGTTTGCTTTCTTCTTGATGATAGGTAGCTTGTATAATGATAGAGGCACCACATGTTGAAAAGGTCACGGGTTGCATTCTCATTTGTGATGAGTTTAAATTATCCTGTTGAAAAATGTATTCATTTCAGGCCATTTTTTCTGCTATACAACTACAAAAATGTATTTTGTTTAATTCTTTTAAAAGTCACTCTCGCAATATCCTTATCATATTTCATGACCTGTTCTTGCTGTAGGCTTAACTCAACAACGTTAAAGAATTGAAAGAACTTATTTCCATAATTTGTATAGACACTTGGGCTGTTGAAATATTTTAACATGTTCTGTTGAATGAAGGGCAGTGCTTAGGTAACAAACTATCACATGCAAATGAGCATATTAATTTTCATTTCCATCAGCATCTTTTACATTAGGCAAGGTTTTGACAATGATTATAACTCCAGTACTGATTGGAGCTTCTTTGTATTAACTCATTGAAGTTTGCTTGTGCTAAAAACCTGTCTGTCAGAGAGCAGTCATGATATTCATTTTATTAGCCAAGAGCTGTCTCTTGGCAATGCCACGCTGTTGTTTAAGTCTGAAGAATTTCAGGTGTTGTATTTCAGACTTGCATCATAATTTCATCTTTCTCTCATATGTGATTAGTCATATGACAATTGTGTGGTTTGAGGGTTCTAGACACAGTCAATTAAATCTGAGCTTAACAGTGAGTAAAATAAAAGACAAGAAACTGGTGATTGTTACAGTAGTATTGTGGGGTTCCAGAAAATATTGTTAACCACCCCATTGAAGATCAATGGAAATTCCAAAGGGGATGGGGGTCTCAAATTTGTGCAGGAAAGTATGGTGTATTAACTGGGATGAGGGGTGTGGAGAGGGGGATCAAATCATTTCATGGAGGGAATATGGATATTTTCCGTACATTGCATACAACTTAAACATCTTGGGAAAATATTGATCTGTGAGGTATGCAAATTTATTGCTTTCCTTCTTTGTTATGTTTGTTTTGTTGATCACATTCAGAAGGTAAACGTTTTGCGAGTGATTTGACCTCTCTCTCCAGGAATCCACCCATGAATAATATTTACGTAATAATTATTATAACTGTATTCAAACTTTCAAGTCTTTAGTTGAAATATTCTTAGTATGTTCAAAGTTGTTGGTAGTTATTGAGGAGTATTTTCTCGTGGTGTGGGCTGTTTTCATTTTTTTTTTTTAATATAGAATTTGACTGGAAAAATCAAACTCGTCCATAATATGTTTAATTACACTGCTATGATGTACAGATGAATATTCAACTGAAGGTTTTTTTGCAGCACTTTCTGATATTAACCGCTTTATCACATCTGGAAGGGATGAAATCCTAAAGTGTTCAAATGAAGTTATTGAGCACGGCTTTCCTGTGGTGCTTTTTTGTTTTTTTAATTGAGATTTTGGTTCAAGCTACATTTTTCAGCTTGGGCACTTTAGCAGTAATAGGTCCAAGGTTAATTTGTTCTTTTATATTTTAATCTAGTTTGACAACTTTGTTGAAAAGAATCTGACGTGCACGGGGGAGAGTTGGTGCCTTGTGACAGATGGACAGTATCCTTTGAGACACTACCTTCACCTGGAAGCGTGCAGGAAGAAAGCCAAGCTGTCTGATCATTTCTACAGCTTTTACGATCTTAAGAAGGAAGTCAAGAAGGCAGTGAAACACGATTCCGACTTCAAAAATCTTGAAGATGTGGCTTGTTGTATCCTTTCATATGGCGTTGACCTCTGCAAAATGTTTAGTACATTTATCATTAGTTGATTCAACAGTTGTAGCAATTTAATTTGGTAAGGGGTGGGGGTCACCTTTTTTTCGTAATATTGATTTTTTGGGGGGTGATTGTCACTAAGCCTCATCCCCAACCCCCAGTGAGCTGTGGTCCAGTGAAAACGATGGTTACTTTGAACCCTTAGAGGCCAATTATTTGATCTGTTACTTGTTTTAGCCGAGTATTGCATGAGGCAAGCTAGCCCGGTGCTGGCCAACTATTGAAGTGTCTGGCTCCAGCAGAAACTGCCATTTGTCCATCATTTTAGCGTGTCTCCCTAGGGATTTAAGCTGGCATGTGCTCTGATGGTGCAAGCTTCAATAATGTGCGCACACAAGCTGACGCATGCGCCAGCAAAACAGCAAACGGCTCAAATTACAGCTCTGGAGTAGAAACATAACAAGCATTTCAAAGAAAATTTTCTCTGTAATGGTTTTGTAAACTGAAATATTGCTGTTTGTGTCTTCAAAGATAACCGATGTTGTAAATTTCATCCAGTTAGTTACCACAAACAAGTTCCCCGCTCCAAAGTTCACGCTAGCTTGCTCACTCTCAGGAGGGGGGGGGGGGGGGGGATGAAGGAGAGCTTGCAACAATGTCTCAGGAATTTGAATATCTGCATTGAAAAAGTCGATGTAAATGCTGATTGGTGGACATTGAATTTGGTAGTTACGTCATTACTCTTCACTTGCATCATGTTGACAATACAAAAATGGTGGAAAGCAGAAGCTTGCAAGAATTTCTCGAAATAACTTTTAATAATGGTTTTCTCTGGAATTCTAACCTGAACAACGTCAAAATGCCAATACTTTACTTCAAGGTAGCGATGTTCTTGCGGTTTTACCTACAGGATTTGGCACAAGTTTGATTTTCAACTTTTTGCTGCCACAGCAGTTGAAAGGAATCAACGTCAAACAATGTCGGTTGTTTGCCCATTGCAAAGTAGTATCGATGACCAGATCACAGAAGCAAGAAGAATGGCTATGTCTGCCGCTTAAGTTGACGATATTTCAGATGGAGAGTCAAGGTCGGCCAAATTTAACCTTTTGTTTGGCTCAGCCAACAAAAAGTAAGGACGTACATGTATTTCAGCTTACTCCACAAATTAAAGCTTTCAAAATATACTGCCTCAATTCTGAGTGCTTCGTTACGGTAGCAATGACCTACCAGTTTTTTAGGGCAACATTTTTTAGAAGCACAATCTTTTTCTTTTGATCTGGCACTCTCAGCCCTAGTTAGGGCTCAATTTTGACAAAAGTGTTTGTGCAGTGGCAAAAAGCAAAGAATCTGCCTTTGTAACCCCTGCCTATTTTGCTCTTAAAAGATTTCATGGTGAGGTTTAATCTGCTGTGAAAATTTCAGAAGATTTCACTGAAGGAAATTGAAAGCAATTAATTATAACAATAAAGCCTAATACACACCGACAAATGTTTGTTTTTGAGTAATATATATTAAATTCCAAGAAGCCCTCAAAGGCATTATTTTACCAGCAAGGGTTTGAGGACACAGATTGTTCTTGATTTTTGCATTTTGGGGGATTTCATTTAATTGGTAGAAAGAAAACAAGAGAAAACTGTTTTTTGATAGGTAACATAGCATGCGCCAGATTATAAGTGAAAACCCTATGGAGCCCTGTTAACACAATGATTTTTTTTTTATGTGATTTTTTATCCATCTACAATGTATCAGTATACATACAGAAATAGGAAAACTTTACTCTTGGGCCATATTACTTTGAAGCAGAATTTAATAATGACAAAGGATTGGATTGCTATGTCAGGCTGGACCAGTGAATGCAATAATCTGGAAAAATCTTGATCTGATTGGCCAGAATCACAGCATAATTATATAGAGATCCTAGTTATCCCAGCTGAGATTTTTGTCCGACCATATAGTTGCAAAGTTTATGTTTGGTGCGTTAAACAGAATTGTAAAGATCTCAGCAAAGCAAGCCAGCCCAGCTAACCTGATCAACCCACATAAAGTAATCGACCCCTTACTTCTACCTCAAGACAAAAGCTGTTCCTCCAGTAATGCCTTAATCTAAAATGATAATCTTTTTTAACTTGAACAGTTGTGCATTCCCCCTGACAGCTTGAGCTATTTGGCTCTTAAACTGTATAAATATGAGTTAAATTTAATACGTACCTAAAACACTAAGCCTTGCAGGAAATTATTCTTGTGTAGAATATTTTGACCATTTCTAGAAAATGTTGTGATGTTTATAAAATTATCCCACTGAGTTGTAGTTGTAGCTTTTGTTCAACCAATCAGAAAACGTTTGTCATCTTGTGATCCCAATCACATATTTCATTTCAAACCCCCAAATGGTCTTTACATCTCCCCATCACCAATGATTTACACCTGACTAGCCCACCTGTGGTACTTAAGTCCCACTGGTGGGCAGCCATTGGGGTAACAGTTACTTACAATGATGTATACACCTGTGTTGTGGAGATTGGTTCAGCTTTTCCTTAATGATATTAATAGACTGCAGAATTGATGCAAATAACAATAACCCAGCTGGTCTGGAGCATTGTAAACTCATGGCAAGTGTGGTGCAGTATCTAATTAAAGAAGGTAAGTACAAAATTATAATTCACTCAGTTGAGTATTAAAGGAAAATAAGGTGTACCGATTTCTTGTAAGAAACATGCAAAACAAAACATCAAGTCTTTTATCACGGCACCAACAAGTCTAGACATTGTTCAACATTAATCTTGTTGAACCATGTGTCACTTGCTTAGATAAATATTGTCATATAGAACTATTCCTTGGGTATCCCAAGTCACAGCTCCTGTTAGGCATCATGCAAGCCTTAAGAAACATGGCTAATTGAAGGTTATTTTGTACAAGTAACTGTCTGGCTGTTTTGTTCAGGTCACAAGTTTAAGGAAGCAGAAAAGGTCAATGTGAAGTATGAACCTGGACCATGGTATGGTGCTTCTTTACGAACAAAAAAGTTGGTACCTCAATATTAGTATCATTTTAATTTACTGTATTTCCTTGGTCAAACACCCTTTTCCTTCTAGAATATGTCCCCAGCCTGTTGCAGTCATAATAACTACACACCCTCACCAATAAAAAGGAATTAGAAATGGTGCATGATACGAGGAGGTTAACGTTCTCCAGGCTTACTGCCAAGGACAAAAAATTCTTTTCAATGAAATACTACTATAAGTTTTATTTAACCAGAAAGGAGCTATCATAATAATACTCTCATCTTGCTAATGACCCTGCAAGGAAAATTGAAAGAAAACAACTAAAACTACAAATTACATTGCCTTCTGTATGAGCCCTAAAGTCTATATAAAATGTGGCACCAATATTTAGAAATCATAGATTAGTTAAAAGATCACAGAGCTTAGACACAAGGAAATAGGAGGATATAATTCATAGTGGAAGAGAATTCCAAAGTTGTGTCACTGGATATTTAAATGATCTTCTAGTTTATAGATGTTTAAAAGGCAAGAATAGTAGACTCGTAGAAGAACAGAAAAATAATAAAGTAAAATGAAAAATGTAGCAATTTGGAGGAACACATCATTTCTTTTGGAATGAAGTTGTAAATCTCTATTTTTGCAATGCAATGTGATTGTATTTCCTTGAACGAGCGCCTATTTTGATTTTTGTGGGGGTGGTTTGTCTCATGATCTCGAGACAGTGGCGCTTGTTAGAGAAGACCTTAGTACATAGGACAAAGTAATATTAGACGCTTCAGCAACTTCATAAAAAAAAAAAAAAATAGTGCCAAAGGTAGAGACATCACAAATCTCTTCAATTCTCTGCTGGGAATGTTAATGTTTAAGACTACCACAAGAAAGTTGCTCTCATTAGCTATTATTTCAATAGTTTTACATGATAATTTTTATCCACTGGCTTCAAGTGAGAATTGTCACAAAGTTAAAGTGGTTAAAAACCCATTAAAATGAAACTTGTGACAAGTTATTAATGTTATGTAATTATTTAATAATTGAGAACACGTTTTTTCCTTGCAGCCTTGGTCATGTGCTTGATGACACGATCTTGAGAGCAAGAGGACTTCCATGGCAAGCATCAGACCAAGATGTCGCAAATTTTTTTAAGGGTCTGAACATACTGAGGTGTGTTATGACCAGCCATACCTATTGAAATTACTACTCAATACTGGCCTTTGAAACTGAATGGTTTTTATAAGCTTACGTATGCGCTTTAGGATTTCATCACACATTGGCCCTAGGTCACATTACTATGCCTTTCACGAGTCAACCCTAACCTGCAGTCACATTTTGCACAACCGAACACTAATTGCAGAACTCTCAGGAAACAAACATTAAAACAAAGGAATCAAGGTCATGTTTGCACCTCATGACTTAAATGGATTTTAGCCCACTTTGTTGGGTGTTCCTGTGCACATGACAATTTGTTACGTAACCCAGTTATGTAACAACTGATGCATCATGTCCAAACATGTTTATAGCTTGAAAAGTACTCACTATTTTGGTTTGAAACCAAACCAGACCTCTCAAGTCTCGCGATTTTGCCGTGACAGTCACGGTCTTCAGTTCAGTCTCACGGTCTCACGACAAGACGTAAACATCTCACGATATACAGAGTCACAAGCTGAAAGGATACAATTTCCTTCTATAATTTCATTTTTGGCTTGCTTAGGTGACTTTCTTGTGACTTTCGTTCCTGTGCAAATCAATCCATAGTTAGTAAACAACCCTAAGTTCATCCATCTGTTCACTGGAAACACAGTCCATAACCATATATAGAAGACATGTGCCAAATTAGGTTTTCATTACCAGTCTCTCACATTTTGGTCATGTTTTCAAAATGTGGAAAATTGCTGATGAACCTGATTAGCATCTGTGTTTACTTGGTTTTGTCTGCAGGTTGATCAACCTCCAGATTTTTTACCTCAGTCTCCAGATTTTGGGTGTTTTGAGGTTGAGAGGTCTGCCAAACCAAAATAAGCATTGTAAAATAGATTTATACATTTTTTAAAAACATCCCTGATTCTCCTTGAAGAGCTTGTTGGGATCCCAGATCAGTGTTTGATTCACTTCAATTTATATGTTTTGTTATTAGGGGAGGGATTGCATTCTGTTTGAATGCCCAAGGAAGAAGAAATGGTGAAGCATTTATTAGGTTTGAAAAGGGAGAGCACAGAGAATTTGCATTAAAAAGACACAAGCATCATCTTGGTACAAGGTATATTGAGGTAAGAATTGTTCAAGATGTTTTCTTTGATCTAATGTTGGCTGTATGACTTTTTGTTAATGGTGTGAAATAACAGTGGGTCTTCATTCATGCACAAGTACTACAGTAACCATCAGCAATGCAATGGGCTAGAAATTACAAGAGTTAATTCTTCTTGGCAGTACTTGTACATTATAGTTAACTTCTTTTCATAAGTGATGAGGGAGGGGTTGGTAGCTATGTCAGAAGGTGGGGGGAGGAGTGGTATTCAAGGAAGGATGCTTATGTTATTGCAAGTGAGTCACAAAAGTGAGTCACAGTTAATAAGAAAATGTGCAGTTCCAGAAAATATCCATACTCCCCCAACAGAAGGTTTTTTTGTTTTGCAACCCCCATCCCCCCCAGGAAATTCCAGTTTAGCTTCAAACTTCACTTTTAAAATTTTGACTTTTAAGACCCCCTCCCCCTAGGAATTTCTGATGACCTTCCCTGGGGTGGGCATGGATTTTTCTGGAACTGCACATGATTTCATAATAACTTAAGACTTTTTGCCTGAGTGCTTTTATACGTGTAGGAATTTTATTCTGGCACAACATGAAGACTATGTGCCCCATTAACATAACCTTTTTCCATCACAATTACTTCAAAAGATTGTGAAACCAGCAGTCATACCACATGAATTTCAAATGACACTGATATAAGTTTTCAAACCAGAATGAGAATCTCAACCTACAAAAGTTACTTGACATGAAAGTTATACTCTGATCTGGTATCATGCAGTTCTATTAAAATGTACTGGCAGCTAATATTGATTTGTCACATTTGCCACTTTGTCCACACTAATTTTCCCCAAGACCCCTTTAGACTTAGCTCAACATATTCTTCTCAACACTATCAAGCCATTTGAGAGGGCTGTCATGTAAATTGCACCTCCTTATTCAGTTCAGCCTTTTGTGAGGAACCACACAAACTGTTAAACCTTTGAAAGACCACACTGAAATTAAATTATTGTGCTCATTCAACAATAAATCACATAATTTTTATTAGACTTATTTTGTATTCTTTTTAGCAAATTAAGTTCGGGTTTGTTCAGTAGTCCCAGCCTTCATTATTGTCCTTTTAACCATGACATTCAGTATTCCACCTTTGTTTTATGCAGCAATTGTGGTTTCTTTTATATGTAAAACGTATTGTAAGCTTAGCCTCTGTGTACAATGCACTAAAACGATTTCAAGCATAGCTGATTATAACCTTGACCTTTGCATTATTTTTAGTAAACCCAGCTTGGGTTGGTCAGTGATGTGTGAACTCAAGTTTCTCTTTTATGCTTTTGTTTTTCTTTTTTCCTTTCCTAACCAGTGAAAAATACCATTTATATTTACAATTTAGGTTTACAGGGCTACAGCTCAAGACTTTCTAAAGATTGTGAGAGGTATGTTCTTCTTCTGAACTTTGAAAACTTGCTTAAATTACTTGTGGAAATAAGAACTTTACAGTTTACTTAATGATTTCTATTGGCAGCAGTAGCGAAAGGGATTTTAATGAGACTCTTCCCTCCTCCTGAAAAAGGCAACCCTTTATAGTAATAACATTATTGTTCTCACACACTGAATTCCATTTGTCTGCCACATCAGAAAGCAACAGCATTTATTGACAACTCTGACACAACTCCACAAAGATTACAGACTTACTGACAGACTGTCATGGGGCTGGGAGGGTGGGAAAGCTGTTGCTTCAAAAACTGAATCACATGACTGAATGTGACATCTAATATCCTGACTCGTACGCAGTCCCCCATTCAGTGTGTGAGAAGCCATATCAAACACTCAAAAGCGTGTTTCATCAGATGTCCAAACACCGAGAAGTAGGTTGAAAAAATCGAGGCGCAGCCGAGTTTTTTTAAACGACTTCGAGGTGTTTGGATATCTGATGAAACACACTTTCGAGTGTTTGATATGGCTTCTCAAATGATCAATTATTCTTGGAGAAATTCAAGGCTAAACTTGGCAAAATTTTATGGTAATTAGGATCACATATCCAAACTACAGTCACAGTGGTGATTTTCTTTGTTTTCTCTTGATGAATTATTAATGAGTTTGAGAACTTCATTTCTTGCCTCTTTCGCAAGCTCAGCCAGCAAGAAAAATATTTCCTCTCTTGCTTCCTAGGTCCAGTTGATGTCACCCAGATTGCTGCCAACTTTGTCTCAAACAAGGCTGAAGTAATCATTAGAATGAGAGGACTACCATTCCATACAAAGGAGACGGATGTTGTTAGTTCTTCACCTTACATACATGTATTTTCCATTAGTGGATTGCCATTAAGGCATGCTATACATAGATTCTTTTATGGCTTTACTCTTTTTTCCCATCGTCATCAAGCATACATGCAGCTGGTGGATGGATGCATTTCCCAGCGATATATGCTTTGTTAATATATGCCCTTCTGGTCATCATAGAATGATCCATTACCTTAAGTCTTTGGGTTCACTTTTCCTTTGCTTCTGTGTCTGATTTTTTTTTTTTTTTATCTATATTATAGAAATGTTTACCTTAATTTTTATTTCCCAGGGGGGTTCATAAATGCCTGAGCACCGGGCATATCAACTGTCAACATTGCCTGTATTAAGAGTTATACTATACTACTATGATCACATTCATTTGTTGACTTTCTCTTTTGTAGATTGAGTTTTTTGAAGATGATCCACCAGTGTTCAAAGGAGAATCTGGAGTCCTTATGGTCAGGAATGCTTTTGGAAAGGCTACAGGGGATGCATTTGTTCTTTTTGAAACAGAAGAGCATGGTTGTGAAGCATTACAAAAGCACCGGTGCACGCTGGGCTCCCGCTATGTTGAACTCTTCCGTAGTTCCCAAAGTGAGGTTCAACAAGTTCTCAACTCTTTCAGCAACTTCATGTACAACTTTCCACCCTTCATGCTGCCACCTCTTCCACAACAGCCACCCTTCCACCCTCCTTTCTTACTGCCAGGGCCGTGCATCAATGGTATGAACACCAAAGACTGTCTACGCCTACGTGGTCTGCCCTTCTCTGCAACTGTGCAAGATGTCTTGGACTTCCTCAGGGAACACGCTGCATTTGTTGTTCCTGGTGGAGTCCACATGGTTTACAACACTCAGGTGAGCCATGATTACTGTAAAAAAAAAGTGGCATGCATGGTCAAGCAGTGATGCAAAGATGAGTAGTAATTTGAGAATTTGTTTAAACCTTTCCTTGTGCAAATTCTCTATGAATCATGAAGTCATTTTAAGTTGTCTAAAGTCTCCTTGAATCCTTCTTTATAGTTCTCACTTAAGAGTCTTTCACAATGTTGACGGAGGAAATTATATGGTGTGATAATCCAGTTTAAAGCTACTGATTACTTTTAATTATCACTTTTCTTAAGTCTAAAGGTATAGTTCTTATTGTAAAAGTGAAAACTTGAGAAAATTCAATTTTGTAATTTTAAGGTTGGTATCAAAATTTAGTAATTTTTATTTGTGCAATAGAGGTGAAAACCTTAAATGTGCTTCAAGAATGTATTACCCTAGCTCAATGAAAATTATGTACAGAGAACCCAGTTCGAAGTTATGAGTTTGATTTAATTTTAAAACTAACCCAGTGATTCTGTGGTACTGAATTTGTTTTTCTTGGTTCAAAGGGCCGACCGTCTGGAGATGCCTATGTTCAGTTAATATCCCCAGAATGTGCAAAAACAGCCACCAATGACCTGCACAGACAACACATGGGGGAGAGGTACATTGAAGTATTTCCATGCTCAGGACTCGATATTGCTTCTATCATCACCAGCAGTACAATCAATCAAACCAAGGTCCCATCGTCACTTAACAACACGCATTTCAGCCACCCATGTACATACCCTGTAAATAATGGAGTGGTCAGTCCAAGTGGGACGCACATAAATGGACACACGGACAGTATAACACCACCTCCTGCTTGTCGCAGTCCGACAGGAGTGTACGTGCCGCACTCACCGACATACTACAACTGCGTGATGCCTACAAATGGCATTGGAGGAGGGAATGTGAGTTATTATCCACCAGCCAATGCAAATGTCAGGATGAGAATGCCATCGTACTTGGCACAACCTTATGAAATGATGCCATTCTTCCAAGGATACCAGGTAAGAACTCTGTGGGACCAGTGATTCATCAAGACTAATGATAGAGTAGACACCAACCAGCTAGAGCATGCTAGAAAAACAAACAACCTAGTGCATCAAACCCAGGGGCCCCACTCACATATTTTAATGATGGGGGGGGGGGAGGGGGGGTCCGACAGAAGTTCATATTTTATACCCCAAAAAATCCCAACTTCAGAATTTGTCTACCCAAAAAAATCCCTACTTTTTTTAGCAATAGCATACCCAAAAAAATCCCTCAGTGTTTTTGCATCAGCAAATTTTATTATTTATCTTCTGGAAAGCTAAAACATGCCAACTTCAACTTTGGTTTTGGTCAAAAACAAAACTACACAAAAACAAATACAAAAAGCTCGCATGACTGTTATAGTGTCTCTTCGTCCTATCTTCTGCCGGTAATTACTTTTCAAATAGATTACAATCTCAGAAATATCCCGCAATACCGCACAAGCAGTAAATTGCGCTTATGTTATTGTTGATTCGAGCTGATGAAAAATACAATACCCAAAAAATCCCTGTGTTGTTTTCACAACCCCAAAAATTCCCGGCGTCTTTCATAGACCCAAAAAAATCCTTCGGACCCCCCCCCCCCCTCCCCCCCGTCATTAAAATATGTGAGTGGGGTCCCTGAGGCAGCAAGTTTATTAAGTACTACAGAACAGAATTCAAGGCAAGCTAATTTTGGAGTGTCAGAGTTGTAGTTTGAGTCTATTCAAACTTTGACTGGAGTAAGGTTGGAGAATAGCTGAGTATAAGTGGTCATTGGGTTAAAAACCTTGAATAAAAGAAGTCCCACTGTTAGCAAAAGTATGTACCCCTCTTCATCATAGCTGCAACTTGTTCTTGAGCCTGGTGAAAGCCTGATGGATGTTAATATTGATTGATTTCACTTGAAAATGGATGACATACAAATAGTCATAGAATCATACTTTAGATTTTCATGGATTTGTGTATCAGTTATTGGTATAGTGAAAGGGATCATTTGTTATAGTGGTAGAATAATAATAATAATAATAATAATAATAATGACGATAACAATAATAATCACAATGTAACACTTGAGTTGTAGATTGCAACATTTTGTGTTGACTGGCATCTATTTCCATTGATTTAGTGATTTCATTGATTGGTCAGGCCATAGAAAAGTGCCAACCAGGTCACCTTTTCAGTGTGTTTGGTTTCAGCTGTTTTTTCTCTAAATTTCAAGCAGCATCAATATAAAACGAGGGAAGGGGGAAGTATCAGAACACCTGTTTTTGTCAAATGTTGTATCATGAGGAAAACTGAGTTTTATTAAATCAACATTTCTTCCTTTCAGATTGCTGACTATGGCAGGTAGTTGGAAAAAAGACATTCTTTTCAGATCTACTTTAGAAGATGTAGTGTTACATGGCAGACTGTTTTTAATAGAAAGAAATAGATGACCGACATACACCTAGAGTGAGTACAACCGTATCTTCCCAGCTTCTTAACAAACTACAAATCTGCCACATACCTTGAAGCTTTTCCATGCTGTTGCAGTTTAATGGAAAGTACTGGGACAGGAAAGTAAAATTAATAATTTAACAAACTAAAAACGATTGTTCAGTGTGAGTGATGTTAAAATCACCGCAGTCTCAGAAGATCCTGAAAGAAAATTAGGCTGACAATGGAAATGGTTAGAAAATTAAATTTTCTTAACAACTTGAATGAAGCATTGGCCAGAAGATGGCGAGTTCAAATTTTAGTTCAAATTTTGTGTCCATAGAAGGCCACAGAAAACATTATTGGACAAAATTGATAAGTTTTAGTAATTTTAACAAAAAGCATTTGAGAGTTTTTTTTAGTGGAGGAAAATAATGCTTAGCAGCAATTAAGCAAAAAGATGAAAAGATAATTAAAAGTGATAAAATGCCAAAAGAATAGGTTGAAATAGCAGCATAAAGATGAGTGATTGATTGTGCCTCTATGAAATTGTTCCAAAAGAAAATATTCCAGTAGCGATGAATGCCAGTGAGAAAGTAGTAAGACAGTGATGAATGATCAATTTGGCTTTCCTTCAATGGCTTCTATAACGAGGAAGGCGACTAGAACCAGTGTTTAGAAAACAGCATTAAGTGACATTTTAGATTTAAAAAAATCACAAACAAAAAAGAAAACGTGCCCTAATTGAATTATCAGAATGATATACTGTAATTTGTATAGATACAATGAATTGTAGAAAATTAATGTGTTCCAAGACAGATTATTTATTTCAAGCTGGAAATGAGGACTCCAGTTAAGCAGACCACATTTTTAGCCTCTATTTTTCACAGCCATGCACAAGAAACAAAATGGTGTGATCAAAAAGTAACTTCTCCCAATTCATTCACTGAGGGTAGAAGGGATTTGCTAGGAGAATTGAATCCTTGAGGCTGAAAATGTCCCTTTTGCTGCCAGTGAAAAGCTGTAAATTAGTGCATAATGTACATGTACAATTATGTAATTAGAATCAATTTCTGTTTGATAGTTTATTATGTCCAAAATATTTTAGTTTTAAAACATTCTAGTAGAAGTTATTGATTTAAGGTGGACTGTCACTAGGACTATGATTCTTTGAGCAGAATCACATTGCAGCATGTGTTTAGAGTTTTGCCTTTCTTTTTGTTTTGTTTTTGTTCGTTTTACTGCTTTGTGTTTACTGTGTTACTGTAACCATGTCTTTGTTGCATAGCCTTAATGGCAGTCCATCTGACTGCAAAAACAAAGCCCTTGTTGGATTCAGCATAAACTAATATAATTTGATAGTAACATTGCATAGCATTCACTTAGTTGAAATTGTTGGTAAGAATAAATTGCAAAAGCCAATTTATTAACACGCTCATTATCCTGAAGCCCTGATGTGATCGCACAAAACGGCCCTTCATTTATAATTTTATTACACTAATCAGGAAAATTTGACTTGCCTTTTTGTGCATCAATTTTATAAATACACTCAAGTAGCCTGAAGCTCCATTTTTGCCGAAGGGAAGATGTTGAAGCAAAATAATAGACAGTCATAGTCACTTCAGGGTTGAAAGGTTAAAAAGCATTTATCACATCCATATAATTCTAGGTTAGATTACTAACATCATGTATTTTTTTGACTGAAAGAAACCAGACGAGCCTGGATATCATCCCCAGACTAATGTTTAATTTTTAGCATTTATTTGTCTTTTAACGTTGCAATATTTATGGGCAAGTTTATAAACTGGCCATATTGTTTTTATTTACATACAACTATTGCATTTGACAAATAACTGTCCCTATTATCAAACAACTACAAGAGATGCCTGTTGAGCATTAACAAAATTTTTCAGTTCCGTACTTTCAAATCAAATATTTGAATGTGACCCCAGAATGTGAAAACAAAAGTTATTAATTTTTAACAGAGAGAAAGTTAATCATGACTACATGCAAGCCAGAAAATATCAAATTTACCATGGTTTACACAACCAGCAAAGCCACTGAGACAAGTGTGATTAATTTTACACTTAATAATATTTTGAAAGTGTCTTGGTGGTTAAGAGAAATTCACAATTAATTACCACCACCTAGGTTACAGACTAAAGTGCAAAAGAGTGGTACCACTGTTAAGTTATTTGGAGATTGACTATGGTTTCCTGAAAGCGAATATATTTGAATGCTGCTTAGACTGAAAACCAATCTCCACAGATGCATACAAACGTAAAGTGGTCTCCCATTGGCACTTTGTGCTGTAGTAGTATTCATGAATGAAATTGTAACAAGAATGTCCCTGTCAGCCAACTCAATCCATTCTTGTTGCCACAAATCTTATTAATATTAATATACAAAATGGAGTTGATTTGTTGGCTGGCCCAAAACTAACCCTTCTTCTCCTAAGCCGTGAGTCATGGACATGTATTATGATTTTAACCTTTGAATTCGGTGTGACAACATCAAGCTGCAGAGCAGTGCTTTCCAGTAGTGTTGTTTATTTTTCAATGCCGGCAACTCCTCTGTGGAAATTTTAGAATGGCACTCTAGTGTGATTAGGAGTCGAAGGGTTAGTCAAATGTTTCTATAGAGCGGTCTTCAATTCAGTATCGTATAACCAAGACCAAAGTAATTTCTTCGACCAATCACAACAGACCTAAACAGCACAAAGGACCAATCAGAACTCGAAACAAATACATGTAACCGGTCCCAAGCGCGGGAAAGCGCGTGCCAGCGAGTCACGGTTGGTTTTAGTTTTGCTTCTCATTGGTTGAGAAAATGGCGCGAGTTTTTCTAACCAATCACGTAGCGAAGTAAAGCTAAACCAAAACAAACGCGAAATTACTTCTGATACTCAATTGAAAACCACTCTATGTCCAATAAAGCATACTGGTTTCTTTGAGATTAAATAGCACGTTATTTATGGCAGTGCCATCAATGAGTGCTGGACTCGCCTATGAAGTAACTGTATGCAGAAACAAATAATAATTATTACTGTAACTCGTCATTGCAGTATTGAAATTTTAGATTGAGGTATTCAAGGCAACAAGAATACTTAAATACAGATATAATTATTTTAGCTATATTTTTTAAACAGACTATAATGAGCACTAATTTCTTGTAATATAGAACCAAACTTGTGACATTTTTCTTACAAACATACCTAACCACATCTTTCCCATTTCTTTGGTGAAAATCTAGCTCTGTACGTAACATTGTACCTACCTGGAGACGACTGAACTTTCTCAGAAATAAAAAATGAAAATTCTTAAGCAATTGTCTTGTACTGTGTTTTATTTTTAATACGACCCCTTAAAATGTTACCCGTAGAACTCCCTGAGGTAGGGGAGGGGAAGGACGAGGCAATTTTTTTGGACGGGGTCTGCTGTCTGATTCTGCATATCCTGACCCTATTTTAGAACAAAACGTTTCCTACTCATTTTCAATATCTTGCACTTTCAAAAAAAAACCATGCCCATTTTCAGACCTGCAGGTGTTTGCATATATGGAGTACATGGTATATCACACATACAGTGTCTCACAACACTTCAATGTTCATAACCCTGTTGGACGTCAAAGAACCCAAACACTAATCGCAAAGAGTAGGGCATGGAGTTCCCGGTGTGCTGGGGTGCTTACCATTTACATGGAAAAGCCGGAAATTCCAGTTGGAAAATCAAATGGTACGCATCATTCCATTTGCAGTACTTCTGAAATTATGTGCTTCTGAGCAAAATGTGCATTTTTATTACTCCTTTTGGGATTTACACCTAATGTTCATACATTTTGCATGTTATCCATCTTCTGTTAAGACAAGCTAAATTGTTTCGTGTTTATGTCGAAAATTTCCTTCCGGGTGGTTTGCGTAAATGGTAAGCACCCCTGGTCTCTGGTCTTTGCGCAATTTCATGATTTCATGGGTTGGGTGGGTTGAATAAGGTCGCTAATGGACTGATAGCGGCTGCCAGCGGCGCCTATATATGCTGATGTCCGATCTCACCCTTGCGCTGAAGAAGTAATGTAAACCGCATTTGAACATGTACATAGAAAATGCGGTATATAAATACCATTACCATATAAGTGTAGTCATATCTAGTGAAATTTTTTGTGGTTAATCCTTTGTCTTTCTTATAGATTTACAATTAACATTGGGTAAATACACACATAGAGGCGATTGTGAAAATGTTTAAGTCAAGAATGGATAAAATCAGCTCTTGGGCCGCGATTAAAAGTTAACCGAGGTTTTCATCTCGCTCATTAAAAATGATTTTAAAGGCTCATTTTTAGCTAATGGTAAAGAAAGGTCTAAGGCAAAACTGAGGAACAAAAATCTTTTGGACGAATCCTTACGGATTAGTACAAGTATACTCGAATCGAAGTTCACGTTAACCCAGGCTTAACTTAATCGGGCTTTGAACAACTGGGCCCAGGGCTTTAGGTTAGACTTTGAAGAGGGAAAGTGCACTGAGTCTCCAAATGCACGTTGTGTTTTGTTGTTTTAGGAAAATAACTGAAATATTATTTAATACCCTCAAAAGTCTACTACATATATGCTATACATTTCTAATTGGTGAAATACTCACCCAAAGACTTTTGAGCCGGACAGGAGGCAAAGTTGCGCCTACTAGACCCTAAAAGTGAAAACTGTAAAAAACAAAAAGATGCCCGTCAGATCTGGAGAGCTATTCTGGAGGGATTAATAGTTGGAAGATACATGTACATGCAAATGTAGGTAGGTTCATGAAGCAATAATGTTCAAAGGCAATGAAAGTTCAGGGGTCAATAACTGCAAAACACAAGTATCTCTAGATCTTAAGCTAATACCACGTAGTTTTCTGGCTCAGTTATGCCTAGCTTTTCTCCTGAGACCTCTCTCTTCTCTGGGACACTGATGACACCTTAGCCGATTATTGACATAGTAATATTGATATCCTCTGCAACAACACAGGATAACCCCCTCCCCCCTCCCCCCCCCCCCCCCCCACCTCAACTCCTTTCCCGTCAGCCCAATCCTGAGTACGAGTACAGTTCTGAAAAGGTTTCCTCGATAGTTCTCTAGTAGCATTTAAACTTAAGTTGTTCAAAGCTGCACGGGTATGTATCCTGGTTGAATTATGCTTTATTTATAGCCCAGTGATGTGGGCTCCTGTGAATCCATTCTGGCTTCTTTCGTACTGAAATGTCAAATATTTTCAGCAATGGAAGCGCTTTTCAACAAGAGTAACAGGGAGATGGTAACTTTTAATTCAAGATTAATATTGACCAACTTTACAAAAACCAGGCTCCGAGCAGAGAGATAATGTGGAGCAAACGTTCTTGTATGAGTAACCAACATAGCTTCAGTTGGTGGTAATGAATGCAATTGAAGAGCTGAGGGATGAAAGGGCCTGTGTACATTTTTTCGGTTAAATTTACAGTGATAGAAATTAAAGCATTTCAATGGTGAAATCAGCCCACAAAGAAACGAAGTTTTAGTTTTTGTTAACTGCATAAAAGAAAAATGACTTTTCCATTTTCGTTCAAACTGGATTAGTATTTGAAATTTTGCCCAAAAATGTATATAGGCCCTTTCTGCACTCAGACGTTCTATTACTGTTCAAACAATTCTTGTGCCTACATAGTTTAACGTAATCAAATAACATCTTGTACCTAACTGCATGTACCAACCATCTACATTAATAGATATGTAGGTTTAAATTTGTTTTTCAAAGCAGGTTTTTTTTTTTTTTTTTTTTTCATTTTTCTTTGTCTCAGATTCATGACCGTAACCTAGAACAAACAGAACAAAGGAAAATTGAAAATCAAACTACAGTCAAATCTCCCGTAAGCGACCACTCAAAATGCCAAGATTTAGTGGTCGCTTATGAAAGTCGAACCAGAGGGGGTCTCTTCAGGGAACAGGTCTGGCACGTCTACTTATTCGAAGAAAATTTATTGCATGCATTTTCCTAGTTACAATACGAACGGTATACTATGTTGTCACTAAAAGTTCCTCGTAAACTCTAAGTAGCGAAGTACATGCAGCGAACATGGAGATCAGACCATTTGTCAGGTGGTCGCTTACAAGAGGTTAAAAACAACGAAAAGTTATAATGCCGTCACCTCAAAACTGAAGTGGTCGCGGTTGCTTAAGAGAGGAGGTCATTTGCGAGAGGTTCCACCTATAAGGCGAGGTGGTCGCATATAGAGGTTCGACTGTACTTTCAAAAATGTTATAATAATGCTCCTATAACCAGGGTCTTGCATAAGTGGAAGAAAGGATGTACATACTGGAAAGACTGGAAAAGAGAGCCCTCAATTATGCCCAACCCAAAAGATTGTCAAGGGCACCTTCCCCCCTCTCCATCCCCACTAAGTTTTTACGGTTGGTAGGGATAGGAGGAGCCGCCAAAATTTGTAAGCTTCGGTCGGATTAAGAGCACTGACAAAAATTTTTAAGGGTCGGAATCCTGAAATTTTTACGGAGGGAGGAATGTACATTTTCGTCCCCAGAGCCTTCTGTCCCTCTTAGCCGGCGCGGCCTGGTCCTCGTGCCCAGCCTCCAGCGATAAAGAGGACCAGGCGGCTCTGGAGACGAGAATGAGGGATGTACCAATTACCGTGGCCTTAGGTCAGTTTCAAATTGGTTTAAACAAGTTTTTTTCATCGACCCTTTCTTAACTTTTTTTGGTAGCAATTGGCAATTTGTGTGTAGTGGCCCTTAGTACAGTGTGGGCAGTGACTACAAGAAATGTTAAAAATGCTTGGAAAAAAGGAATGATCCTTGCCAAAAGACACACCACATTTTTCTGAATCAGCTATTCAGGATATTAAAATCAAGACCCTCTCCAAACCACACCACATGAGGGCGGACTAACGCTCCACAACTGGGCTGGCCATACCTGCAGTACAACAAATAATGAGCAGTTTTTAATCACCCTTTTTATGCTCTTTGGCCCCGTTCCCAGGCGACTCTCTTTTTTCGGTTGGTCGTAACCTGGATATCAGGCCTTCCTAAGGGGAGAGGGGAGTGGAGAGGGAAAAAGCCTGATATTCAGGCTAGGTTAGTCGTTGATCACTGCGTTTCGCATCCTTCCCATCAAGCCACGCGTTCCTGTTTTACCTTTTTTTTTACACGAAATGAGCTGGCCTCTGGGACCCCCTGGGGACAAGGCAGGAGTGTTTTTGTATTTCTTTGTTTAATTGTGAAGCTTGTTGCATTACGACCAAAGTAAATAAGTTGCGGAGTTGATAATAAATATAAAACTGAAATAAGCTTTATTTTACAGAGAGGGCGGTGATTAAGAAAGAAAAGTAAGAATGTGGCTGCGTGAAGCTAATGGGCTCTCCGAGTCTCGGTGTCTAAATAATTTGAGATCATTCCAGGCTGCAGGGATGACAGAAAGGAGAAAGGAGTAGTTGAAAACAGCAGTACAAATGGGTTACAAAAACTTGCCCCATAAATGAATTATGAACTATAAATTACAGTTTACAGTATTCGCTTCAAATTTTTATTGGCTTAAGACGTCTGTCTTTAATATAACGAGAGATTATCCAGATTTCGGTCGCCCAGCACGTACTAACACTTACTAAAACAAACACTGCTCTAGTATCCAGGATAAGGTGTGAAGTGTGATCAATACAAACCTTTTAATGAAAGATAATTACAGCCTACTGGTCATTAACAAAGTTTTATACGGTGAGGTTCCGCCCCGTTCTCCAGACCCTTGCCCTTTCATATAAAATTTTTGAAAGAAAAGGTTACCCAGTGAAGAAAATTGTTCCCCTTTCACATACCCACGGCAGAAGCACTACTTCTTATTTCGGCGAGACATTTTTCGATAAAGGCCCTTTTAACTTGAATACCTAAAAACAGTTTTTCCTACCCTTTTATATACCTCCATCCTGTAAAAGATACCCTTTCCGTGCGGAGCCTCCCCGCATTGGTGAGTATCTCGCCGGGTCCTCGCCGGGGATGAACCTAAAGTCGCCGTAACCTTAGGCAAAATTTGCTGTAAAATGAAGTCGATTTCTAATCGGTGATTTTTGGCAATTTTAGCAACTTTTATCCAACTTTTACAGCGATTAAACGTCGAACTTTTTCATAGACCTTAGTGAACACCTAGAGCATGTTTACAGTATGGGTTCAAATGCCTCACCCGAAAAGCCAGGTGATTCGTTTCCAAAGCCAATTGTCAAGGAATAATCCGCTCCACCTGATAGTGAATCAAGTCCTTCTAAACACTGCTTTAAAAGGGAGCGAGAAGCAAGAAGCAGAGAAGCAAACGAAAACCTTCGGAGAGGATAAAAAAAGCTTTAGCAGTGTTTAGCAGCGTGGAGGGTGACAAAGGACTTTTACCGATATATACGGCTACAAAGCAGGCTATTAAGAAGTTTATATAGACACGGCACCCACCCTAGTTCAAGGCCTCGAGTGTCAACTCACTAGTATAGACTTGAACATAAAAAGCTCAAGCAAGGAACTAAGACTGGTATACTATGAGCACTAGCATTGCGTATTAGACAAGTTCATGATCAAGCAGTGTGGTTATCACTGGAAATTTGACGTGATACACCATGCCCACTTACCACAGTTTAAACAACGGAGCGAAATTATTCACGAAATGTCCATTTGTCCCATACAATCTCGACTCCAATCTGTTCAAGAAGTGCGTTCTTTCTACATCGAACGGAATTAAAGTGACAACGTTTGAGGTTAAACGCAAATATTGGGTCCTCCTGGGGTTAGCAAATGTCACCGATACGTCCCCCATAAATGTTGGGAAATGCCCTTCCTCACAACACGGGCTCTGCCATCGAAGTCATATGTAGCACGTTCTCTTTATCATAGCCCCTGGTAATCCTTTTCACAGCCGAGCGATAGTGGAGAAAGACAAGTGCCCGGCGCCTTTAAATAACTGGAACCCATGGCAAAGGGAAGGAAAACCCCGAAAGAAAAACCCTTGTTCCCCTGGTTGGAGTTGAGTGCGGGATTAATCACCTCACCCCCTATAACCCATTTGATTATGGAAACTGTAATCTCAACAAACACAGACTACAATGGATGCAGTACAGCGGAGGTATGACGGCTGTGGACAAAAGCCGAAAGGAAGCCCATATCCGGCCAATGAATTAATCGTTGGCGGAACCCAAAAACCGGAGATGGTTGTTCGAACGTGAGTACAATGATCTCAGTAGGCAAAAACAGCACAAATTACAGCTGGAAAGGGCCCGTCACGGTTAAAATTAAAATAAACTTACAAACGTGTGGTGGTGTTTGCTTAAGTGTTAAAAAAGTTATGAATATTCAAAGTCAGCGTGGGTAGTTTTTGCAAACATCACCCCGGACATAAGTTGATTTTAGTAAGTTTTCCAGCACCGCACCAGCACCGCTTTTTGACAGTTATGTTGAGCTCGTCCGGCTTCCAACAGTATAGCAGGTTTCCAAATTGAAACTTTAAAATAAAATATTTCATTGATTAAGTTTAGCAATCGTTTTTATAAACGTTCATTCACGACTCGATGTCGTGGAATAATGGTTTGTCAAGCATGCATATTCAAGACAGGATAAAATGAAAATTTACCCTTATCAGGGTTATGGGCTCCTGCCCTTACCCTTCATCGCCCCTCTCAAAATATGTGTAGAGAAAAATCAAGGGAAGGAAAGTTCCCTTTCTATTTCAAATTTATAAAATGCGGGCTTTCCAAAAAGGCTAGTAATGGTATGTGTTGAGCTGGGAATTAATCGGAATATTGAAAATTGCAACATCCTGTGATGAAATCAGCAAGATCCAGAAAACTTTCTTCAACATTATTAATGTAACAATTATTCCACTCGCGTTTGCTGGATATGAGATGATTACAGCCGACTCGGCGCTTCGTGCGCTTCGTTGGCCTATCGATCAAAACAAATCCAACGCGCACTCGTGGAATAAGTGTTAAAAATAAAGTATTCCTGTACAGTTAAATTTATAACCTCCATTTAACCCCGTTTCAGTATATTTATTTGTTTGAGTACCTGGCAAGATCGATGTTAAGGCTAGTCTAATATGCAATTTTATATCAAAACGAAAAGATTACAAATTGCCTTTGATATATAGTTAACGCATACACTTACAAAAGTCTGCTGTGTACAAACCGTCGTACAACATATTTCCGCTGTCAATAACCTCACGAATCTGCGTCCAACAATAGTCGTCGTTGCTATATGGCGCCCACCGACACTGTTACGTAGCGCAAGTTACTTGTTCCCGGATGCAACCCCAGCGCATAGTGCCGTTTTGATCGAGGTAAGTTCTAAGTAACCACAGAAACCGCTCCTGGCGATTGTTGTGGAATGTTTGCATGTACTTGATGTAAACTGCCAAGATCTCTTTGTTTTTTTGGGTTTTTTTTTTCGAATAAAGAAATTTTTCAGACACTTTAAACAAATAACGTATCATTTAGGACCATGCTTCGTTTAAACTTTTTAAATGAATAATTTCCTTTCATAATACACATTTCCAAAGTCGGAAAGTTCCTGTCTGGTAATTTGTTTCTCCGGCAACAATCGTAGAACTTAGAAAATTTCTCCTGGGATTCTCCAATAGATGTCTTGTCCGAAAACGGCAAACAACGACCGACAAAACAATAAACTTTCTTGAAATGCATTTTAATTGAGTCAAGCATTTATCAAGAAGATTAATCTTTTGGTTACTCAGAAATGGATATGGATCTTCGATACAGTTCCGTTTTGCACACACTGTTTATGGCAAAATGTAATGATCTTTCTCCAGGTGAACGCTTTGCTGATGCAAATGAGATGTTAACTTTGCTGTAGAAAGCTTACAGAATTGGAGCGTGAGTATGGATACCAGTAGCAAAGAAGGGCCGTTTGGGTTACGGCGGACTCCAGCAAATCAGATTGCAGGGATCGTTCGTCCGCCATAACCCAAACTGGCCTCCTTCACTACTGATACCGAACAGATCACGTGTTCATCATGACGCTAGGGTTAGGGTTAGGGTTAACCTAATCTAGCAAAGACAACTGAAAACCAATTGCTGGAGAAACTGACCTGAACGGCTTGAGAATGTGAGTATAAATATACTGAGCATATTCTCACTGCATATATAATTAGCATGTCACGTTAGCACGCCTCATTCCTTTAATCCCGAGGGTTCGGGCTAGTAGCGTCTAGTATGATCCTTTGCGGCCATTCAGGCATAAGATCTGGCTACGCGGCGCGAGATCTCGCAGTTTGACGA
Organism: Pavona decussata; assembly: GCF_977016875.1. NCBI lineage: Eukaryota > Metazoa > Cnidaria > Anthozoa > Scleractinia > Agariciidae > Pavona > Pavona decussata. Next base: position 4,029,483 of record NW_028145475.1, on the reverse strand, counting down.
GATTGCCTTGGAAGGCGCTTTGCGCTTAGTCTGTCATCACCGCTACCAGCCTGCGTCATTACTTGCGTTAGTTTTCCGCTTTCCCTCAAGTTCTATTATGGCTGAACCAGTCTTGCCTCCACCTCCTGGCCCTGTTCCTGATGGGGACCCGGTTGCAGTTGAACCAGTTGTTCCGCCCGCCGGCGCCGAGCCAGCCGAGCCAGTGGAGGTCGTCGAGGTAATTGTTTTGGTCTTTGTAGTTTTTGCGTGTGTTCTTCGCGTTCTTGACCAGCGTTTTCGGCTTCTCGGTCGCCTAGTTTTGTATTGATTTGCGTTGGTTTTCGTTTCTCTGCATTTTGTTGCTCGTTTTTATCAGTTTTGCTAGGCTGCGTTCCTTTGCGCCTTCTTAGTTTCCCTTCCCACGTGGTTTTGCTGCTAGTCTTTGTTTTCCGCCTTGTTGTGTCTTTGCGCATTTTTTCGTGTTATCGTGTCTCAGTTTGCTCTGCTTTATTTTTTGCTCTCCCGTGTTCGCGGTGTTAGGTTTTCGCTCTTTGTCGCATTTTCTATATGTGTACGTTATATTTTTATATATTTTATGTGTTATTTTTTCCTGCGGTTGTTCGCATGTTTGCCCCTCCGCGTACTTCATTTGCACGTTTTCGTTGTTGTATTGTTTCCATTGTCGAAGCCCTCTTTTGTTTGGTGTCGTACATAAAGTAAGGGTGTTTGGTAAACCGCTTAGGTTTATGGCGCTGTTAGCTGGATATTAAACAAACAAAGAATAAAAATAAAAAAAAAGAGGAGGAGAGGCACGGAATAGTGGCCGCAGAGAAGGAAGGATGGCGCAGAAAAAAAAAATAAAATAAAAAATAAAAAAAAATTAAAAATAAAAAGAAAAGGAAAAAGGAGGAACTGAACAGGAAATGAGGGAGGTGAAAGAGAAGGAGAGGAAATGACTTATGAGAAAGCGCCGGAAGACAAAAAGAAAAAAGAAAAAAGGAAAAAAAATAGAGAGAAATAGAGGAAGGAGGTAAAGGAGAAAAAGGAAAAGTGATTTATGGCACGGCGCCAAGGAAAGAGGAAGGAAAAAAAAAAGGAGTAAAGGAAGAAAGCTAAAGGGATAAAGAGAAAGAGGAAAGAAAGAAAAAGGAGATAAAGGATATGAAAAGCAAAACATATGATATGCAATGAACGAGAAGAGAAAGATATAAGGTTTGAGGAGGAATTGAGGAAGGTAAGAATGCCGAGATGGTGTTGAATGTAATTTTCAGTTGCAATGTCGAGTGTGGGGATTATGAAGGCCATTTTTTAGGATAGAAGTTTCGTTGGGAGTTACAGAGACCAAGGGAGTTTTTCAGACTTCGTTTACGATTAATGTTTTTTTTTGCAACTTATTTGTTAGCCAGGCGGTGGATATAATTTTTGTCTCCGTTTGCTTTTCTTGTTTCTCAGCCTCTCCCTGACCGTGTTCAAATTCTCGAAAGGAAATTAAAAGCCTTGGAGGACGAGGGAGCGCGTAGAAGCACTGAGAACGCTTTGATCACTCTCCGAAGGCATTTGAACCGCCCGTTGAATATGTTCGACCGATACGAGGCGATAGAGTTGTTGCAGTCTTTGGTGCGCCTCGCAAGGAACGAAGCACACGAAAAAGCTGACATGTACGCGGCTGCTCTTGACGAGGTCAGGGCGAGAGTGGACCAATTGGATAATGAGTCGTTGCAAAGACTATTCGTTGGTCTTTTGGGGGACCCAGTTCGATCCAAGATTGCAAAGGAAGCCAATTCCATTTTGAAGTCCTCTACCAGGTCTGCAGCTCCCCCGTCACGCGGATCGCGTTACGCCCGCCCGAGGCCTTATGGAGGTGGTCGTTGTTTTGTTTGTAATCGTTACGGCCATATGGCACGCGAATGTCAGTTCAACCAACGCCCTTCTCAATTTTCTTATCGTGGTCCCCGAGGGGGGTTCAGAGGCGGTAAAAATTAGCTTAGCTTGGAAGAGGCTATCAGTGTTCTGTTAGGTTTTTGCCCTCTAAAGTTTGTTTCTCTCCGCCTCTATTGCTGGCATTTGTATTTCGGTACTTTAAAAGTTGTTATGTCAACAGGCGCCTTCAGTATTTCTTTACTGCTGTTTCAGTTTATGTCGTTCTATGGTTTGTTGTGCGCCATGTTTTTATAGTTGTTTAGGCCTTGTTCTCATGTATGTTTCGCACCCCAATTAGGGAGGGGGGTCCTCACTCTGCCCTCGTTGACCTTGGGGGGGCCTTCTCTGAGCCTCAATTCTGGACCTGGTTCAGAGCCTGGGGTCAACGGAGGGTTGGGTTCCCTTTAGTTTTCTCCCTGTTTTTTATATCTGCCCTTTTCCACTTCTTCCCCTAGGTTGTTTTCCGAAAGCAGTTGTACGATGCTGTAGCCGTCCACGGGACGGTTGAGCCATCTTGGTGTGATATTTTTAAGGGAACCCAACCCTTCGTTGGCCCTTTGGCTTCGCCTGCCATGGTGGCGAGGGATCCAGCTCTTGGAGTTTTGCGTAATCTTCGTTTTAGGATTCCCGATGACTTTCGGGCTGGATCGTTGCATGTGCACCCGGAGGTTTGGGAGGGGTTATTGTCCGGTGTCAGTAATGAACACGTCGACTTTATGGCTGTAATTAACGAGGGAGTGAGGGTTGAACAGTTTTTCATCCATTTCACGGGTGATTTCAAGGGTAGGAGTTTTGACTCTCATCGTCCTCCTCCTATCGTGTTGGAAAATTCCAAGTCGTGCGCTCCATTTTCGGATTTCATTTCCTCTACTATATTGCAATGGGTTTCGGCCAGAGTCCTGTCGGTTTGGGGCGAAGTTGGCCGGGTCCCACCACCTTACCTAGTACTACCCCTCACCGTTGAATCTTCCAAGCCTCGCCTCTGCCACGACGAGCGGTACCTTATTTGTGGATAAAGGATCTCCCCTTCAAGTTAGACCATTTTTCGGATTTACCGAGGTATGTCTTATCCGGTCATTACCAGACATCCTTCGATGAGAAAAGCGGTTATCAACACGTTTATCTCCACCCGTCTTCCCGTGCATTTTTCGGTTTGCAGTGGGAGGGTTTTTATTTTACTTTTTGTACATTACCTTTTGGCTGGAAAGTTAGCGCTTTCCTCTATCATAACCTGGGCCTGGCAGTTTCTGGTGCAGCGCGTTCCTTTAGCGTTCCACTTTCTCAATATATCGATGATCGACACGTTGGTCAGCTTTTTGTACAGTCGTCTGAGCAGCCCTGGGCTCCTAGTTACCGGAATGCTGAGGCGGCAGCGTACATTCTCTGTTACCTACTTGTGGAGGCCGGTTATTTTGTTAATTTGGATAAATCTCAATGCATCCCGTCCACGTTCGTCACGTTTCTTGGCTTTATATGCGATTCTATTCGGCAAGCTTTCGTACTTCCAGAGGGAAAAAAGGTCAAATTTAAGGAACTCAGAGAGAACATTTTAGCGTCCAAGACTGTAACATTGAAAACTCTTCAGCGTTTTGCCGGTAAAGGCGTTTCTTTTAGCCTGGCTGTGGCTGGTTGCAAGTTGTACCTGCGTGAAGTCTTCAAAGCCATTGCTGGTCTTGTGCGTAATTCAAAGGCGGCTACCAAGGTCACTGGTCTTCTCCGATCTGAGCTGGAGTATTGGCGATTTTTAGACGACTGCAATGATTGTTTGCCTTGGAGGTCGGAGAGTCACATTACTGTCACTTTGTATTGCGACGCTTCTAAACGGGCTTGGGGAGGCATTTTGCTGACTAATATCGGCAGATTAGAGGCTCGGGATTACTGGCGGGATGAGACGGGGAGCATTAATCTTTTAGAGGCGAAGGCGTTATTGTGTGCTTTGGATGCTTTCAAATCAACTATTCGAAATTCCCGCGTGGATGTCCATACGGATAGCAGAGTTCTGTTGGGGTCTTGGCAACGCGAAGGTGGAAATAACTCACAATTAAATGACGTTATTAAGGCGATTTTTTGGTGCAGTCGGGATTTCAACTTTTTGATAGACGTGCACTACGTTCCATCTGCTGAGAACCCAGCCGACCTTCCGTCGCGTCGCCTTTCGGACCTTGATTGTACCCTTTCTGAGGAGGTGTGGTCCCGTGTCCAGAGAATGTTCGGTCCGCATACCTTTGACCTCATGTCACTTGACAGCAACTGCCGCCGTGATCGGTTTGGCAATCGTCTGCCACATTTCACGCCCTGCCACACCCCAGATTCATCCGGCATCAACGTGATTGCACAACGGTTGCCTTCCGGGGAAAACCCTTTTGTTTTTCCCCCCTTTGTGCTGATTGGTCCGCTCCTTCGTTTCTTCATTGACTCCCATTATCATCGCCCCTTCACTATAATCGTGCCAGACATACAGCCTCGTCGGTACTGGTGGGCGTTCTTACAAGCTACAAGCGTTGATCGATTTCTCCTGGGAAGGAAAGGCGACGATTTTGTTTTGTGTTTTCCTTCCGCCTCAACTCCGGGTTGGTTCCCTAGACCGCTCCAATGGGACCTTTGGGCATTTCGTTGCGTCTGTTGAGTAACAACCTTCCAGCTTTCGCTTTACAGGCATCTTACCTACGTAAACTTCTTTTCTTCAGGTCTCACGCCCCTGGAAAGCAGCCCGCAGGTGTTCATCTTGCCTCTATCCAAACGATCGCGATGCGAATTTTTGCCAGGCTTGTGGTACGTCAACAGGATCTCTTGTTACTCCGGTTGTTCAGCCTGGTCTAGATACGAAGGCGATCAATAGCCGTTTTGAGAACTTTAAATCGTTTTCTTGTAACAAGTCATATCAGAAGCAGAAGTCTTCCTTGGAGCGGCAGTTGTCAAGTTTTCTCGCCTCTTTTTCGCCGCCGAAGTCTACAGCCTCTGCTACCTCTGAGGACATTGTTGAATTTCTTATTAGTAAAGATAGGACAGGCAGAACTATTGTTCACACTCGGTCGTGTGATAGGAAAGTTTGGAAATGTTCCCGCCGTTTAGCGGCCGGTTCCGTGGACTCCCTCATTGGGAAGTTACGTGCTATTTATAATAAGTTAGGCCGTTTGGGTAATGCTAACCTTGTTTCGCACGCTTTAGTCAAGGAATATTTAAAATTTACTAGGGAGGAGCAAGCTAGTTTGGCGGTAACTCCTAAGCAAGCGGTCCCTCTTTTCTTTTCGAAATTCAGATCGCTTGTCGGTCATTTTAGAAAGAAAATAGCCGCAAGTGTGTCCCTCTCCCTTGTTAGTAAATATATATTCTTGTTAGGGATGCCACCTTTTTTATAGTGGATTTTTTCACTGGGGACAGGGCTTCGGATTTGGGACGCCTCTCCTGTGACCAGGTTTTCAGGTTAAGAGATCGGGAAGGCTTTTTGATTAGATTGTCTCTTACGAAAACAGTTCGCAAGGGGTCCCCTCGTGAATTTGTCCTCATCCCTTTTCGGGACCCAGAGGTCTGTCCTGTTCTTTGGTTGAATTATTATATTCGTGCTTGCCAAGCTCTGGGGGTCTCCTTGTCTGGGGGATACTTTTTCCGAGCTTCTCATCAAGGGAAGAGTGTCGGGGAGAGGCTATTTCTTGGTTCTGCAATTAACAACCGTTTGCGTGTGTATCTCTCCGAGGCCAAACTTTGTGCTGGGGAAACACCCCACAGTCTTAGGGTCGGCCTTTCCGACACCCTTAGCATTTTGGGCTGTTCTCCGAGTGAGATAGCCCAGTATTTGGGATGGAGAAGTACTGATATGGCGAGGCACTATACGCGTGTATCTCAGGCGGCTAGTGCTCTTAACCTTTTGGAGTCTGTCATGCCCCGGGTTTCGTCTGTTAGTGCCACAGTTTCTCGTCCGGGTAATATCCAATCAATAGTCTGATCGCTCCCGTATTTTTGTTTCTTCATACCACAGGGTTAGTTTCGCTACCATTAGGTGTATGGGGGTCTGAGTAATGGGATGGGTGTTTGTAGAATAAAGCAATTTTAAGCGTTTTTCGGGCGTAACGTGGTGTTTTCCTCCGCTTGTGTGTCGTTGTTTGGACGACGTGCGGTGCCGGCGAGGCATGGCAATTGTTGGGGCCGGGAGCGGATTTCTCCCATAACTTAGTCCTTCGTGATCGCGGCAATAGATATGCTGTGAGAATAAATTACTATTCATACTTACATTCTTTCAGTTTTGAATTCTTAATAAAATCCCAGAAAAGCCTACTTGACAAGTAACAAAAACGCTTTTGTGTAAAAACCTAAGAATATAAAATGTTTATTCATAAGTCCGAGCCTTCGGGAAAAAAATCAGTTCAAAAAATTGGGAGACTGGAAAATTAATACCTTTCGTTTTCGGGAGACAAATATGTCGTTCAAAATGCTATATAACTCATGCCAACTCTACGGGAAAAACGTTTATAAAAAAATTAAACAAAGATTTTAAGTCACTTTGTGGAGTCGGGAGAAGCGTGAGGGCCCGTTTAGGCTGCGTAGGATTTGGCAAGGCCTTAATTATTTATGCTTGCTACGAAGGGAAACTTGTATCTAAAACGATTAATTCTCCTGAATAACTCGTATCACGGTATTCTCGGACCACATAAGAACTCAGTAATTGCTGGCGAGAGTTAGCGAGGCAGCACTCTATTCTTTACTTGTATAATGGCGGAAACAATCCAAAATTTGTCGGATGTAAGATCGAAAGCATGGCGCAGTTGGTTGGTCTTTTTACTGTCCAGGATATCCACGCCTGTTATGACTTGCCACCACATATTTAAAATGTAGATCGCTCGTTGAAGCTAACCATTCTATTTGTCAAGTCAAATGGCTGTCTGCACTTTGAGGTGAAATCTGAGTCTTCACTCATCCATTTGACCATCCAGTCAAATTCAGGTTTTTCAACCATTGAGACAAAAGAAACTTCTCGAATATAGTACCAAATTGCCGTTTGCAAGTTGACGCTGAACATTCTTCAAAATGCGTTTGTGTTGTTGAAAGGCGCTTAGCGATTTCTGAAGAACGTAGGTTTAAGCTTAATTGTTTGTGACATTTACAAGGCACAAAATATGATAAAAATGGACTTGATTTCATGAATACAGATGACACGCGTTATCTTTCATTTCTCATGGGCTTTTACTCTTTTTCATCTCATTTCATATTGCATTGTCCGTATTTTGTTTTAGCTATTATGCCAGCACCTACTTTCACATTGAAACTCCTAGTTATACAGTGTTTCAATTAACGTTGTCGGTTCAAAGCATGACTAAAAGACGAGACCGAAAGTTTACGTGGGATTTTTATGAATAAATTCATCAAAATCAGTCATGCCTGGAGAAAACAATAGGTTGTAATTAGCAGTACAATGACCTGCACGTGCAGGGATGATTTTGATGAAATTATTCATAAAAAATAATCCCACAAAACATTGCGGTCTCGTCTTTTAGCTTGATTTTAATCCGACAACGTTAATTGAAATAGCTGTATACATCTTTATAAAAAGAAATAAGGTGGAGAAGAAGATAACTAAGAGAAAAAGAAAAACCGTAGATAGAAAGAACATTTGGTGTTGGCATCGGTTAGGAGTGTTGTAAGAAATGTTGTAACATAGCTAGAGTAAAGCATTCGCTCTGATTGGTCAACTAAGCATTTGCTATTTGGCCATTGGTACACGGTTGTATATTTACATGAGGATAAAGTTCTGGTTTTGTAGCGTAGTTTTTCAACTTTGTCACTAAAAAATGTAAAAGAATACGGAAGACAACATGACTCAGCAAAGAAAAATAGGTTTGACATCGCTTTTTCCAATATTTTACTCTTTCCAATGTAGCTAGGATTTGTACTTATACAGGGGCGAGATTCATGAGGCCCTCCTAAGTTAAGATGGGTCTGAGGTATTTGCTCCTTCACAATACTGTATCCTATTTTTGGAATAACAATAGATTATTGTTAACAAACAAACACCTAAGGGTGCTCAGTAAAAACCAGTGATAAACTGTGTTTGCTAGGACCACCGTGACAAAATAAAAGTACCGGATCCTGTAGTGAAGGATCTAATCAGCAAAAAAATTGTAAAGCAAATAATCTAAAAAAAGAGCAAGGCTGATTTCACGGTCAGGGAAGTATATTTTCCAATATTTCGAAAGGCACGGCCTTTCTTCTTCAGGGTATGTTTGAGTCCCTGAAGAAGAAAGCCCGTGCCTTTCGAAATATTGGAAAATATACTTCCCTGACCGTGAAATCAGCCTTGCTCTTTTTTTAGATTATTTACCTAAGGGTGCGTTCGATTGAGCCCTTTCCGGAATAGTAATACATACAATGATGACCAGAAATCCCCAATAAGAGGTTTTTGTAGTTACTGGAGTACAAAATGACTTCCCAAATTTACTCGGAAAGAGAAATCTAACAACTATTCCGCTTATTTTTATTCCCGAATACGGTCAACCGAACGCGACCTTAGATCCATTCTAACTTATGAGATTATGTTACGAATGAAATGGTTTAAAAAACGGCTTAGCATGCACTATTATGGAGTTTTAGATGCACGCGAAAAGTTTTGATCAACACACAAAAAGGTTCTTTTATTATTATTATTATTATTATTATTATTATTATTATTATTATTATTATTATTATTAGGGAAGGAAGAAAGGAAGAAAGTGTCAGAGAAGCCTTCAAGGAAACGTCTATTAATGTCACAGTGCAAGGGCAGAAACATCTGGGGGCGGTGATAGGTTCCCGAGGGTATTTAGAGGAATATGTCAGCGAAAAGGTGTCCAATTGGGTCAATGAAGTAGCGACGTTAGCAGAATTTGCTCTATCTCAACCACAAGCGTGCTACGCAGCCTACACCTTTGGCTTGAAACATCGGTGGACGTATTTTTTAAGAACTCTCCCCGACATTCAGGATCTACTAGAGCCACTAGAGAATGCAATATCTCAAGTGCTCATTCCTGCGATTACTGAGCGTAAGTGTAATCAGCTAGATAGGACCATTCTAGCGCTGCCAGTCCGCCTAGGTGGTCTTGGTTTTGGAAACCCATGCCTTGAAGCAAGCCGCGAGTACGCTTCGTCAGTCAAAGTAACAACACCCCTCGTTGAACAAATCGTATCCCAGTCACATGAGCTACCAGAAGATTCCCTCGTAAAATCAGCACAACAGGCAGTAACAAGGGAAAGATCAAAGGAACTCGTAGACAGAACAGAGCGTATTAAGGAGATGGCACCATGTAAGACTAAGCGAGCACTGAATCTGGCGGCGGAAAAAGGATCATCGGCGTGGCTTACAGTCCTCCCTCTTAAAGATCTGGGTTTTAACCTCAATAAAAGGCAGTTCCGCGACGCTGTTAAACTACGCTATGACTGGCCAATAGATGACATCCCTTCCACATGTGCATGTGGGGAAGTTTTTACAGTTGACCACTCTATGATCTGTAAACTAGGAGGTTTCGTCATTCAGCGTCACAATGAGCTCAGAGATCTGGAGGCTGAACTCCTGAGTACAGTTTGCAGTGACGTTGAGACTGAGCCAGTTCTCCTAGACATCTCTGGAGAACAGTTAAGTAGAGGATCCAACAAAGCACAAGATGCAAGATTGGATATCCATGCACGCGGGTTCTGGGAGCAACGACGATCGGCATTCTTTGATGTAAGGGTTTGCCACCCCAATGCTGAATCGTATAAGGACCTGGAGCCGCAACAGATCTATCGTATGCATGAGAATGAGAAAAAGCGCCTGTACTCAAGGAGAGTTCTCGACATTGAGCATGGAACATTTACACCTTTGGTCTTCACTACAACCGGCGGAATGGGCAATGAATGCTTGAGATACCATAGTCGACTAGCGGAGCTGATTGCTATCAAGAAAGGGGAGCAATATGCTAAAACCATGTCATGGATCAGGAGCCGAATATCATTTGCACTGTTAAGATCTGCACTCGTCTGTCTTAGAGGCTCTAGGACACTACGAAGAATGCAACGTGACATCAAGAACGCGGACATTGACATTGAAACTGCAGAAGAGGCCATTTGAGAGATGCGTATTTTGTTTATTTATTTGTTATTTTTTCTTTTTATCAAGTAGACCGATTTTAAAATGCCGAATTTGATTTTTTTTAAAAAAATTCATGACATTTGTTCTTTTTTTCTTTTTCTTTACAAAAACATTGTTGCTTAAAAATATTATCTTTTTTTTAATCGAAAAGAAATGTGAATAGGTTTTTTAATAGCTCTTTTTTTTTATATACTTTTAACTTGTAAATAGCAATTTGTGTGGAATATTTTAATAAATTATTATATTATTATTATTATTATTATTATTATTATTATTATTATTATTATTATTATTATTATTATTATTATTATTATTATTATTATTATATTTTTGGCTTCTTATGTGCCAGACCACCGCAAAAGCTGTTTTTCATTTCTAAACTGTGGCAGTTAAATACGTTCACCTTACTTGGATGGCCATACCATTTATCTCTTTCATGTAACCACGTTTTCGGTCGAGTATTTTTTTTCTTAGTCGTTTTATTTTTCTTCATGGCAGTCACAAATTATAACTTCTTTATATCAATTTACTCATTAAACCTGGATTTAACTCTCTTCTCCTCTAGAACGGATTTTTGGTAAACACTAGTTTTCTTCTTTTCAAGTTTCATACACGAAGTTTAAGTCACTTAGCTAAATATTTCAATTAGAAAAAGAAAGCGGGAACCTTACCACTAGACCACCGAAGACCCACTAACAGAGACTGTAATTTTTTGGCTAGAAATCCTAAACTCCAACATCAAGTCATCAAATTTCAGTCACGTAAAATTTCAAGACTTCCGAATATACCGTTTTCAGAAAGAAAATACACCTTTTTGAAGTGGTAAATTAAAAGAATAACACTGTACGACAATATTACGCTTCGAGGACAAATTGTGGTAATCAGCCATGCAACGTTAATGCTTGCATAGCCCAAAACATCCCTCGTAAACACTTCAGGCGTTCTCGTCGCATAACAGTTGTAACGATTGTCTCGGCGAGTTTCAGTAAGCAACACGAGCTAAAACTTAACCCAAAGAGTTTATTGTGTAAAATAAAAAGGTCTTTGTTGCCCAAACACAACCGATAACTGAATGCAAAGAAAACATTTGGGCCAAGTGAAGCCAAGACTACAACCTCTAAACAACCACAAATTCAACTGTTCCAACATATCAGAGGCACCCAGCAGTTGACTTCATTTCGGTGGAAATTTGTTCGGAAATCGCCCCAGAAATTCGGATTTAGTTGCATGGAAAATCTAAAGATTTCTTGGGAAAAATGTCACGACTCAAAGTTTCGTAACACTGGAACATAAATTTCTCTCGTTTGCGGAGGGGTAAATATGGTCGTTAGAAATGCCAAAAATTGTCAGCTTATATTTTCGTAAAGCCAATTAACCGGTAGCTAGTAAATTCGAGAAATAACTAAAATTCCATTCCCTAAAACTTTTTGCAAGTTAAATTTTAAGCTAAAATATGCTAAGAAGATCTATAAGTATTATCTGTCTTTAAAATGGGTACTCTGGAAACACAGGGACGACGTTTTAGTATTTGCTGAAATGGTTTCGTTGGGTGCTCCTGATATATCAAACCAAAGACTTCGTATGACACATTTTTAATAATGTGAAATTAAACTACAAACGCTTTGTAGACTATTAACAGTTTGTGTTGGTTTTAACCACGCATCACCCTAGAAACAACAGTGCTATTTCAAGCATCAGTCAATTTGACGTTTTTTAATACTTATGCCAGTGTCAATCAACGAACAATCATGTTCTACCGCTTACTCATAGTTTTACTCGAACACTATTCACTAAGCCACGGTGGGTTTTCATCCGGTCAGGGACAGCAGACCTTGGGGGCCAATTATTGGCAAATGCTTGAACACAAACGAGACAATGCGACCAAAGGCATTCGTAACCTTATTATACCCGTAACGAAACCAATGTTGCCGTACGCATCGACCATATATTTCGCCATATTCATCTTCTTCGAACACGTATTCCCAGTCTCCATCCCCGGCCTTGATCACAAAATCTCTGCCCGGTATAGACAGGATGAAAGCAGCGTTCTTCATGTCAGCTCCGTCATCTTGCGCATCTGGTATGAATGACCTTGCAGCGCGAAGAATTCTTCTTGTTGTTTCGATGGCGATGAATTCTTCATATGTGATTTCCCCTTGCGCAAGACTGCTCCAGGCGCTTCCTTCATTTCCGCATCGTTTGACTTCCTCTCGTCCAAGAGCTACTTTGCTGATTTCCTTTACCCTTATTACATCAGAGTAATGCTGCAATGGATCAGTAAATAAGATAATAATATGTCTTTGCCCTCCTACTTCTTTTTATTAAGATCTGTTCTCGTCTACAGAAAAGAACTACTGGAGCGGGTCGTTGCATAAACCACACAGCTACTGCGTATGTTGCGTTTGTTTAGACAGGAAATGGAATCCCGCTTTAATATAATACAAACAGTTGTTCTTGCCCCGACTAAAAAATGATATTGATATTTTGGCGCATAGTAGCCCGCTTACAAAGTAAGGACAACAAACCAGTTTTCTTCGAAACAAATGATCGAAGAGCTCTCACAGCTAACAGTAAACATCTAGAATTGAACAACGATTGTCGGTTTAACTTAACTCCGCTATGTCGGTTTTCGAGAAAAACTGGAATAGAAATTAAAGGGCAATGGAGGTTCCACTTTACAGACAGTTTTTCTTGCCTCGCCTAAAACCTGTTATTTACTTTTTCTCTCTTAAGAGCCTGCTTGATACGAAAACAAGTTAATAAGGACAAATTAAGAACCAGTTTCTCCGAAACAAGTGATCGAAGAGTTCCCGGAAAAGCTGACCGACGGCAAACGCTTGTCAGATCGGCATTTCATGATTCGAAGGTCAGTATTCATTCCGCAACCTGAACATATCAAATGGGTGCAAAAGCAAAATAACAGAACAGTATCTTTATGACGCCGATCTAACGCGAACAAAGCTTATAAGGAACGCAGTTCAAAGCCTGCTTGCCCTTCTATCGTAGCCATATCCCTCATATGTAAACGACCCGCGAACTTCACAATTTTGTAGTAACAGAGAAATGCTTCCCTTACCCTGACCATCCTATCCCTTCCAAGAAACCCGGAGGAAGTCGTAGGCTTCCGCTTTGAGTGACTGCTAAAGACCGATCCCATGTTTATGTGGCCAAGAAAGATCAAGTACTGGAAAGGAACTGATTTGGAATTCGACAAAACCTCGCTCTCGAGGGCGTTTTATTAAAAAAAAAAAAAAAAAACACACAGGAAATTCCGTTTTAACAGGGCCTGACCTGGCCTTGCCTCCCAAGCAGTCATTTTTAGGGGACTCGTATTACCTCCGTTGTGGGGAGGAGGTAATACTAGTCCCCTAAAAACTACTACGTGGAAGGCTAGCCCTGCCCTTTCTCACATTCAGTTGTCAATCAAAAAGATCAGAGTGAAACAACTAACAGAATGCATGGGCCATTTTATAGGGGCACCCAACGGATCGTTTCGGTAAATTATCTGTTCAGAAGGCCCTTAATCCCCTACAATTTTCTAAAGGGAATTTTCACTTCGAACTTTCGTGATATGGGAAATTTAAGGCCTAGTGTTTTCGGATTGACAAAAATGTCGTTTCGGGTACCGAAGAAAGGTCAGCTAAGATTTTCGGAAAGGAAATAAGACCTAAGGTTTTCGGGAAATGGACAAAAATGCTCTAGTAATTTCGAAAAGACTCAAGTTCACCTAGAATGACCGAACAGATAAAAATATTATAGTGCAGCCTAAAATGAACCTACAGAGCTTTAAAGGCACTCCAGAGAGCCTAAAAAAGCGTTTCAAAGGATCTGAGAGAAAACTGTCGTTGGGTGCCCCTGATTTTCTCTGGGCGCAATCCATTAGGCCAAAATTTCCGATCAGGATTTCCGAAATGTCCTTTCGTCAATGGTATTTTCCCCTTTAAAGGGCAGTTAATCGTTCTCGACGGATGATTCTGTTCTTCCGAGGAATCGATAGAATTTTAAATTCATTTTCATAGCTAGCGTTAGGAAACAGAATTTTCGACCAACTAAATAAATATTGATGCGATTGCAATGAGCTTGTAGAAAGTATCCTAAATCATCTGTGGTGAAGTATAAAGAGAGACACACTGCATTTTGTAAACAACGCCGAGCTAGTGCCAGGTTGCGCGGGTGTTTACAGCGTAATCCGGAAATGTTCCCCAGTGGAACAGAAAATTCCTGGAATTTCCAAATTTCCGGGAAATATAACAAGGTTGTCCGAAATTTTCGAAATAAACTTTTCGAAAATTGCCGTTCCATTCGATTCCGAAGCGGAATTTCCGGAAATTTTTGTTGAATGGATCGCGCCCTATTAAATTCGTTTAGTTTTTGGAATAAATCCTGTTATTCGAATAAGAAAACGAGCTATTATATTAATTGCAGACAAAATTTTTTTGCGACAAATTTTTTCAGGGGTGACTTGACTCAACAAGTTGCCACGACTGAACGGTGTCAACATTTGCACTTCACACATACCAAACGTGACAACAAAAAAATGTATAACCAACATGTACAAAAAAGTACAATGATTTGCGAAATATGTTAAACACAAAATAACGTACGAAGAAAGGCAAAAACAGCAGGTCATAAAGTGCTACATATGCAGTAAACGGAATATCATGTCAGTTCACCGTGAACACACAACTGAGGTCAAATCACGAAACTCTTGCGTGAGTGGAAACCAAAATGATCATTGGTATTGCATGGAATGTTTTTCTTTACCATTTAGCCAGGAAGCAAATGCACTTTTCAACCTTGAAGATTTGGTCAAGAATAAGTTCAATATTTCTAATAAAAACCCATTCTGTTCAAATAATGACTATTGTAATCAAACAGATCACGTGACCCTGATAGTAATTATCTAATTACACAAATTCCCGGTGATAAATGCCAATACTATGCAGAGGACAACTTTAAAGAACGAATGCATCAGTGAAGAACTTTCCTTGATATCTATGAACATCAGAAGTATCAGGAGTAAATTTGATGAAATATCAGACTAGTTTAAAAGATCACTAAAACTTTTCTTTTCTGTTTCAACGGTTGGTTGACTGTATCAGGGCGGGTGTTCGAACTGATGCCCAAGCGCAAGTGCAAAAAAAAAAGAAAAAGAAAAAACGCTAGTCTCGCTTTTGTAAGTGAGGTTCTCAAACTCATTAATAATTCATCAAGAGAAAACAAAGAAAATCACTACCGTGACCGTGATTTGGATATGTGATCGTAATTACCATAAAATTTTGCCAACTTTAGCCTTGAATTTCTCCAAGAATTATTGATCATTTGGGAAGCCATATCAAAGACTCGAAAGTGTGTTTCATCAGATATCCAAACACCTCGAAGTCGTTTAAAAAAACTCGGCTGCGCCTCGTTTTTTCAACCTGCTTCTCAGTGTTTGGATATCTGATGAAACACACCTTCTCGTGTTTGATATATTACTTCAAAGCATCTCGGAAATGGCCCTGATTAGCTTAATCTCGCGGTAGGAAAGGTTGCATGTAGAAAAGGCTATGAGGCATACGGTTGGGAAAAAAATTCGGCAGCTTAATAAATGAGCTTTTATGGCTTTCTTGTTCGCATTAGTTAACGGCCTTCTGTCGATAAACTACGCCTTCTCTTCTTTTGTTTTGTTCCTCAAAAGATTGTTATGCGACAGCCAAAATAGACCTGATTTCCGTCTTCGATCGACATGTTTCAATGGATGCAATGTCCTTATGCACGAAACACAACAGTTTTTTTCGGGGGATGCCCTGGAAAGACCACGTCAAGATTTCGGTCAATTATCGTCTTTCCTCGTCGTCTTATTATTCTTCATGGTAGTCACAAATTGTAATTATTTTTATTAATTTATTCATTACACCTGGATTAAACTCTCCTCTTCCAAAGACGGGATTATTGGTAAACACTAGTTTTCTTCTTCTAAAGTTTCATACACGAAGTATAAGTCACTTAGCTAATTGTTTAAATTAGAAAAAGAAAGCGGAAACCTTACCACTAGACCACCGAAAACCCGCTAATAGAGACTGTAATTTTTTGGCTAGATATCCTAAAGTCCAAGATAAAGTCGTCAAATTTCAGTCACGTAAAATTTCAAGACTTCAATATGCCGTTTTCAGAAAGAAAATACACCTTTTTGAAGTGATAAATTGAAAGAATAACAATGGAAATTCTGGGGTTCACAGCGAAGATATTACGCTTCGAGGACAAATTGTGGTAATCAGCCATGCAACGTTAATGCTTGCATAGCCCAAAACATCCCACGTAAACACTTCAGGCGTTCTCGTCGCATAAAAGTTGTAACGATTATCAAGGCGAGTTTCAGAAAGTAACACAAGCTGAAACTTAAAACAAAAAGTTTATTGTGTAAAATATAAAAGGCTGTTGTTGTCCAAATAAATCCGATAAATGAATACAAGAGAAAATAGTTTCACTGATGTCACGTTTGTGAAGCCAAGACAACAACCACAAATTCAAATGTTCCAACATATCAGAGCCACCCAACAGTTGACTTCATTTCGGTGGGAATTTGTTCGGAAATCGCCTCAGAAATTCGGATTTAGTTGCATGCAAACTCTTAAGTTTTTTTGGGAAAAATATCTCGGCTGAAAGTCTCCTAACACTGGAAAACAAATTCCTCTCGATTACGGAGGGGCAAACATGGTCGTTAAAAATGCCAAAAATTGTCAGCTTATATTTTCGTAAAGCCAATTAACCGATAGCTACTGGATTGAGGAATAACTGAAATTAAATTCCCTAAAACCTTCTGTAAGTTAAATTTTCAGCTAAAACATCCGAAGAAGATTTATCAATATTATTTGTAAACACAGGGACGACATTTTAGTATTTTGCTGAAATGGTTTCGTTGGGTGCCCCTGGTATATCAAGCCAAAGACTTCGTGTGACACATTTTTAATAACGTGAAATTAAACTACAAACGCTTTGTAAACTATAAACGGTTTGTGTTGGTTTCAACAACGCGTCACCCTAGAAACAACAGTATTATTTCAAGCATCAGTCAATTTGACGTTTTTTAATACTAATGTCAGTGTCAATCAACGAACAATCATGTTCTACCGCTTACTCATAGTTTTACTCGAACACTATTCTCTAAGAGGGTGACCAACACAAACTAAGCCATGGTGGGTTTTCATCCGGTCAGGGACAGCAGACCTTGAGAGCCAATTAATGGCAAAACGTGAAAACGTTTGGCGTACGCATCGACCATATTTAACGCCATATTCATCTTCCTCGAAGACGTATTCCCAGCTCCATCCCCGGCCTTGATCACAAAATCTCTGCCCGGTATAGACAGGATGAAAGCAGCGTTCCTCATGTCAGCTCCATCTTCCTGAGCATCTGGTATGAATGACCTGGCAGCACGAAGAATTTTTCTTGTTGTTTCGATCTCCTTGCATTCTTCATAGGTGATTGCGTCGTCCTCGTAAAGTCTCCAAGCGCTTCCTTCATTCCCGCATCGTCTGACTTCAACTTGTCCAATAGTTATTTTGCTGATTTCCCCTTCCTTTATTACATCATAGTAAGCTGCAATGGATCAGAAAATAAGAGAATAATATGTTTTTGCCCACCTATTTCTTCTTATTAAGATCTCAGTGTTCTCGTCTACAAATGCTCATGCAGTGACTGCCTTTCAGTAGTGTGCTCTCACGTATATAAGATCTGCATTACCCATTAGAGGGCAGAAACTGGAAAACACCGTCAGTAGTCGAACGAGCCTATCGAAAAGCTCCTGGGGAAGATCTAGTCAACCCTGTAAAGGATACCTCGATAAGTAGGTGGCAGCAAAGAAGACGCTCGGTAACTGAGGCTGGCTTCATTTCTAAGAAGAAAGGCTTCATTTGCGGAACAACTGCGAACAATTAGGCCTTTTGAAGCTCCGCTGTTTTTCAAAGTAACATGTTTGTGTTTGACTAGCCCCGAAACGACTCGTTGTAACTCGTTGCGTTGATCGGGGCTTAACTACTCTGCTGTGTCAGTTTCCGGGAAAAATGGAATAGAAATTAAAGCGTTAAAGGCGGGCAATGGAATCCGGCTTTACAAACAGTTGTTATTGCCCTGACTGAAAACTGATATTGATATTTTGGCGTATAGTAGCCCGCTTATATTAAACGAACACCAGTTAATAGGACAAAGTAAGGAGAACGAACCAGTTTTCTTCGAAACAAATGATCGAAGAGCTTCCAAAGAGATCAGTAAACGTCTGGAATTAAACGATGATTGAAGCTTAACTTTGCTATGTCGGTTTCCGAGAAAAACCGTAATAGAAATTAAAGGGCAATGGAAGTCCCGCTTTACAGACAGTTTTTCTTTCCCCGACTGAAAACTGATATTAATTTTTTCTCTTTCAAGAGCCTGCTTAATACGAGCACCAAGTAATAAGGACAATCTAAGGACAAATTAAGAACCAGTTTCTCCGAAACAAGTGATCGAAGAGTTCCCAAAGCTGACCGACGGTAAAAGTCGTTTTACGGACGCTTGTAATCGGCAAACGTACACCAGTTTTTTTATGATCTGATAGCCCAGCATTCATTCCGCAACCTGCACATATCAAATGAATGCAAAAGCAAAGTAACAGAACAATAGTTTGAGGAGCTTTATGAGGCCAATCTAACGCGAACAAAGCTTATATTTATAAGGAACGCAGTTCAAAGCCCAGTTGCTCTGCTATCGCAGCCATATCCTTCACATGCAAACAATCTGCGAACTTCACAGTTTTGTAGAGTAACAGAGAAATGAGTCCCTTACCCTGACCATCCTGTCCCTTCCAAGAAACCCGGAGGAAGTGGTAGGCTTCCGCTTTGAATGACTGCTCTCGCTCGATCCCATGTTTATGCAGCCAAGAAAGATCAAGTACTAAATAGGAACTGATTTGGAATTCGACAAAGCCTCGTGCTTGACGGCGTTTTATTTAATAAACAGGAAATTCCGGAAAAACAGGGCCTGACCTGGCCTAGCCTCCCACGCAGTCATTTTTAGGGGACTCGTATTACCTCCGTTGTGGGGAGGAGGTAATACGAGTCCCTTAAAAACGACTGCGTGGCAGGCTAGTCCTGCCCCGTCTCATGCTGTCTCACATTCAGTTGTCAATCAAAAAGATCAGAGTGAAACAACTGACAGAATGCACGGGCCTTTTTCTCTGGGCGCAATTCATTCGGCCAAAATTTTCGATCAGGGTTTCCGAAATGTCCTTTTGTCAAATGGGACGGTATTTTCCACTTCAAAGGGCTAGTAATCGTCCTCGACGGATGATTCTGTTCTTCCGAGGAATCGATAGAATTTTAAGTTCATTTCCATAGTGTTTGGACACAGAATTTTCGACCAACTATCTTAGATTTAAAGTACATGCAATAAATAGTATTGATGCGATTGCAAAGAGCTTGTAGAAAGTATTCTAAATCATCTGTGGTGAAGTATAAAGAGAGACACACTGCATTTTGTAAACAACGCCGAGTTGCGTAAAAATTCCCCAATTAAACAGAAAATTCCCGAAATTTCCAAATTTCCGGGTAATAGGACAAGGTTGTCCAAAATTATCTAAATAAACTTTCAGAAAATTGCCGTTCCATTCGATCCCGTAGCGGAATTGATCGCGCCCTATGAAATTCGTTTAGTTTTCGGAATAAGTCCTGTAATTGCAGTGTGGTGAAATCTTGCGGAAAATTTTTTCAGAGGTAACTTGACTCAACAAGTTGCCACGACTGAACAGTGTCAACAATTGCACTTCACAGATACTAAACATAAAAAAATGTAACCAGCAATGCTTTGCGAAATATGTGAAACACAAAACAATGAAGAAAGGCAAAAACAGCAGGTCACAAAGTGCTACATATCGTGTCAGTTGCGTAAACACACAACTGAGGTCAAATAACGAAACCAAACCCTTGTTAGCGGAAACCAAAATGACCATTGGTATTGCATGGAATGTCTTTCTTTACCATTTAGCCACGAAGCAAATACACCTTTCAACCATGAAGATTTGGTCAAGAATGAGTTCATCATTTCTAATAACAACCCATTCGGGTTCAAAATAGTGGCCGGTGATTGTAATCAAACAGATCACGTGACCCTGATAGTAATTATCTAATTAAACAAATTCCTGGTGATAAATGCCAATACTATGCAGAGGACAACTTTAAAAAACGAATGCATCAGAGAAGAACTTTCCTTGATATCTATGAACGTCAGAAGTATCAGGAGTAAATTTGATGAAATATCAGACTAGTTTAAAAGATCACTAAAACTTTTCTGTAGTTGGATTGATAGAAACGGTTGGTTGACTCCATTGGTGTTTGACGCTGCGGAATTTGCCGAACTGATGCCTAAGCGCTACTGGTAATCGACCTAACATAAAAAGTAAAGGTTTGATTGTCAATTTTTTACTAAAAGTTTTCATTTAGGAAGGAGAGCTTTATGTTTGTTTGTCTTTTTGATTTTCTTGATGAAAACAAATTTCCGACAGTGCGTAACCAGAATCATGATAATAAGCACTGACTGACAATGAGAATTGTAATCCATTCTCGTAACAATCACGAGAATTTGCAGTATCTGTCAGATTGCTGTTATCTTACGGTATCATTAAAAGCTAATAAAATCGATTGAAAAAATAAATCAACTATTTTTTCTCCTTTGTGTTTCAGGCGGGTGAACGTAATTTTAGGGGACAAGCAGCATGGGCCATTTCTGAGTTGCTTTGGACCTAAAAGCGAGACTAAGTGAATTTTTTTAGTATGAAAATTAGACAAAACGTTTTCTTTGATATGCAACAACAACAACAAAAAAAAAAAACCCCGCTAGTCTCGCTTTTGTAAGTGAGGTTCAAAGCATCTCGGAAATGGCCCTGATTAGCTTAATCTCGCGGCAGGAAAGGTTAAAAAACGTTTTGAGACGTACGGTTGGGCAAAAAATTCGGCACCTAATTAATTAATAAGCCTTTATGGCTTTCTTGTTTGCACTAGTTAACAGCCTTCTGTCGATAAACTTCGCCTTCCGTTCTTTTGTTATCAATCGATTCTTGTGTTTTGTTCCACTAATTTTCACTTTAACAATACCTACTCAAAAGGTTGTTATGCGACAGCCAAAAAAGACTGATTTCCGTCTTCGATCGACATGTTTCAATGGGTGCAATGTCGTAATGTACAATATACAACGGTTTTTTCGCGGGTTGCCCTGAACAGACCGCATCAAGGTTTCTTTTTCTCTTCTTTGTCTTATTTTCTAAAAACTTCAGGTATTATCAAGGCGAGTTTCAGAAAGTAACACAAGCTAAAGTTAACTCAAAGAGTTTATTGTGTAAAATAGAAAAGGCTATTGTTGCCCAAACACATCCGATAAATGAGTACAAAAGAAAACATTTGATAATGTCGCCTTAGCTTTGTAAAGTCAAGACTACAAATTCAAATGTTCCAATATATCAGGGGCACCAATGCAAGCAGTTGACTTCATTTCGGTGGAAATTTGTTCGGAAATCGCCTTAGAAATTCGGATTTAGTTGCATGGAAAATCTACAGATTTCTTGGGGAAAATGTCACACTGGCAGGACAAAGTTTCGTAACATTGGAAAATAAATTCCTCTCGTTTTATTTGCGGAAGGGCAAATATGGTTATTAAAAATGCCAAAAATGGCCAGCTAATATTTGCGTAAAGCCAATTAACCGATAGCTACTAAATTCGAGGAATAACTGAAATTCCATGCCCTAAAACTTTCTGCAAGTTGAATTTCAGCTTAAACATCCGAAGATCTATCAGTATTATTTGTCTTTAAAATGGGTACAAAACAATCTGGAAACACAGGGACGACATTTCAGTATTTTGCTAAAAATGGTTTCGTTGGGTGTCTGTGATATATCAAACCAAAGACTTTAATTCGTGTGACACATTTAGTTTAATAATGTGAAATTAAACCACAAACGCTTTGTAAACTAGAAATGCTTTGTGGTGTTAACAACGCGTCACCCTAGAAACAACAACTCAATTTGACGCTTTTTAATACTAATGTCAGTGTCAATTGAAACGAACAATCACGTTTTACCGCTTACTCATAATTTTATTCGAATACTATTCTCTAAGAGAGTGACCAACACAAACTAAGCCATGATGGGTTTTCAACCGGTCAGGGCCAACCGACCTCCAGAACCAATAAGCGGCAAAAACCTTCCGGCAAACGAGACAAAGCGAACAATGGTATTGGTGACCTTATTATATATGTAACATGGAAATGTTTGCCGTACGCATCGACCATATATTTCGCCGTATTCATCTTCCTCGAAGTTGTATTCCCAGTCTCCCTTCCCGGCCTTGATCACAAAATCTCTGCCCGGTATAGACAGGATGAAAGCAGTATTCTTCATGTTAGCTCCGTCTTGCTGAGCATCTGGTATGAATGACCTGGCAGCACGAAGAATTCTTCTTGTTGTTTCGATCTCCATGTATTCTTCATAAGTGATTTCGTTGTCTGCGTAACGTCTCCGAGCTCTTCCTTCATTCCCGCCGCATCTTTCGACTTCAACTTGTCCAATAGTTATTTTGCAGATTACCCCTACCTTTATTACATCAGAGTAATGCTGAAATGGATCAGAAAATAAGAGAATAATATGTCTTTGCCCTCCTATTTCTTTTTATTAGATCTGTTCTCGTCTACAAATGCTCGTGCACTCATGCCTTTCAGTAGCGTGCTCCTCATGCATGCTAAATAAGATCTTCTTATCTCGCCCGTTAGAGGGCAGAAACTGGAAAACACCGTCAGTAGTCGAACGAGCCTATCGAAAAGCTCCTGAGGAAGATCTAGTCAACCCTGTAAAGGATACCTCGATAAGTAGGTGGCAGGCTAAGAGGACGCTCGGTAACTGAGGCTGGCTTCATTTCTAAGAAGAAAGGCTTCATTTGCGGAACAACTGCGAACAATTAGACCTTTTGAAGCTCCGCTGTTTTTCAAAGTAACATGTTTGTGTTTGACTAGCCCCAAAACGACTCGTTGCAACTCGTTGCGTTGATCGGGACTTAATTACTTTGCTGTCAGTTAGTTTCTGGGAAAAATAGAATAGAAATTAAAGCGTTAAAGGCGGGCAATGGAATCCGGCTTTACAAACAGTTGTTATTGCCCTGACTGAAAACTGATGTTAATATTTTGGCGTATAGTAGCCCGCTTATATTAAACGAACACCAGTTAATACATTCCCAGAAAAGTCGAACCAGACTGGGCAGGGCTTCTTTCGATGCTCTCAACCGCATCAAATGAACTGTCAATCACTTTTACTTCCTATCAATAATGTGATTGGTTCGTTTAGTGAATCGTGTCAAGCACTCTTTTATCTCAAAATGGCGGCTCGTGCGAGGAAAGAAAGAGGATTTTATGCCTCTCTAAATAGCATATCCTCAATTGATATGCTACCAGAAACAAGAAAGAGGAAAACAAAAGGTCGAGGACGGCTGTGGGAGGTAGAACGACTCATTGCTAAAAGAGAAAGCGCCACGGTAAGTTGAATTCCTTCCTCTGTTTCGATAAGGTTAAGACTCTTTGAGCTTATAAATTTAATCTAATGGAGGACCGTAGTTCGTCTTCTTTGTAATATAAGGAAAAATTATCAGAACGCAAAAGAAGGGAAAAAAGATTCAATGGCAGTTTGACGATCTAGAATCTTGTTTACTTTTATTCGCTAACAGGGAACCACGGAATACTTGGTTTTGTGGAGGGGTTATTCTCCCTACGAATCGTCTTGGGAACCCGAAGAACATGTTTCGCGCGATTGTGTCCGGTACTATGAATTCATTTTTTCTGAATACAATAATTCTGATAGCCTTACCGTATTCGGTCACCGTTTTCTCGGAGAGTGTTTTATTTACAAAAGAAAAGCTACTTAATATGTGACAATTGCACACTGAACATTGTGCTATGATCAGTTGACTAATTCTCCTCACTAATTTTGTTGCTCGTGGTGTATTTACCATCTATTTAAGGTGGTTGAACACAGTTTGCGCGCGCTTTACAGATTCTCTTAGTGATGCTATTAAGCGCGCGCTAGGGTTGTGGTACGCAAATACGGCGGTCGATAAAGTGATCCCTCAATTTCACATAAAATGGATAATAAAGTTTTTTTTTTATCATAAATAACTAAGGTTTTCGTTTCTGGACTATTTTTCTTTTCTTTCCGAGCAAAAACAACATTCACCAAGACCTTTCGCATGCTTTACATCTTTGCCATGAAACCCAAATAAAACCACGCATGCGCATTTGACCAAAAAATTGCGACTGGTTGTTTTCGTGGAAATGAACTGTTTTCTAAGGAACCACTCATTAGAATTCCCTGAAATTTGGCATGAAAATAGTTCCCTAAAAGCGTAACTCGCCTACAAAGAGAAACCTAAATCTAACAGAGGGTATCTTCACAAAACATTAAAATGCAAAATCAATATTTGCAGGAGATCTCTCTGTCAAAATTACATAAAAATAGTGCAACTGTGTCAGTGTCTTGTGAGTTGTTCTGGATACAAAAAATGGAAAAAATCTTATGAGTACATTTTCTAAAAATAAAGGAAACCTACTATTTATGGACGTTTAATAGTTAGCTGCGTTGCCGTGGAAACGGTACTTAGCCCAACAAGACGTACGAAAATACATTCTTTCTTAGTTGGTCTTACACCATACCAATTTTGAGCGTCCAGAAATACATAGTTTCCAAATAACGTCTTCTAACATCTGTACACTAAAAAACTGTATTCGGCCACCTTAAGCTAATTTTCCTTATTGCAGTTCTAGAATTATAATTTTTTCCTCAAGTTATTAATGATATACTGCAATGGTTTCATATAGGGTGATGTTAAATACAAAAAAAAATGCTGTGGGCAAAGATATATTTATTGAATTATATTATTGTCTTTTAGATTTTTCAAGAATCCAGTCCTTGACCAGTCTGTTCTTTTTGGTGAGACCACTGCTCTCAGAATTGCTGTTGAGCAACATCTGAAGGCAAAATCAAGGCTACCGGTAACCATAACACTCCGTGGGGATGTGTATCGGTGCCTTTTTAAAAACAAGGGAAACTTTCTAGATGGTTGGCATTTCTTAATTTTCAGATTTTCCGACTAAGTATTTCCCGCCGTTTTGGGATCATTGTGCGGATTCTCATGGCCAGGGGATAAAAGTCTTTTATCCTATGAAGGTAAGACATTTTATCTCCTGGTCACCAAAAAAATATAGTGTTGGAGAAGGTCATCATACAGCCCCAAGAGCTTTCCAAGAAAAATTTACTTTTTCATTCATAAGAGTAGCTCTTGGGGATACCTCTTAATTGACTGCCAACGCACGTGATATTTTGTGTACCTTTTGTATGATTCAATCTTTTTAGCAAATTTAAAGCTTAATAAAGAAATTACTTTTATTACAGACCTATTTTTTAATGGATTTTAAAGTGCAATATGTAAAATTGATGTGTTTTTCTCCTTGTTTTGTTTGCTCTTATAACCCTCAGGCATTTGTCCACATGACCAGCTTGCTTGCTTGACTATGAGGCTGTCTAGTGTAACAATTATCAATACTGTACATGCATTGGTAGCAATGAATAATCTGAATGAAAGTCAGAGACCCAGTATGTAGGTGTAAATTTTGAAAAAATAGTTAGTGATATTGAATGTTTGTTTGGCCTCCCTCCAGTTGTTAAAAAACTTAGTGGATAACTATATCCAGCAGATAAATAAAATTGCTTTCCAGTAGATAAATTGTTTTGGTTGGAGTAGATTTTATCTGCTGGATAGCAATTTATGCACTGTATAGTGTTATCCACTCTTTCAACAACCGGGGCTAGGTGTATATTATGATGAGAGAGCTGATATACATACCATGCTTTGAATCTGCTCAGCCAGTAGCTTTGAAAAGGAGTGTTGTGCTCCTGGGGCCTTGCCTGGAGTTGATTTGATAATGCAGTCCTCATTGAGTGCATTCCTACATTGCTTAAACAGATATGACTTTAGCATTCCTTCAACTGTCATTGTCAATTCATGAATAAACTCATCTCCAACCCCAAATTTATCAATGAGGTAGAGTATACTCTCCACTCTGGCTTTGTCATCCTCACTGAGTTTGGAGTACTGAGTGTCTTTTTGAGATGCTGTTTGGTTGATGGTTTGCAGCTGCAGGTCAACAGGTAAGTTGGGTGGAGATTCAGTACCAGATGAAGAACTTGAAGGTATGGGTGCTATAACAGGTAAATTACCATGGGGTGGTGTTGCAGGAGAAGAGGAGGGGCAGTTACAGTTGTCAGATTCATTGTAAACAACAGGGGTACTATTTGCTGATTTTGATACCAGAGGGGGTGATGAGCTTGCTGCATTAAAAGCAACAGTGTATGTTTGGAAGCCTTCTGGATCCTTTAACTTCAAATAGTCTAACTCCAGTCCAAACAAAGTACAGAAGTGTAAAGCTTTCTGTGCCCTTGTTTTGAGTTCTTTGAGTTTTCTGTTTCGGGCTTGAGTAGTTGTTATCATTGGGACTGGTGTGCCTCTCACCTTTTTGAACTGATCATTCTCCAACTGCTTAATATACTTCTTCATTAGCTCGCTTTCTTCTTTGCATGATTGATAGTGGTCTTTCTCCTTCAACATCTCTTCAAATAGCTTCTCTTTTTCTTTTTCAAGATCATGAAATTTTTGCTTCCAGTTGTCAATTTCTTGTTTTGCAAGCCCCAGTTTTTGCTCTAGTTTACAGATTTCCGATGTCCACTCATCAACTGATATGACCTCATCTTTCAAAACAGCTATTTTTTTGTAGGAGGCAAAGAATTCCTTTCTCTGGTTTGGGCTACCCTTCTTGTTTAGAGCCTTTCTCTTGGTCTCTACCAGGTTTCCCAGCTCGTACAATCTCGATTCCAGCCTTTTGCTGTTTCGGTTTAATCTAAATGCGTCTCCTGGTATGTTATGATTTACAAGGTCGATGTACTGGACACCTGTTTGGCTCTCATCAGAGACCAGTTGCCTCCTCCAGGTAGCAAGAGAATCAGACTTTATACTTAACCAGAACAACACTTCATTACCCTTTTCACGTTGCTGAACGACGTATTTCAGTCTAGTACTCGGGCAGTCAGTGAGGGAAATTACAAATCTTCTGTCATATGTGGAGGACATCTCTTAAATTACGATAAGTCAACCTTGTAATTTTGGCATATAAATGGCGCTCTTTTTTAAAATATCCCGCGTAAAAATCTATTGACAAATGAATGACTTAGTGCCTAGTCTCCCTCTGTTCAGCAACAATGCCTGGAGGATATTTATGTACAATGGCGTGTTTGGGGAGATGTTTGGTGTTTTCTGGACTCGCACCTTCCAGTAATCGCTCTCTTGCCGTCTCAGAAGAGAGCTTGAAAAACACACAAAATGAATTTTGAAAACCGAACGCGGATTTTGTCGCATCTGCGGGATATTTTGGAGAGAAATGAGTGAATGTTCGGACTTCGCATTGAGATACCCCTAAAGGTTAGTGGTATTCAGATTCTGCCATTAGGGTTGAATATTCTCGGTCTCATGAGGTATTTTGTCCCTTTGACTCTTACAATGAGGTTGGAGAATGCACGTTTACGAAATGTCGGAAAACCGAACTGAAATTCAGGGTTTTAATGAAAGCTAAGGCGAACAAATAAACTTCGGGAGTATGTGACCAAAAGTAGATACCCCTAAGGCTGGTGATTCCAAAATCTTTTAACAGAAAGCAATGACAAAAAGTTTTTCTCATATGTCTCCTGTAATCGCGGGGCGCCATTAGAGCTTGAAATATTCTAAGTGTCACGCGTGAACTGCGCATGTCGGTTCGAAATTGTTGGCGATGAGGACAAAGTAAGGACAACGAGCCAGTTGTCTTCGAGACAAATGATCGAAGAGCTTCCAAAGAGACCAGTAAACGTCTGGAATTAAGCGACGATTGAAGTTTAACTCTGACGGTTTCCGAGACGGAATAGCACTGAATTAAAGGGCAATGGAAGTCCCGCTTTACACTAACAGTTTTTCTTGCCCCGACTGAAAACTGATATTAATTTTTCTCTTTCAAGAGCCTGCGTTATACGAACACCAGGTAATAAGGACAATGTAAGGACAAATTAAGAACCATTTTCTCCAAAACAAGTGATCGAAGAGTTCCCATAGCCGACCGACGGTAAACGTCGTTTTCAGTAGAATGCTGATTATCGGCAAACCTACACAAATTTGTCATGATTATAGGCCAGCATTCAGTCCGTAACCTGAACATATCAAATGAGTGCAAAAGCAAAGTTACAGAACAATATTTTGGGGAACTTTATGAGTTCGATCAAAGGCGTGCAAGGCTTCTGGGAACCCTAGCCATATCCCTCACATGCAAATGACCCGCGAACTTCATAATTTTGTAGTAGCAGAGAAATGCATCCCTTACCCTGGCCATCCTGTCCCTCCCAAGAAACCCCGAGGAAGTCGTAGGCTTCCGCTTTGAGTGACTCTCTTGCTTGCTCCCGCTCGATCCCATGTTATGCAGCCAAGGAAGATCAACTACTGAAGAGGAAATTTGGAATTCGACAAAGATTCATTAAATAATGCAGTGTCACTCTCAAACAGGAAATTCCGGTATAAGAGGACCTGCCCTGGCCTGGGTCACACTCAGTTGTCAATCAACCATCAGAGCGTAAACAACTGACAGAATGCATGGGCCTTTCTCTATGGGCCCTATTAAAATAGGATTTCCGAAATTTCCATTTGTCAAATGAGACGGTGTAATCCACTTCAAAGGGCCAGTAATAGGGAGGGGCAACTTGACTCAACAAGTTGTCACGACTGAAAGGTGTCAATATTTGCACTTCACACATACTAAATAAAACAAAAAAATGTAACCAAGAATGAAGTGAATGCTTTGCGAAATATGTGAAACACATAATAAGGAAGAAAGACATAAACAGCAGGTCACATATGCAGTAAAGAATATCATGTCAGTTGCGTAAACACACAACTGAGGTCAAACAACGAAACCCTTGTTAGCGGAAACCAAAATGATCATTGGTATTGCATGGAATGTCTTTCTTTACCATTTAGCCACGAAGCAAATACACCTTTCAACCTTGAAGATTTGGTCAAG
The DNA here is from genome assembly GCF_977016875.1 of Pavona decussata. Lineage (NCBI taxonomy): Eukaryota > Metazoa > Cnidaria > Anthozoa > Scleractinia > Agariciidae > Pavona > Pavona decussata. The sequence continues at coordinate 4,000,351 of NW_028145475.1, read as the reverse complement.
AGTAAGTTCAATATTTTTAATATAACAACCTATTCTGGTTAAATAATGACTATTGTATTCAAACAAATCACATGACCCGGATAGTAATTATCTAATTGAACAAATTTCCGGTGATAAATGCCAATACCATGCAGAGGACAACTTTTTAAAACACGTTACTAAATAACGAATGCATCAGAGAAGAACTTTCATTGATACCTATTAGCGTTAGAAGTATCAGGAACAAATTTTGTGAAATATCAGAAACTCAACTTTTCTGTCATTGGATTGACAGAAACGGCTGGTGGACGGACTACTGGTGAGTGACGCTGCAGACGCCGCGCCTAAGCGCTACTGGTTATCGACCTAACATAAAAAGTAAAGGTTTAATTGTCAATTTTTACCAAACGTTTTCATTTAGGAGAGCTTTATATCTGTTCATCTTTTTGTTCTCTTGATGAAAACATCTTTCTGACAGTACGTAACCAGAATCATGATAATTAGCGCTGACGGACAATAAGGTTTGTAATCCATTCTCGTAATTAACAATCACGAGAATTTGTGGTATCTGTCAGATTGCTGTTATCTCACGGTATCATTAACAGCTAATAAAATCGATTGACAAAAATAAATCAGCTATTTTTCCTTTTTGTGTTTCGGGCGGGTGAACGTAATTTTAGGGGACAAACACCATAGGCCATTTCTGAGTTGCTTTTGACCTATCTATGAAAGCGAGACTAAGTGCATGGCTTTTATTGTGAAAATTAGACAAAAAATAAACCCTAAAAAAAACCCCTAGTCTCGCTTTTGTAAGTGAAGTTCAAAGCATCTCGGAAATGGCCCTGATTAGCTGAATCACGCGGCAGGAAAGGTTGCATGTAAAAAAGGCTATGAGGGGTAAGGTTGGGCAAAAAATTCGGCAGCTTAATAAATGAGCCTTTATGACTTTCTTGTTCGCATTAGTTAACGGCCTTCTGTCGATAAACTTCGCCTTCCGTTCTTTTGTTAGCCATCAGTTCTTCTGTTTTGTTCCACAAAAGATTGTTATGCGACAGCCAAAATAGATCTGATTTTCGTCCTTGATCGACATGTTTCAATGGATGCGATGCCCTTATGCACGAGACACAACAGTTTTTTTCGGGGAATGCCCTGGGAAGACCACGTCAAGATTTTGGTCGAATATCGTCTTTCTTCGTCGTCTTATTATTCTTCATGGTAGTCACAAATTGTAATTCTTTTTATTAATTTATTCATTAAACCTGGATTAAACTCTCTTCTCCCCAAGACGGGATTCTTGGTAAACACTAGTTTTCTTCTTCTAAAGTTTCATACACGAAAGTATAAGTCACTTAGCTAATTGTTTAAACAAGAAAAAGAAAGCGGGAACCTTACCACTAGACCACCAAAGACGCGCGAACAGAGACTGTAATTTTCGGGCCAGATATCCTAAACTCCAACATAAAGTCATCAAATTTCAGTCATGTAAAATTTCAAGACTTCAATATGCCGTTTTCAGAAAGAAAGCACACCATTTTGAAGTGGTTAATCAAAAGAATAACTTCTAAGACGTACTCGACAGTTTCAACAGTGAAAAGTCTAGGGTTCACAGCGAAGATATTACGCTTCCAGGACAAATTGCGGTTATCAGCTATGCAAAATTAATGCTTGCATAACCCAAAACATCCCGCGTAAACACAGCGTTTTCGTCGCATAACAGTTGTAACGATTATCACGGCGAGTTTCAGAAAGTAACACGAGCTAAAAATTAACTCAGAGAGTTTATTGTGTAAAATAGAAAAGACTGTTATTGTCCAAATACATTCAATAAATGAGTACAAAAGAAAACATTGTCACTGATGTCGCCTCTGTGAAGCCAGGACTAAAACCACAAATTCAAATGTTCCAATATATCAGGGGCACCCAACAGATGACTGGAAATTTGTTCGGAAATCGCCTCAGAAATTCGGATTTGCATGGAAAATCTAAAGTTTTCTTTGGAAGAATGTGACAGGACAAAGTTTCGTAACACTGGAAAATTAATTCCTCTCGTTTTATTTGCGGAGGAGCAAATATGGTCGTTAAAAATGCCAAAAATGGCCACCTTATATTTTCGTAAAGCCAACGGATAGCTAGTAAATTTGAGGAATAACTGAAATTCCATTCCGTAAAACGTTTTGCAAGTTAAATTTTCAACTAAAACATCCGAAGAAGATCTATCAGTATTATCTGTCTTTAAAAGGGTACAAAACAATCTGGAAACATAGGGACGACACTTTGGTATTTTTGCTGAACTGATTTCGTTGGGTGCCCCTGATACATCAAACGAAAGACTTCGTATGACACATTTTTAATACTGTGAAATTAAACTACAAACGCTTTTTTAAAGTATTAACAGTTTGTAGCATTAGTTTTTCTGGACTTAGGGTGGAAGTTTTGAAATGACAATCTCGCATACAAGATAAACTTTGATCTCCTTCATACTACATCATCATTTCAACATATGATGAAAGTTAATGTTCTCATCGGTTTTCAAGCAACAACTATTACCACAGCAACGATAGGGCATAGCCTCTCATTTTTTAAACATTGTCGATTATCTCGAAATCTAGTCAGACACTTTACGACGAAACTTTAGTGGTTTAACTACTCAATCTAGACAACTTGTAGGCGAAATGAGAAAAAAATCTGTAAGAGCGTTTTCAAGTAAATAATGAATCAATTTTTACGGGGTGATTTTGTTTATTGCCACATATTTCACGAATATCTCAGGCAAAATAAAACTTGACACGTCGTCTTTTCTGTTAAAAGATCTTTTCTCATAGCAAAACCATTCAAACGTTTATTGAGCTTCATGGGTGTCTCCGATTTTAAGATATTTATGTTCGAAAACAGTTTAAATAAAGCGGCGGATGAATGAAAAAGTTCCTACTTTGCATAAATCGAGATATCTTTAAAATGCCCCACATATTTTTCTGTTAGATTCCAAGCTGTTAGAGTAAGAATTTTTTTTTTATATTCATGCAAGTTTTAGGCTCAAGAATGAAACTGGTGCTAGATAAGAAGGCTGAATCTTGGTCAAATTCCTGTCATTATTCGCTTTCTCCGGACAAGAGTTTTATTTTGCTTGTCCCGGTCTATTCCACTGCTATTCACGTGCTGTGAATTTTTATGATTACGTAAAGTCATGCAAAAGGCAAAATTTACATAAATGTATGCTGCTGCTTCTCAAGTCTTCTCAAGTCATTGTAAATTGTACGTCTTGCGAGATTATAATTTCAAAACTTCTACCCTAAGTCCAGAAAAACTACTGCGAGCCTCCTTAACAACGGGTCACCCTTGAAACAACAGTGTTATTTCAAGCATCAGTCAATTTGACGTTTTTTACTATGTAACTCACAATTTTACTCGAATTCTATTCTCTAACCCATGGTCAGGGCCGGGAGAACTACAGCACAAATTTTTGGGAAATGTCTGGCCCCAAACGAAACAATGCGTTCAACGGTATTCGTGAACTTCTTATATATGTAACGTGAAAGAGTTTGCCGTACGCATCGACCATATATTTCGCGATCTGCACCTTCCTCGAAGATGTATTCCCAGTCTCCCTTCCCGGCCTTGATGACAAAATCTCTGCCCGGTATAGACAGGATGAAAGCAGCGTTGCTCATGTTAGCTCCATCTTGCTTAGCATCTGGTATGAATGACCTGGCAGCACGAAGAATTGTTCTTGTTGTTTCGTTCGCCTTGTATTCTTCATAGTTGATTTCTCCATCCATGCTGTAGCGACGCCAAGCGCTTCCTTCATTCCCGCATCGTCTGATTTCCTCTCGTCCAATAGTTCGTTGGTTTATTTCCTTTATCTGTATTACATCATCGTATTGCTGCAATGGATCATTAAATAAGAGAATAATATGTCTTTTCCCACCTACTTCTTTTTATTAGATCTGTTCTCGTCTACAAATGCTCATGCACTGCTGCCTTTCAGTAGTGTGCTCCTCATGCAAATAAGATCTCCTTATCTCGCCCATTAGAGAGCAGAAACTGGAAAATACCGAAAATCTAGTCACTAGGTTTGTTTGTCCCATGAACCTAGTTAAATGGCCTTAGCTCCCACGAATCTTCTGTAGCTCAGTGGTAGACCATCCGAACTAGTAATCGGAAGGTCTTAGGTTCGACTTCTGATAGGAGAACTCGGATTTCTCTATTCCGGGTATGCCTGACCTTAGTGTGTCACTTTTTAGCATAATGCATCATTCTCATTCATTCACCAGGCTGGAAATATACCATCAAATTTACTTCAAAATATAACTTGACACTTTTCTTTTCTGTTGAAAGGTCTTTTCTCATAGCAAAAGATTCTAAAAGTATCATATTGAGCTTCATGGTTTCTCCGATTTTAAACAGTTAAAATAAAGCGCAGATGAATGAAAAATTTCCTACTTTGCAAATCGGTTTTAGATAAGAAGATTAACTCTTGGTCAAGTTTCAGCCGTTATTCGCTTTCTCCGAACAAGAGTTTTATTTTGTTTGTCCAGGTCTATTTCACTGCTATTCGCGTGCTGTGAATATCTATCAATGATAGCGTGAAGTCGTACAAAACGTAAAATTTACAGTAGAAGACTTGAGAAGCAGGAGGATATATTTATGTAAATTTTACACCGGTTTCGGTTCTTGAGCCTAAAACTTGCGCGAATGTGGAAAATAATTTTCACTCTAACCACTTGTAATTTAACAGAAAAATCTGTGGGGGGCATTTTAAAATGAAAACTCGATTTATTCAAAGTAGAAACTTTTTCAATCTTCTCCGCTCTATTTTAACTGTTTTCAAACACAATTATCTTAAAATCGGAGACAACCATGAAGCTCAATATACATTTAGAATGTTTTGCTATGAGAAAATACCTTTTAACAGAAAAGACTCAGTGTCAAGTTTTATTTTGCCTGAGATATTCGTGAAATATGTGGCAATAAACAAAATCACACGGTAAAAATTGATTCATTCCTCGCGAAGCGAGGGCCGAAGGCCCGAGCGTAGCGAGGTTAATAAATTTGTCGGGCCGAAGGCCGCGCTCGGGAGCTAAGCCGTGCGAATTCGAGCCGAACATATATTTATATATATGTTTATATATTTCCGTGAAGGTGTCCGTGCTGTTGCCTGGCAACAGTGCGCAAACAAAGTATGAATGACGTCAATCTGTCTGGCGTCGTCTGAAAAAAATTTGCATACATCGGAAAAAAATGCGTGCATGATCAAATTTCAACTGCAATGTTCATCAATATTCACTGGATACAGAACTATCTCTCCAGAACCTTTTCCCTTTCTTTTAGGAATCTTTTTTGTGAAAGATTGAATTGAAGAAATTACAAGTTTT